>NW_019416242.1:450056-796544 GCF_000390285.2 Anoplophora glabripennis
GTACAGTCGAAAATTAAACACTCGGTATCATATTTTCTAATTTATGGATATTGTGTAAGGTTGCTCCATACGTGTTCTACTCACATACCGAATCTCAAATTGATATCTAGTTGCTGGAATAAAATACAAAGGATCCCGCACAACCTTGCACCTGTCAAATTTTTCATGAAAATGTCGATATCTCAAAAACTATAAATTTTAGGAACTAGGTTTGTTATACAAAGTGACCTTAAAATTTCAAGCAGAATCCAAATATGCAAAAATATATAGGGTGTTCCATTTAAAATAACGAAGATGATGTCGACTTCCGGTATAACCGGAAGTGTTATGACCTTGAAAATATTTTAGTTGCGTTTCCCCCACTGACTTTGATAAGTTGCCAAATTTTCAAATTTATCAAATAAGTACTTTTCCAGATATCGATCGCGGCGATTCCCGGTGGGATACACTATAATCAACTTTATAAAGTAAAAAAAAATTTTTTTTACATGTACTAAATTTTCAAAATTATTTTGTTTCCATTCTCAAGTTGATTACATACTATTGCATATGCTTGCATGTAATAGTTTATTAATCTAAAATTTCAACACTTAGTTAACTAATTGTAAATTATAACTTTTGACTGTTCCTGTCAAATTAATTTTGTCCTCCAGTGAAACTTCTGTCTTTCTACTGTCTATGCATTTGAAAATGAAATGTTCAGAGCTGTCAAATTTGTAACTTATTGTTGATACTTTGATATTGACTTTCACAAATTAATTATGTAAGTACCTTTTTTTGTCTCTTCTTGAGTAGTAGGAGTTGAGTTATTTTCTCACACTGCTAACCAACTGGATACCTGAAGTTTATTTTCATACTCTACTTTTACATTATCTTCTCCTCTGGAGGTTCCTCTATGCATCTACTTGTACGTTATATAAATTTCCTTTTGATTTTACTCTTCTGCTCCACTTACTTCCAACTTTTTTTATTCTTCCAATTTGACTTCTCTCACTTTCCTTTTTTTTTGTAACTAATTTCGTTTTTCTCCCTTCTCTTGTTTTTTCCTTGATCCTCACTATTCCTGAAGGTCCTTACACCTTCCTTTATATTCTTATATTGTTCTCTTTTTTTCTTCTTCACTTCACTTTACACTTTATTATCTATTATTTACTTTTCTAATATCCTACTGACAAATTTTATATTAATTTCCCTGAATTATTGTTTAATATTTTTATTTTTATTTACATTACCAAAATTTTTTTAACCTATCATTGAATTTTTCTCTGCCATCTGCCTTCACTCTGTCATTATTTGACATTTGTTAATTTTTACTTATAATATTTAAACTTCAAATTTGTAATTTATCTCAATATTTATATACCTAAAGACAACAAACGAACTCAAAACTAAAACTGCAAAACCTTTAAATTTAAAACAATATAGGTAACTACCAACAATGTGAAAACAAAACGAATTAAATTAAAGTACCTATGTTCAGGACTATCAATTTTAATTAGGTAGTAAGTAGTTAGGTATCTAGAGCTACCTAAAGAAAACAAACACGAAACAAAAATGCGACTATGAAGTTTTAAATGATTCACAATAAGAAAAAAACAAACAAATTTTTAAAACTAAATGAAATAAAAGTTTGTTTGGAAGTATCTATGTATGTTCCGACTACCTAAAGACAACAAATACAAAACAAAAATGTGACCTAAAAATATCGCACGCAATTATAACTTTCCAACAAAAGAAAACACAGTCGTCAGTCGTCACCTCCATTCGTTCCTAGTCAGTTTATTAAAGGACCACGCGCGCGTTATCGTTCGGCTTATTAGCTAAATAGTAGGCAAGACGGTGCGGGCTATTTACGCAAATACGGTATTAATCCTTATCATTTTAAATAAGTTAGAGGCTTTAAGCATTTCATGCACATTATTTTACTCGTTTACACCATATAATTTAAATGAATATCTTAGGAGTAATCGCAAAAAAATTACGGACGCGAGAATAAAATTCAAGCGCCTCGCTTCGCTTGATGCGATCCGTATTTCATAAATTTCTCTCCTGTTTTTTCAAAAATAGTTTTAAACTGAAAAGTGTCGAAAAGTCCTGAATCAAACAGTGACATATTATATATTTTTGAAAAGAGAAAAATTTAACGAAGCTAAGTATGCACTAATATTTTATTACATTTATTTATTTGGATCACCCGGTACATAGTCTGTAACAGCACTCAGTCATCTCACAGTGCCTTGTTCTTGAAATCCTTATAATAGGTCAGCAGAACATTTTATATCTCGCATATTTATGTACGCATATTTATATTGTATATTTAATCTCCAACGTCGACTTGAGTTAGCAGAATGCTTCTAACAACCTACTTTTCATCCGCTTACCCGCCTTATTATATGCCTCTTGAAAAAAATCGTTATCGCCGTGAACAGACGTGGATCCTTTTTGTATTCCCATTGTATCTGTCGTATTTATATTTGATATGCACGTGTTAAATTGATTGTAAGTCGAGGAGATTTAATCTCGATTGAGGAAGTTGTTGTTTTTTTTTTATTGTGAATGTTTTTTTTAACGCCTCTGCGATGAATAAATATTTTACTTATAATTATTTCAGTGCGGGCATAAACGAACCGTCAAAATAGACTCGGCCAGAACGTCGAACTCGGGAGATTCTAAGGAATAAATGCCAGCCGCCGCGCTGCGAGTCCGCCAAATCGGCTTACGTAAGATTATGCCTGTTTAATTCTAAAATAAACAATGGCAATAATAATACCAGACGTCAGCATCGCGTTTCTTAAGCGGACAAGTCCATTGTTTCGGTCTCGCGTGATTAATTTATTGACATATTATCAACGGGACGGAGCGGAAAAAATGGATGTATGCGGACTGCCTTGCCCCCGCCGGAATGGGCTGCGGCCCGAGCCGAGTAATCCCGCATATTTTCGCCCCGTTCTGATCGCCGCTTAAGCGGATGATGGGGTATTTTCGAACTTTTTGTTTGCCTTTCGTTTGTCTTCGTATAAGTAGACCAGGGAACCAGGGGTTTCCCCTCCGAAGTCATTGGAGTAGAACCGATTGACGTGAAACTTGGACTGTAAGTAGAAAATAGCTCAAGAAACGAAAGTTATATAGTGCCGATGAGAGCTTTTGCACAGGGGGTGGAAGCCACCCTTTCTAGGGGGTGAAAAATAAAATATTGAAAATAACCCCAGGAATCGACAAAGCAATCGATTTTTAGCAAAAAGTATCTTATGAACATTTTTCGAAGTCAATATTTTCTGAGTTATTGAAAATGTAAATTTTTTATTAAAAAAGACGTAAATAGAGTTATGATCAAAATAAAACTTTCAACTCACTTTTTTGGAAAAAAAATCAGTATAAAAACTGATAATTTTTTCACGAGATTTAAAATTAAAGGTAATCCCTATAATTTACATATTTTATGTGCTAACAATATATTATACAAGTTTAAGCGGTTTAGAATGCATATTTTTTAAAATATTACGTTTTGAAACATTTTTTTTTAATTCTAAAAAAATAATATATTTTTATATTTTTGAAAATAAAAATAAAAAAGATACGAAAATAAGTTTTTTTACAGAACATTTTTATTTGTGTAGCATAAAAATTAACAGAGATGTTGCTGCTAGAAGTTTGCAGTTGAAGGCGAAGGTCATATTTTTCAAACCCTTTAACCTCAAAAATAGCGCGTTAAATACTAAATATTCAATTTTACAGTACTTTTAGCTGTCAAAATTTTCCCTAAAATCGTTTTTGGATCGTCTTAATAGAATTAAAATTAAGGAAGTTATCGTTAAAACACCAACGTTATCTTACCGCTTCAATTTTCGGAGCTTATCAATATTTTTGTTATCCATAACGTTGGAGCATTCTATATACATAGAATAGTTTCACTTTTTCCCTTTAGTCTTTTAATAATTCTACTTATTAACTTTAAATGTATAAAATTGTTACTGATATGTCGGTTAAGCTTATTATCGGTAAATTTCCTGGAAAGTTACGTTACAAGTGAATATTTTACTAAATTTCCGACGAAAGCTTACAAGCCTTGAAAGATTAATTAATTGTAAAACTGTGTTAAAGAAGAAAGTTTTATTTCCACATAATAACATAATGGTTCGTCCAAAAAATTATTAAAATCGTTAAACCTTAGTTTTATGTAGATTTATAAATCATATTTAAGTCATATTCCCATTTATTATGATACATTTTTTTTTGTAAAAGTTCCAACCAATATTTAACAAACATTAACATATTGATTATATTTATTCTACGAAAGTTTCCTGGCAAGTTTCAAAAGAAAGTTTTACTAAACTTTTAACGAAAGTTTCCTAAACTTTGAAAGTTTTGTCAGCCGGAAAACTATATTAAAGAGGAATTTTATAATTGCTTCTGTGGAATGGTCCTAAATTGATACGAATCCCGTAAAAATATGTTCTCAAAAATTCTTAAAATAGTTAAACCCTAGTTTTATAGAAATTTATTGAACATGTCGAATCCATATTCCTATTTATCCTGGAAAGTATTTAACAAACAAGAAAGTTTCAAGAGAAAGTTTTACTGAACTTGTAAGTTTGTGGAAAGTTTTAACAATTTGTCTGGAAAGTTTCAAATTCTCGTAAGCGAAAATTTTGAAACTTTCCTAGAAAATAAAGTTTTGTCTTCAAGTATTCGTATTTATCCATTTCCATAATATGACGTATCAAAATTAAACTATTATCACTCGGTATGCTTGAAAGGTACAGCCGATATTACTTCGCAATATGAGTCTCTGATATACGCTAATATCACGCCTTGTTGCGTGTGAGAATAGAGATGTGTCGGTCACGAGCTTTGCCTACCATAACCATACGAGTCCATTTGGCGTTGGCAAACCAATAAGGAAATATCAGCGGGCTCGCGCCGAAGAATATCGCGGATGGTAATCGATTACGGAGCCCGCGATTTTTACGCCATTTCACTAGCTGGCCGGCAAGAATTACGCGTGATTTATTAGATACGGCCAAGTGACGAATGCATGCGTTCTGTTTCATTAAATTTAATGCCACTCCACACCCCGGGGTGTCAAAGGTATTGCTCCGTCAAGGGAACGAACGAACGCGGTGGTTTTCTGACGTGAAAACCATGGGGTAAGTTTATACAACGCACGGCTCGCACAGTAAATTAAGAAGTTTTTGAAATAAAGACTGTTGAGGTTAACGAAGGAGCAAATTTAGTTTTAGTGTGAAATTACTGATTAATTTTTTCACTTTATTAACATTTATTCTCTTGTGGTGAGTACTAAGGTTCTTAAGGTGATCCACACACGTGTAAGCAAACTTTAAAGTTTGACGGAATCTAGCAATTTATAAAATTATTTTAAACTTCATGAACAAACTAGGTGCCTAGGCAAATCTACATAAAATTCTTGAAAATTGTAATCTTTTTAATTTAAGAATGAACTATTTCCCTTGTGGTGTGTCCTGAGACTTCTTAAAGTGGCCCAGACACGTGCAAGCAAACTTTAAGGTTTTCCAAAAACCAGACTTTTGTTAAATTTGATGTCGAATTCATTTCTTCATTTCATTAACATTTATTCTCTTATGGCGTGTATGAAGATTCTTAAGGCAGTCCACGTACGAGCAAGCAAACTTGAAGGCTTGCCAAAATCTTGCAAAAAGTGACTTTTCACCTACTTATTGTATAACTTTTACATTTAAATCACATGAAACAACTAGTTTTGTAGACCTATTGAGTCAAAATTACCAGAACTAATATTTTTTTATTTCAATGTTTTTTTCAATTGCGGTGTGCATTTCAGATTTTTGAGATCGTCCACACATGTGCAAGCAAGCTTTAAGGCTTGCCAAAGTCTTTGAAATACAATTAAATTTATCGCATTGTTCAAGTTGAGCAAAAGTATAAGTAGATATTCACCTAATCGTGTGATTATTGCATTAAAATCACATGGAAATGCTGGTTTTGTACGCTGATGCGGCCAAAATTATTGAAATTAGTTGTATTCTTCATTTTCTTGTAACTTTTACTCGTATGGTATGTACTGAGATTTCTAAGGTGAACCACACACGTGTAAGCAAACTTTGAAGTTCGTCGGAATCTAGCAATTTATAAAATTATTTTAAATTTCATGAAGAAACTAGGTTTCTAGGCAAATTTACACTAAATTCTTGAAAATTGTAATCTTTTTAATTTAAGATTGATCTATTTCCCTTGTGGTGTGTACTGAGACTTCTTAAAGTGGCCCAGACACGTACAAGCGAACTTCAAGATTTTCCAAATGTCAAACTTTTGTTAAATTTGATGTCGAATTAAAAATGAGACTGAAAAAGAATACTTAGAATAATTAATGTAATATGATTGTGTTTATATTAGTTTTGTATCTAGTTGAACCTCGACAGACGTCCGCGCGTGTATGGCTACTTAACTCTACCAGGTAGAGGTGATGTCGGCGTACACCATCGTCTGGCTCGGCGTGTGCCGTCTCCGAAGTGAGTGTGACCTCCGACCCGGGTAGAACCCGGTCACGTAGCTATATGAGACGGAGGAACTTTTGCCTTTGCACCACGACATTACTAGGAGCATCCCAGAGTATAAGTATAGAGCGTTTGGGTATTAAAGCCACTGTCTAGTTTTAATCATTCAAACTCTGCGACTGTACAAATAAACTGTTGCAATATTTGAGAGAAATCGGCACAGCATCCAAATTTCACCAGAGGCATACTTTAATGGGTCGTTAAGACGCGCGCGCGCGGTTTATTATTGAGTTATTAAGGCAGTAATGCGTTACACTAAACCGCCCACCCATAACTCAAACCGCCGTTAAACGGAAAAATATCTTGGCGCTCAACGTTAATGCGACAATAACGCTCCGAATTTGCATTTCTCCTCGCGATGGAGATGTTAATCGTCCACTAAATATCTGTAAACAAGAGGTGGCGAGACGTGGACACTCGTGAATCTTTGGGGTCCTGTCGAAATTCTCTTATACAGGGTGTTTTCAACGCTGTCGTTAACTTTGCACAATGCTCATACGTACTGTTTCCTCTTCGCTTACTCGGAACGCCTCAGAAAAATGAGCTTTTATATTTCAAATTTCAATCGCTTCCGTCTGACTGGTTGGTAGCTATTCAATTGTTGCTATATTCAAGAAAGGTGGTAAAATAAATCGACAAATCGCCTTTGTTTCAAGTCGCCATCATCACAACACGATTTTTGGAACTACCACAACCAATCCATCCCTTGCTTTTGACCCTGGGAATCCTGTCAACGCTCTTTACTTAGACTTCTCCAAAGCCTTCGGCAGAATAAGCAGATACGTATTTTTCTTAAAATTTGACATTTCGGCAATAGGCAGACGATTGAATTCCTATTCTTCTTTCTATCAGTTACGGCCCGATGTACCACAAGGGTCTGCTCTTGGACCACTTCTGCTTCAGTTGTATTCAGCAAATCTTGATTACCTTATAACTGCTCATAATTTTTATGCGAGCTATACAACAATTTATGGAGATTCTCTAAAACAGCACAACGTCCCTCAAATATTAATCTTGCAGAAATGGAATGCTAGTGCTAGTACAATACTTGGTCAATCCCATTAAACTCAAATCACGTGAGTAAAAAAAAAAGAAAAAATGCAAAACCAAAGAGAAGAGACAACTGGATGTTTTAAGGAAATAATATTTGAATTTTCTATTACTGTTCGAACTATAGCCGATAATATGGTTTTCATCTATAAGTTGACAGTTGACTAATGACGTGGCAATCAGCTGAAATTGCGTAAGGAAAATTTCAAATACTCCATGAGACAGAGCTTTTATTCTAGCAGAGTATTTCAGCAATGGAATCAGCTACCTAACCCGGATAAGATATACGGTTAATGTAGGCAAAGTGCTGCGACCGCAGATGAAACAACTTTTAATTTCAACAATCCACCGTTATTTCCTCTCGATTTCAACAGTAATAATTCTCAAATTAGGACACACCGTGTGCAACGTTATAGTTTTGTGGGAAAATCTAGTGGCAGTAATAAAAATGGTTTCAAATATCTGCCGAGATTTGAGCGTTATTAATAGGTATAAGTTTGGAACTTCTCCGTCGCCGCAGGGGATCGAAAGGAACCAGCAGTATAATTATATTTTATTCTCTGGTTGTCAACGGGTAGTGGAAGTTATGGTGGTGTTTGCCGAAAACGGTGGACTTTTATGTTTTGGAGGGGTTAAATATTGGTAACCCCAAAGAAAGGTTCTCGAGTGCTCGTGTGAATCTGCACATGCATTTTTTTATTTAGTTTTTCAGTTAAATATGTTGATTATTGGAAATAATAGTTATTTATTGTATAAGTGTTTTAAGTAGCATTTTATCCACGCATGGTGGATGGAAGAGCTCCTCTGGGTCTATATCTAACAAACTTGATACTGCAAGGAAAATCCAAGGAAAATATAGCTGTTCCTTACAAGAAGAGACATCCATAATGTGCACATTCTTCACAAACTTCGGCAGATGTTATGCGTTCCGAAAATGATGGCAAGGGTTGTTATTAACGGAAAGAAAGTTAAATGTGATAAAACAATCAACGAAATGTCTATTACTATAAATGTAAATGTTAATGTTAATAAGTAAATACATTAAATTTGATTTATTATGGGTTTATTATGTTTTCATTATTCTACTAGTGAAATAAAGTTACTTCATTCCACTAGTGAATAATAATATCACTTTAGACGTCTGTGTATAAAAGTCCGATTATAAGGCGATTGTGGATAAAACCTATTTATTTGGTAGCCTGAGAATAAAGTTAACACTAGCAACATTCTTTTATTACATTCAAATAATTTACTTTCCCAAAACACTCTGGGAAGCTCTTGTCATAGAACCTCGTTTTCAAAAAACTTTCCTCTGCCTTTCTATAACGGTAAAATCCTCGTTAAAACCCCATACGTTACAATAAATTAGGATTACTCCAAAGGCGCGACCACGAGAAACGGCTTTATCCACGTCGACTAACACAAAACACCTCGTATAGGCCTATCAGCGAGATTTAGCGCGCGTATTTAATTTTCACCTCGATGGCATAATACCGACGTTTGTACGCCATTAAGTTCTTAACATTTCTATGTGACGGCTAACTGTAACTATTCGCATGCCTCTTTCCGAGATATCACTGCGAATGGCAGTGCCGCGATGGTCAGTGAACTACATGCCTTTAAATCAAACGGAAATGCGTCTGTGTGGACGAAGGGGGAGTATATTATTATTACATTTACGGGATTAAATTAATAAGTCCCAGTTTTAAATACGTATGCTTTACTCATGTGCAATTCTGATCCGAGACGCTGTTATTAAAGGAACCGTTGTTCTGTGAGCTTCGTAACGCATACTTACGTTTGTTAAGGAGATCTGTGCCCGCTCGAGACACCTCATAACCGTGAGTGCGATTTATTGCTCTTAACTGGTCTCGAAATAATAACTTGTCTATGTTTATTTAAACATTTAAAAAATCCGAAAACAGCCACCGGCCAGCAATAACTTAACCATCAGCCTCGGTGAACTCTGACTGCAAACCCACAGGACGATGTAATATATCTAGTGCACAATTCGTTCCTCTCCGTAGGTATAATATTTTACGCGGTTTAGTAGACGATTTCAATCGCTCAGTGTCTGACGGAAAAGCAGCTCGCGGGTTATTTTTTACAATACAATATTTTTTATTGGAATCAGTGTTATTTGTTTATACAGCTATATGTTTTAAAAATACTTACGTAGTGCTTTTGAATAACATTTTCTTCTCTCTTTGTAAAGTTGTGAATTACTCTCCATAATTTTTTATAGTCTCATTCAAGAGACAAACGCAGTTATCTCTTATACTAAACTACCTATTTGTAGACTAATTTTTCTCCTTGGACTAAGCGAACTTCGACTGCTACATAATTCGACAATCTAAGGAGATTCTAAGTAGTTAAAGCCCATCCCATTTGATAATCTCTAAGTTTTTTTGTACATTTTAATCTGTAACTAACGATTATAGCAACGACAACGCGGGGCAGTGTTAAGTCTTCGACTTGAGGATTAGAGCTGGAAAAGATTTTGACTGATGGCGCTTCTTCTCGCTCAGGGGACTCGGGACAAGATAACGACGAACGTTTAGATAACCGACAAGGAAGGTGCGTGGTCGCCAGGCTTGTTCTGTTCTATTTCAAATGAATTAACGTGACGGTATTTTGCATATTGTCACAGTGAAAAAATAAATTGAATAGGAAAAAAAACCTAAATATTATCGCCCGCATTTTGATCTTACTTTGTACCCTTCTTTTCTGCAAGGGTAGAATAGTAAATGTGCCTTGTATAAATGAATGAAAATACAAAGTTTATTAACATTAATATTTGATAAAATAACAATAATTAGCTTTAAATTCATAACAAAAATCATTTACAACCGTCTTTAAAAACAAAAGTACAAGTTGAGAAGGAACCACCTAAATTTTCTTTGCCATTGAATAAATATTGTTCATTTTCCTTCACAATCAATTAAGAAAAATTGTCGTGACTAGTTCTTTCGACTCCTGCTATTATTTATATCCAAAAAATAGGGTTAAAAAGAACTATGACGTTCAAGCAATTTTATTGCATGAATCGGTCAAAGGGTCATATTAGATGAAAAATTAAATTAGGGGGTGGAAATTGGAGATAGGGGTGAAAATGCACCCCTTTCAGTTTTTTAATTGTAGCTTGAAAACGAAGCAAAATTTCGCTATAGTTCATAGGAAAAATTATTTAGAGAATTGAATTTCCCATCGAAATAGCTTATTTGAAAAATTGAAAACGAACATTTTATGCAAAAAATCGTTAATAAATAATTTGAATTTGGATTTTCTGATTTTTTTTACTTTTTTGCCTCTAGTTTTTTTTTGCTTCATAGAAAAAAAATAGATAAAATTTTCTTCAAAACAAGAGGTTGTAAAGTATTTTTGGATGAAAATCGACTGATTTCGATTTTCGTCGCGTTTATCCTTATACGTTTTAATTCTCATTTTCTGCAAAAAAGGAAGGAAATAAGACGTTCAATGATTTCATCACATGACTTGTTCGAAGGGTCATTAAAATGAAAAAACCGCGGGGTGCTTTTAAATTAGAGGGTTGAAATTGAAGATAGGGCTGAAAAAGCACTTTTGCAGTTTTTTAAATATAGCACGAAAACGAAGCAAAATTTCGGTATAGTTCATAGGAAAAATTTTGTAGAGAATTGATTTTTTCATCGAAATAACTTGTTTAAAAAATGTAAAAGGAACATTTTATGCAAAAAATCGTTAATAAATAATTTTAAAGAAAGCAAAAAATAAGATTTTCTGATTTTTTTACTTTTTTAATAAAATAATTTAGTAAAAACTTGAGAATTTAAGTACAATAAAGTTTATTAATAATGTATAATATACAGTGGATCCACGGATGGAGTTGACAAGAGGAGAAACTCTTTTGTTTTTGACTGAAAAATGTCACTCTTTATAAAAAGTTCTGCGCCTCGAAAAAATGAGACTGACATACTTAGATTAGATATATAGGGTGCTCAAAAATTAAAAAAACACGAAAATACTCAAAAGAGAAGTACCGTTATTTATTATTTTGCACAACATTTTTATAAAACAAATCTGTTTATAACCTCAAATAATGTCCTAATACAAACTTTAAAATCAAAATTTCAATTATGAATGATTATGCCCTTAAGCGACTTGCTGTTGTCTGCGGGCATAATTATCCTTGTATCTCCCTTGATACATAAATAACTATTAATGGGACAATTAAATTGTGAGTATAGTTTACTTCTACAAACTGTCCATTTTATTAATAATAATTCATACTTAACGCTATTCGTGCACGCTAATGGTCGATGCTGTTCTACTCTACGTACTCCGTTGGCTGTTCACGAAGTAGTGTGGTAACGTATAATTTTCGCGGATGAATTTATTCTATAGAAGTAAATGTTTTGTTGTTGTGGTAAGAACGTAATTTAGGTTTGAAACAGCCTGAATTTTTTTATATATTTTCTCAGCAGACAAATTAAGTATTTCCTTTAATCAAACAAGCAATCTTTGTATAAAGCTCATGCTCGGATGTGTTGACTGGTCGGACAGAACGCTTAGTCGCCTCGACAAAAGCAGAATAATGGCGTTTTTTAATAGAACTGTTGGACATACTCGTGGAACGGAGATTTTGAATGATTTGTTCCCCGAAGATCAAAGGAAGGACGGCCTAGCGCCTCAATAACAGTTTATCAAACGGATTGAATCAACAATATCGTATAATTACATTAGGAGAGAGGTAAGAGGCGTCCAATTACAAACACTTAAGGAAAGTTAGATAATTAAAAAATATTAAGTTACATGGAAACTTCACGCTTTGTATGTGGCCCTGCTCGATGGCCGGTTTTATTACTATATTCAGCTGTGGATATTTAATGTTCTTTAATGATATCTTAACTGACGTGTAATCGTTGGTTGTAATTGGATATCCACGGATACGCGGGGATTATTCCCGACTTTTTATTATTTCTTGTTATCGACGGGGCTGGACTTTTGTCGAAAAAGGACTCATTGTACCCTCGCCAGCGTCTGTTCTGACAGAATATATTTAAAAGCCTCCTTTTGTTCTTTTTGTTCGAAAAAATGCTCGGACAGGTCGATTGGTATTTATAGTTGCGCATTTTTACCATGAAGAATCCAAAAATTGAATAATATACAGGGTGTTGCATTTAAAATAAGAAAGTTGGTTATTTATTATTGAATTTATTCCATTTGGCTGGTACACACAAGGCTTTAGATTTATCCTTTTTATTATAATTTTTCCCCAGTGTGTATCACAATGTTTACGAGACGATGTTATAATAATGGTTTTGATTTTCTACGACGCCACAGCCTCCTGCAGCATCTCACCGCATTCTTGTCTTCCTCGTTTATGCAAATCCACGAAAGCCACTTGTCCGACGCAGATCAATATTTATTTTCTGAATAATGCGCCAGGAATTTGATTGTGTCGGGGAGAGAAAGAGAGGTCGCCTCTCGATTTCGAAATTTCCGATGAGAACGGAGACGCGGATCCTCCCATGTTTGTTCGTCGAGCGGTAACCGACACCGCCTATATGGCCGCTTCATTAGCACCTTGTTCTAAATTTTTAAGTGCTGTTTGCTTTCGCACTTCTGCCTATTATCCACCCTTTCCCACGGATCACAAAGGCGTTGGTGAATTTCACGAAAATCCCAAAAAAGGCACGGCCTTATTGGTGAACAGTTTCCTCATTGTTCGACACGCTCTACGTCCTGTACAGGGTGACCTTCTAAAAGTCGTCAATGTCTTTTTACGTTTAGAAGAGACCAAAAATGTGACAAGAGATTTGATATTGAAACATCACCTGCAATGGGCTTTTCTTGGCATTAAAAAGATGCTACAAATGCCTGCTGTCTTTTGTTATCCCTAAAAAATATCTATTGGAGCTTTTTTCCAAAAAAAAACTCAGTGGTGTACTTTTTTACATAAAAAGTTATTAAAGATGTTTAACTAATAAATGTGTTTAAGACCTTTGGTTCAGACCACCCAATTTCGCGTCGCTTTTTAGCTCGATTTTTTCTATAGCGATGGTTGCTTAGCGGAGCTCTTGATTGATATCCGGCTAATTATTAATGATTGATTAAGTAACTCGTGAGAGTTTAGACTTGAAATATTGAGACCTTAATAGCTAACGTTCGATGGGTAATTAATGAAGATTTATTCGGACGACAATGGACGTAACAAATGTGTTATTAATAGTGATTGTCGTTGCGCGAGCTGCCTGTAATATTTCAGATTTAGAGGATAGTATTGAAACATAATATGTACTCCATTTATTCTGTCTATCTGAACCCGGGGATGAATATTAATGATCTTTCTCTATAAATCTATAATTAATGAGTGTTGATGACTGAAGCTAAGGATGAAATTGTTTCATTATTAACAATAATTTACCCAAGTTCTGAAATATTCTATGTACCTCTTGATTAATTACCGGCACATATTCTGCTGTTACTTTAATTTTTAACTCTTTTTCCCATCCGGAAATTTCGTCACGTACCTACCAAAACCACGCATAATGGTTTTCGTGACCCTATTAGATAGACTCTTACGACGTGTCCAGTCTTGTCTAATTTATTGTAAACGCCATTTGATATTCCGGACGAATCCTTGAGCCGCGGTGATGGATTGCGCCAAAGGACGATTAATTATTTAAATTTTCCATCGTTATTCCTCTTTCACACCACGTTTCACAGGTACAAATGTCTTTCCCCGTACACGGACACTCGTCGTGTTTTGTAAATGATAGATTATCGTTTTTAAATTCCAGCGAAATAGGCACCGAACATTAATTTTTTTCACGTGATGGTCATTTAGTTGCATACCAATAAACGTCAGGGAAATGGTTAAGTTTCATTCTTCATTAACAGATTGTAGAAGTTTTGTTGTATTTTTGGGATCGTTAATTTTTCACTAAGGTTTTGAACTTTTCGTCTCAGTTTCGAATCTGAAGTATTCGAATTATTCATTTAAGAGCGATAAAGAGAGTCATAGAAATCCGTGCGATAGAGAAAGATGGTTATAATTAAAGCGTCTAATAGTCACCGCCCATTTCGCCCTTCCACAAATAAGATCCACTTCTTATTTGTGGAAGGGCGAAATGGGCGGTGACTATTAGACGCTTTAATTATAACCATCTTTCTCTATCGCACGGATTTCTATGACTTACTTTATCGCACTCACGTAACGGCCGATGAACCATGGGGACTTTCCGACCCTGTATATAGATTTTGCGTTGTTTTATATTAGACCAGGAAACCAAGGGTTTCCCTTCCGAATTCTTTCGGATAGAACCAATTGACGTGAAACGGACTGTAAGTAAGTATCTTATGACCATTTTTCGATAATTTAATATTTATTGGTAATTGAAAATGTACATTTTTTCTTCAAAAAAAGACGTTTTCCAGTAGTTTTTCTCGAATAACTCGGAAAATAGACATTCTATGAAAAAAAAACATCACGAAAAAAATTAAGCTTATAGAAAAAAAAATATACGACTGGTTGAAGATAATTTCAGGTCCGACAGAAACTAAATTGGAAGCATTTAACTTAAAGTAACTAAAAAAATTATATTTTCAAGAAAAATGCACAGACTATTTTTTAGTATTTTAAAAAATCTTTAAAATGAACTTGACTTTAAGTCATTAGCATAAAAATTAACAGTTATAATCAAAATAAAACTGTTAATTCGCTTCTTCGGAAAAAAAATCGGTACAAAAGCTGCTGAATTTTTCACGAGATTTAAAATTGAAGGTAATCCTTCTACAATTTACATTTTTTATGTGCTAACAATATATTATACAAGTTTAAGCGGTTTAGAATACATGATTTTGAAAATATTACGTTTTGATTGAAAAAAATTCTTTAATTCCAAAAACAATAATATATTTTTGAAAATAACTTTAAAATGAAAAAAAGATACGAAAAATATTCAAGAGTACAAAAGTTTAGATTTTTTTCACAGAATATTTTGTTTTTTATTGTGTAGGATAAAAATTAGCAGAGCTGTCGCTACTAGAAGTTTGCAGTTGAGGGCGAAGGTCATGTTTTTCAAACCCTTTAACCTCAAAAATCTCAAAAATAAAGCGTTAGAAAATATTTTACAGTACTTTTAGCTGTCGAAATTTTCCGTAAAATCGTTTTTGGATTGTCTTAATAGCTTTAAAATTAAAGAAGTTATCGTTAAAAAACCAACGGTACCTTACCGCTTCAATTTTCGGAGCATATCAATATTAGAATACCTTCACTTTTCCCCTTTAATCTTTTAATAATTCTACTTATCAACTTTAAATGTACAAAATTGTTTTTATTTGTATAATGAAGGCTGATTTTTGAGAAACCCAGTGATCTGATAAACACTTTAGAAGAGTATTATAATTCATTTTAAATAATTTAAAAGCCATTTTTTTATATTTTGTCATTGGGGGTGGCTTTTATGGGTTTAAAACAATGCGATAAATTATAAATTGTATTATAAACAAGTAAAAGAATTTAATTGATCCAGTTTGTACTAGTACATCATTTCAAACTGTTAAAAACTATATTTTTTTAATATTTTGTTATTAGGGGTAGTTTTTTAAGGTTTGAAATATTGTACTAAATTATTTGTAATACAATAAACTATTGAAAATATTTCTATCTATAATATATGTGCTATAAAAATATTTTAAGGTCAAAGAAACTATTAATTTTATATTTTTATCATTAAGGTTGGTTTCTAAGGGTTGAAACCCAATAAAAATAACGTAAATTAAACCCACATTATAAAATAATACTTATTCTATATATTAAGATATTATTTTAGTCTATATTACATCTATTTTTATATTTCATCAGTTTTTTAGCATGATGGGTGGTTTTCATCCCCTAAAAATAAGAAGCGCATATCAAACATATATAACTTCTCGTTTACAGGGTGAAATAAGCTTAATTCCAAATTTTCATAAAAATCGGATCTATCCGAAAGTATTCAGAGGTTTTTACCCTATTTTTCTCTCCGTTCTTTGGACTATATTTTAGAGTTGAGTTTCCCTGTAGCAGAAGCTGACGTTCGAACGCCTGGTTCGATGGCGCCGAAGATTTCCCAAGACTGGATCTGTCAGTGGCTGGTGGTTCATAGTCTCTAGAGGTGAACATACATTGTAGAATCATTTGTTGGTGTTTAATGACCGGAAATAATATTTTCTACTTGTTCGTGACTTTCGAAAGTAGAGCGATTTCTGCTCTTCACATACGATGCTACGTCTACGAGAGTAAATACTTTCTTTAGTTCGTGTTTCATCTCAGGACAGCGAGTCGTACTTATTTGCTCCGAGATAAGACTCTGATAACGAGGAATGCCCATGATTTACGCTCGTAACTCATCCCTGGTCGTTCTCCGCGTCCTCTGTCGTCTTTAATTGGATTCAAATGACTAATTTACGACTTTGTTCGAGACCTGCGCTAAGCAATGGAGTCGGGAAGGATTTTTTCCAAAAATAACACTTCTAAATATGTACAAATAAATCATTTTAAAGCGGGTATTTTTTAAAACTAACACAAAAGACAATCAAACAGTCGATTTCACAAGTCCGTGCTGAAAAAACCGTGACCCATTTCCCGAAACCCACACCGGGCAAGCGACAAGGACGCGCGCTTGTTTTTCCTCTAACGGGACGCGATCGCATCGCCACAGAACATCGAAGTGGCTTTCGAAACGCGGCCCGCCGTCATCAGTTATTGTCGTTTAGGGGTAATTAATAAGGCCAGCGCCCCAGATAGGCCCGCGATCGCTATCACCTCGTGTCCGACGACAAGATAACGCGCTGGTTACACATGATACCGTTCCAGCTGAGACGGAGATAAGCCTGCCCGGCGTCCATCAATTTCGAATTAACCCGGTTAGGTGCCTTGTAAACGGCCAGTTACGTAAAGTCGCTTGATAGATGATGCGATGTTTTCGTCAGGTTTCACTTGTTAGATCTAGTTCTGCTTATCTCCGACTTAATACAGTATTAATTTTCGAGAAAAGGACACGACGAGGGTGATCGAAGCAGTCGCGCGGGCGGCTCGGGGATAAATTCGAATTAATTTCGAATTACTAAAGAATTAGCATTACCAACGAGTAGTTTTTGTGGCGCCCATTTTTCATATAATTTACTGTAAAAAACAAAGCGCCTCAGAAAAAGAATCGGGATACGTCTTCGTGTCTCTTATCGTTGATCGGAAAAATCGCATCCTAGTTTCCGCATGAATTACTCCTCCTCGATCGCCATCTCGTCGCGTCAAATTGGCCCCGTCGCAGCCCCCGGAACAACCGATCCCGGTAATCGTCGCAGATTTTCCGGTTAATTAAATTTATTTGAGGACGTCGCTTGCGCCAAGCCCTAGGAGACCGCAAGTGGAAGTCCGCCGAGAGGTCAAACCGATTAAAGTAAATACCATCTTACACTGGCCGCTGCGGCAATTTATGGGGTTTTGTTTGGGCCGATAATGAGCCATGAGAGGCTAGTTTAAATTAAATTCATATTTATATTGGAGACCGAGTCCCGTTAGGCATTCGCGGCGTTGCCCAGCCTCCTGCGATCGTTCTAAGACGACTACTCTGTCAGAGTGTGCAGTGATGGGGGAAATCTTGGTGTCTTGGTTTTGTTTGTTGCAGAAAGTACCATAGAACTGTGTCAGAATCAATAAATACTATTCCTCGAGTTAATTTTCCAAAAAGATTGGAAGAAGGACAGCCAGGAAGGATTTTGCTAATTTTTCTACACGACAAAGATCAAAATCAAGGTGAAGGTTCACTCAAAGATGTGGAAGGTGGATAGGATATAAGGGGATGTTTCTTCCTGCAGCAAATTCAAAGGAAACATCAAAATCAAGATGTAAGACTAAGAGCAGCTCATAGATTCCCTCAAATCCAATCCAATCCATGTCCAATCTGCCAGATACAATGTTCTAGTTAGATGATCAGTAAAGGAGAATATTTAAACTAACCTGTCTTCATTAGATGTTGTTCCTTTCCAAAAAAAATACTAGTTGCAGAGCTGCAAGGATCTTTGTCTTCCTTTCTAGATAAAGTGTTGCAGAAAGACCCAAATTTATATGCAAAATCAAGTACAAGACAAGGAATCGTTCAAAGACGAGTCCTGTTTGTAAGAAATTTACTTACTTGTTGAAGAAAATTAAATTTAAAATGATCACTTGACAAAGATCATTGAAAGACGGTTTGTGGTTGCAAAATGTACTTAGTATTCTAAATACATGAAGAACTTTTGTCATCATTGAATATTGCACCTTGAGTTAATTTTCCAAAAATATTAGTAGGAGCAGAGCTGCAAGAATCTTCCTTTCTAAAGAAAATGTATTAGATATACAAAAATTTAGTTGCAAACCCAAAAGGAAGACAAATTAATTTTTTCTTCCTAGATAAAAAGATCCAAAGAAATGGTTGATCATGTCGGTTGTGAAATACTGGTAAAAATTAATAAATACCCTACTGGTATATGTCTGGTGGGTTCGACTGACGTAAGATCCTAGCTGTATTTATAATTCAGTGCTGGTTGGGGCATCAGTCCGCAGAGCAGTGGTTTCTCGAAATATCATCAGTTTAAAAACAAATCTTCTGTCTGTTATGGTTGCTCCTTTACTCAATTTGGAGTCCCGGCGCGCACGGCTTCGAAGCGGCAACGCCGTCTACCCGTAAGGTTATTCAATGACTCCAACTTAATTAGAGAGCGACCATTTCGCGATTTGCAAAAACGCGCTGCATCTGCAAGGCCAAAGGTCGGCTCCGTGAACTCATAAGCATTTTTAGTGCCGTCCTTTTTTACCCGATGAATGAATGACACGCCTTCCGGGTTCTATGCACGTGCAGTTATTAGAAAAGTCGGCTCTCCCGCGCCGCCGAGGAATGCGCCACGTCTCGAGGAAGGTTTCCATGGAATCTGCGGCATAAGCGGATAAATATTATACGGGGGTTAAAATAAGTAAAGTTATTTTCGTTTTATTTTTCATCATTTATTAATTAATGAAATAAATGGTAGTTTAGCCATTTATTGCTAGCTGTTGACGTCTACTGAGTATTTAATACAACCACCAGAACTTCTACTAACTCACTATATTCTACTGTGTTGCCAACACCGTAAGGTTTTATACTCCAGGTGGTACATACGTTTTATTCGCCCACCCTGTATATACTTGTGCAGATATCGGATAGCCCAACACGTCGTATATTCTATGCGGACTGTTCTGATCTAATAGTGTGACGTTAAGGTTATCACCCGTTTGACATTGACGAGGCTGCGGTGGACTTCAATGTGACATGAGGGCGGGAACGGAATCAGCGCGATATCGGTGAGCGACGTCTGTGGACTGGTAGACGCTAAATGCGACGCTTTATCGCCACGATCTGCGCTCAAGACACGAAACGTCGACGGACCCTTTAACCGAAGAAATCTGTCGGTTACTCGGGGTTAAAAATAGTCAGAAGGAAGCGGCGTTACGAAAGTTACAACAAGGCGGAGAAAACCAGTGACAATCTTATATTGGACCGCTTTTTCTTTAATTATTCTATTAATATTAACTAATAATTGATTTATGTCAGTTTCATTCAAGCAATAGAAAATTTATATTTGATATGAAAACGAATACTTGGTAAAAAAATATGACATCTAGGTGATTATGTTAGGTAAAGTTATATTCTAAAATATAGTAACGCAGTGATAGGAGCTACTAAAGACTGTATCTATTTTCAGGTGGATGTGAGAGGCGGCAAGCAAATTTTTTCTGGATTACCTTCAGTCCAACTCACATAATAAAAGTATAGATCCCTAGATCTGGGCAAGGTCCGGAACCTTTTCAAAATTGCAAAAATGTTTAAAATATTTAAAAAAATACCTATTTTATCTGAGTTATTTACTTATATCTTGGAATCATTGCCTTTTGGGAGAATATTGAACTGGAAAAATGTTTTAGAATTGAATTTTGCACAATATACCTACTGCAAGTTAAAAATGTTTAAATTTATTACCGATGTTGCAAAATAGCAATAATTCATGTAAAAAAGGCAAAATAATCAAGTTTTTTGGATAATTTTAATTGCTCCGCGGGAATTCTAATTTTGGTAATAAAAACTTTAGAGTATAAAAAAACAACACACCAAGCTTCATTAAAATCGGTTCTATAGTTTTCGCAAAATAATTTTTGAAAAAAATTTTGAAAAATAATTTTCGAATTTTCAAAATTTTGCACAGCCTCAAATGGTGACCTGAAGGTCATTTTGATAAAAGTCACTCTTTATTCAAGATAATGCTAAGCTAAATTCAAATGCTAAATTATTCAGCTCTATACTTTCGTACTTATTCTTTTCTTTGATTTTTAACTATATTTTGGTTTGTAAGTCAAAAGACGTAACAAGATATTGTTAGAACTGTATTATAACTGTAATTTTTTGTTTTAATTAGTCAGGTTTACAATTTGCTAATTGCTGAAACCCTCTCTGATGACTTAGTAAAAAACGAAGAAAAATTCTTGGGTACATTCGCGATACGTTTCGGCGTTTTAATTTCGCGGTCCAAGTTTCGTCGGTGCTTTATTTACGACTGTGATCTCTCGTAATCCGCGGGGGAAAGTTCCCCAGATAGCATTTGTGGCTCAAGACCGCTGTGCAACGAAATCATTGTTGCCGGCAATTTTATTACCGCGACTCAGCCGTTTATGTCACCAGAATGCAAATTTTCTGTCGCCGAAAGTTAAAGGTCGGTCCGCGCGTTTTCTTTATTCGGATTGCGGCAATTCGGCCGCCCGATTTCGCCGGAATTTTTTTGTTCCCGTCTTAGCTGGCTTTGCAACGGGGGCAAGTTAGCCTCCTTTGATCCACTCACTGCTAAGTATTTTATTTTGGTTGCAAACGTTTGAGCAAATTTTTTATTATTACTTGAAGGTTTCAGAAATTGATGTGGGGGTCCCTCAAGGCTCAGTATTGGACCCACTTCTGCAACTTCTATTGTACGTTTATTAATAAACGTCTTTAAGACATCCCTAAAATGTCTCTGTAGTACATGGGAAACAATAAACGACTTAAGTAGGGATATCGCTTTGCTGTGTACATCATTCGAGGTATATTAACTGTTCAAAATCCGCGAGCCGCCACTGTCTTTCAACCGTTTTTCTTTTTCATGCGATTTTCCGTTGCAAAATCTAACCGAGCGAGATAAATCACCGAGCGTCACATACACGACGACAGGTGAATAGCTGAATTGACAAATGATGCAGATAACAGCTACGGAATTATTTGGGTCAGCGGGTTACGGGCGTCCCAACATTTTTACACTCTAATCTCCGGCCGTACGAGGCGACACATCGAACGATATCGTTCGAAACGATAACATCTGTCACAATTTTCCTTCATAAATCTTGATACGTTTCTCACGAGACAAATCCGACGTGGCAGCGGTAAAAAGCGATATTTGCGCATTGCGAGATGCCCGAGCGCATTTACATTATTTATAAAAAGCGGCTAGAGCGCCGTGTGTGTATATAAACATTGTCATGTAATAAGTATATCATTTATCATCCGCGACCGACCTAAACTGCATTATAATTCTGCGCGAGAGCCGGCGAGCTCGATATGAGGAGACGTCTCCACATAAAGATGCTTATCTTTTATTTTTAAATTCTGCGATTATCTGCCGATGCTTATCTCGCAGCGATATCTCGGCGTAACGCGATTTTTTGGGCCGGCCCGAGCAATTTATCTGGTGGAATAAAAAGGGAAAGTTGGCTCTGACTCGATTCGGAAAATATATTAGCGATTGCAGCTATTAAGACGATTGTTTTTTAACCGGTATAAATGGAATAATGCTTGTACGTCCTGAACAGTGGCTGTTGTCTTTTAATGCTGCCCTAATAAATGGAAGTTCTTTTACTACACGGAGTCCATCGAATGGGTCGTTTCCATTTACCATTTTTCAACTGATATAGTTGATAAAATTGATAAACAACAATACGTAAATTACTGTGTTAGCTGGAATACATTAGAATACGTGGAAAATTACTACCATGGACGAAATATTTTCCTAGTAACAGGCGATCTACGTTGGGGATTGGTGACTGTCACTCTCAAAACGAGATGTTTGAAGTGGTGTACCTCAGGGTTCGGTGCTGGGTCCTACCCTATTTCTAGTTTGTGTATAGGACTTTACAGAGAACTGTGCAGC
The DNA here is from genome assembly GCF_000390285.2 of Anoplophora glabripennis. NCBI lineage: Eukaryota > Metazoa > Arthropoda > Insecta > Coleoptera > Cerambycidae > Anoplophora > Anoplophora glabripennis. The sequence continues at coordinate 472,865 of NW_019416242.1, forward strand.
TGGATCGCTACAAAAATAACCCTAAATTAAATTGCACTGTTGAAGGTCCATGCTATAGTAACGGCATTGAAGTTACCGCCACAGAGTTTATTGTCGTTGATCTTTCCAAGATCTTATAGTCTAGGGAACCAAGGGTTTTCCCTCCGAATTCTTTCGGATAGAAACGATTGACGTGAAACTTGGACTGTAAGTAGAAAATAGCTCAAGAAACAAAAGTTATATAGGGGTGGAAAAACAAAATATTGAAAATATTCCCAAGGAATTGACAAAGCAATCAATTTTAAGCAAAAAGTATCTTATGAACATTTTTCGATAAGTCAATATTTTCTGAGTTATTGGTGATTGAAAATGTACATTTTTTATTAAAAAAGACGTTTTTCAGTAGTTTTTCTCGAATAACTCGGAAAATAGACATTCTATGGAAAAAAAACATCATGAAGAAAATGAAGCTTATAGAAAAAGAAAAAGATTGAAACATTTTCATTTATGTAGGTGCAATAGGTGCTGAGATACGTCCGCTAGAAACTAAATTGGAAGCGTTTAACGTGAAATAACTACAAACAATTCTATTTTTCAAGAAAAATACACAGAACATTATTTTTTTAAAATACTTTAAAAAATCTTTAAAATGAACTTGACTTTAAAATTAAGGAAGTTATCGTTAAAAAATCAACGTAATCAGTGGTCCAAGTCAAGTTAGTTTACGTCGAAAATCCTCAGAGATCTCTCAGGAAACGTGATATTCTTTCCTAATTTTAAATCTATGTATCGAAACCAGTAATAGGCTTTATATTTGTCTCCTAGACAGAAGTCTAAATAGGCAATGCAAGGTTTTTACTATACGTACTATAAAATGCTCATATCACCACGTGATGTCCGTACAATTAAACCGGCATATTGCTCAATGGCAGTTAAACATCAATGGCTGCCAACGTATCTATTCTTAGTCGTCTTATTGCGTACTGCGCCTCGTAGGTGTATTTTTTTCTTTGATATTTGTTCAATAGTATATTTCTTAGACGCTAACGAATCGAAACCGCCATAAAGTACTATAAACTTTGGTTAAGTAACAACCAGTAATACCCCATCTTTATGCGACAAGAAGTGAAAAATACAAAAGGAGCTTTAATATATTCTCCACTTCTGACAGTGCGATGGTACTAATATTTCGATATTACCGCATCGCAAATACAAACCGATACTTTATTGGAAATACTCGTTTCGCTCTTCCTCTACGTCGTCTAGCGTCGTCCTGCGGTTGCTCGTAGTTGGACGAGAACGGCTGCAGAAATTTAGTTACTTACTCGTATTGCCCGGTCTCGGAGAAATCGAAGCGTAAAAATTATGGTGTTACGTTTACCTTACAATTCCCTGGTTTATTTTATGGGGATATGGCTACTGTTTTCTAGAAACTGGGAGTCGTAAAATCCCAGCTTTATACCGCGGTTGGGTGCAGGTGGATGTCTGGATATCCCTTGCTATGGTATGCACCGTAGAATCTCCAAAAAATCGTACACAATATATTTGATACCTTTTAGAATTGGATGCCCACAAATACTTAATGGTTCAGAAGTTTTGAAGTTAAATCTTAACAAGATACCATGTTAATACCTAATTGACTGAAGTTACAATTGTATGGATAATTTTGTGACTAAACTGAACTTACAAATAACCCTACACCTACCTCTTGTGACTCCGTATAGGAACACGGGACGGATTAGTCAATCTCATTTAATCTATTCTTATAGCTTGGAAAATCCGCCTAAAAACCAGCTATTTGATCTATTATTATTTTCCTCACAACATTCTGACAACTTATTTAAATATCTTGGAATTCCTACGTCTTTTCGAATGTATTTCGCGCGTTATTAGAAATATCGATTTTTCTCTTCACCATGGGCTAAACCGACGCAGTTAGTCGATACCAGGTGCCTAACACATGTCTCCGACGATCTAAATCATTGCTAAATTTCAAGAGGCCTTCTCCAAAGGACTGCGATGGTCGAGTTTTGCAAATTTATTACTCCTGGTACAAGAGGCACCAGTTTCTTAACGACTTTATGGCGACGCTAAACCTACTTGGAAACCCTTAACTTTTCAATAATAATCTATCACGAGTCCCAGCGCGGCGTTTGTTACAAAGCGAACAACCATGTTGTAATAAAAAAATTGATTTTATGTAATTTTTGACATGTTTTTTCAGATGTTCTAGTTTCAGTATTGCCAAAGAATAATTATTATAACAGAGTCCTGGAGCTACGACATAGGCTCAGAAAACAACCTGTATAGCTATCTTATGTACCACACCATTGTGTACCCTTTCCCTTTGAACGGTGTTGTTCTATGATACCTTTTAATTTACTGAGTCTTCTCCAATTTGCTAATAACGTCGTCTGCGAAGACAGCGTCGACTTCCCTTACGGAATCCGGCTAAATCAAGCGCAAAACTTATAATAGAAACACGTCGGGCCATTAAAGCAACCGAACCGCTCACGATTCCCATCCTCTGAGCGGGTTAAGCGGCGATGGGGTCACTCCATGTTACACCTTTCCCAGTCGGCTTGTTGCAATTTACCCCGCGCATTAAGACCTCTCTTCATAATTTCGAGTGGTTAATGCAGGGCTAATTTACAGACGTTTACCGGAACGGAACATCGCATGAAATTGTTCCAGAGGTCGACCCCGGGGTAATATCGGAATACCGACTTTCTCCATTACGGAGTTGATTGCGTATTATTTTTGCCCGCGTGGGGCTTCTTGTATAAAATAAACTGTCAACAGATCATACGCTTCCACATTCGTAAAATGCATTTTCCTTGTTCACAAGTACTTTTCCAACACAAAAAACACTAATTTTGTACGTAGCAAGAGCTGTCACATTTCGTTCGGTCTAAATTTTCAGTTGTGTATTTTCATAGGACATAGCTTGCCTCGTTATGGAACCAATAATCTTTATAAATACTCAGATATTTTAAATTAACAAAAAAAAAATAAAATTCTACATAAGTATTAAAAAAATTCAAAATGAAGCAAGTACTTTTTAAGGACAAGCTTGGTATAGTTTTACAATTTAAATTTGGCTTGGACTATGTCAATGTTATTTAGAGAACTAAATAAAGAAATATGTTCTAGCACAACTTCACTATTTTAGCAATAATTTGAAAACTAAAAAAGATATCGACCTCCGGTTTGTGTATTTGTTTTCCTTAATAAATGGTGTATCAAGCCATGAAAAAACCTAAATCGTTGCATTTAATTTTTTTAGTATACGGACACAATTACAGAACTTTTCTGATTAGCGTCTCTACCGTTGCGCAGGAAAACAATATTTTTATTCTAATGTCATAAATATAAATTTTATAAATAGTTCTTTAAAATGAGCCGTCGTTTATTGAAATCGATTAAGGCATTTAGAAGTTATGACAATTTAAAAATTTCAAGATGACGTCCTTCATCGTGGCGTTGCTACGGTAATAACAAAAAAAAGTTCAAACAAAATTTGTGAAGGGTTTAACAGTGTATTTAAAAAGTATATTTTCAACTTAGGTTATATAAGCGAAATTTCGAAAAAACGTCAATTTTCTGTAATACTATAACAGTCGAGCTCCCTAGTGGTGAAGTTACAAACTAGAAAAATATTTTAAATCAATTTATTTAGGCCGTATTTGTTAATTGATTTTTTACCCCATAATACGTACCGTTACTGGATCACCCTGTATAAGGATCACACACTTTGATTCGCAGTGGCTTGGCCACGCTAGATTTATGCGACATTTAACTGATCAGAGGGGTCTAGCCTCCGTTGAGCTTTGTAAAGTTTCGGATCAGGATCAGATTTAAATTTAAATTGTGCAAGGTGTACCGTCCATCAGTTGTTTTTTTCTGAGATTAAATATCGGCTGATAATGTGGCTGATTATGAAAAATAATGAAAACGTATTTTGTTTTAAAATTTTTAATAGTACCTGTTTTAGAAAGAATTACAATGGATACTTACTTGGTCAAATCTCTAACTCCGTCACTTTACGTTAAAAGTTTTCAGATATATTTCTGTCAGTGTTCAAATTTTTCAAAAACAATGCAAGGATTCCTCCTATGAGCGTAAGTACCCTGTGTACAAACTACTCAGTTGTGATATTGTTATATCATTGGTCTCGATAGAACTGAAAGAACAGTGAGAAGTTTAAGATAATCTATAAATGTTAGTTGGTTTAATAAGTACCTAATGATTTACAGTTTACATTTCATTTCAGACAATAATTACTAGTCGCACTCTCTCATACCAGCAAATCCTCTCTGCCTGAGTGACCAGAGGTCAAAGGCAGCTACGGGCTACGTTTTTTATAAATTTTTCAAATCTGTTTTATCACATACTAATACAGCCAACATGTTCGGATGTGTGTAACCGATCGATTGTAATTTGTTTTATTGGTAGGTACAAGATGTACATCAGTTTTCTTATTAACCTTTCAAGCCAAGGATTGACGTTTTTTTGCTGGGCGATGGGGCCCAGGCACCTTCACACGCTACCGTTGAGCGCTGCTCTAAACGGCATGGGAAAAAATTGAATTTTCGACCTATGAATTTCTTTGAAGCTTTTTAGGTTTTGTAAAAATACTGAAAAATGCCTATCGTTCTAAAAAATGTGTAAACTGCAAAAATTAATTAATAACAACTGTTTATCATAAGTCAGTCGGTCACTGTGTACTACGACAAACCACTCTAGTTGACGTCACGGTCAGTTACGGCCTTGTTGTATAGGTGGTATTGTTAAAACTCTTTATCTTTTTTTTTTCACGTATTTTAGAACCGCAGGTATATTTTAAATGTGAAAGAAGTCGAATATCCTATTACTTGCAATTGTTTATCGCCTTGTTGACATCGAATGCGAAATTTAGAGTGTTTCTGTCCACTCTACTCTACACACTTCTGGTGACTACAAATGTACGAATTACCGAAAACACATTTTTTCTTCGTTTCGGTGGAAGTTTCTCTTGGCGTTCGGAATCACAAATGTAAGAGACGCGGCCCGAGTGACTAACGAGGTTACAAATTTGTCGGAAAAAAATATGTAAAGCAGCCTCCCAGATGGCTGCCGGAGAGATCGTAACATTCTTTCTACAAGACACTTTAAATATATCATGTTACTGTGGCTATTGTTAAAATCTATCTCCAAGTTCTAATATTTGGCATTTCACACACATGTATAATAAAATTTTGCTGCAGTTTCCAATTATTTGATTTTAATTTTCTCAAATATATTGAATTTATATACAGGGTGTTTGATTAAGGCCGGCCACCGGCTGTATATGGGAACCTATTGGTGCTACAGGTTCGGGGAAAAAATTCTTATAATAAAAGTGGAATGGAACATTATTTAATCTTTGTGCTTGAACAAGATTTTTATCAATAAAATGCTTAGAACTTAATTTTTTCAGTTTTTTCACTTAGGGGTGGTTTTTACCTCTGAAAAACAAAAAGCGTCAATCGCGCTTATGTCACTTTTGAACTTGAGCCTAAGGTGAGCCTCATTCTAAATTTTCATGCAAATCCATGCAGTTTCAAATAATTCGGAGGTTGCAGCTGATTTTCAGCTTCAATGACTGTACTATTTCAGAATTTTTTGAATGAAAAAATAAAGATCGAAATTAAGCAAGGGAACATTTTTTAATTTATAAAAATACTCCTGCACAAACATTACGGATAATTTTTTAAAGAAAAATAAATCCAAATATATCTCATCGAAATAGTAAGTAAGACAGTAAGTAACAATCAAATTTTCCTAACATTCATTTGAATTTGCGTTCCTTACACTCACATTTTTATACAGTCATCTTACGCAGTTGCCGTGAAGTGAATGTTATTACAAATTATCCAAAACTGGCTGTCAGGCGGGGACCCCATAATTAGGGGTTAATTTCTCTGACAGGCCGTAATTTAATGATCCGTTTTGTCAGTTGGCCGTGTCGATAATCTGTCAATCGAAGTCGGTAGGGCGTGGTGGCGATGCCTCAGCAGTTTCACGTCTTCATACGCGGCTTATTACTGCCGACGATGCGGGTTATATTTTACGTTCTTACCATAATCCATCTCTGCCCTGTTAGCGAACCACTTTTAACGACGTCAGCTTTGAGGTTTCTCACCACCAAATGCCATGATGTATTATTTGCGGTGTTAACGAGGGGATTATCGACTTTCGAGGCTTTTTTAAGTGTCGTCTTCGTCGAATGAGGACGTATTTTATATAGCTTCGAGAAATAATTTAGGATTCTCTGTTTGTAGGTCAATTTATTGGCAAAATGTGATAAGGTCCCTGAGCAAAGTAAGTTCCATGTGGTTGGCTAGTAGACCAGAGCGGATCTGTCGAAATATCCCACTCCTTGGATGTAAGAGGGGGCAAGCTAATTTTTGCTGGAATATCTTACATAATAAAAGTGTAGATCCCTAGATCTGGGCGAGGTCCGGAATATTTTCAAAATTGCAAAAATGTTCAGATAAAATAGATATTTTAAAATTTTTTTACTTATATCTTGGAACCTATGCATTTTGGAAGAACATTGAAGGGGAAAAAAAGTTTTAGAATTGAATTTTGCACACCTTACTGAAAGTTAAAAATGTTTAAATTTATCACCGATGATGCAAAATAGCAATAATTGATGAAAAAAAGGCAAAATAATCAAGATTTTTGGATAATTTTTTAAAAATATATTCATTTTTAAAGTTAACACTCTTTTTTTATTTTTTAACATTTAGATTTATCAATTCGCAATTTAGTTTTTTCAAAAATTATAATTTTAAAGTACTCGGAAAGACGCTTCGTTTTAAAAATAAAAAGTTAAATTCAGTTTATTGGTTCTCGAGATATAAGCGGTCAAACTTTATCGGCATTTACCGTTAATTTATAAACAATTTAGCAATAATCTTTGATCCAGTGGCTTTGTTTTTCCGAGTTCTAAGCTAGAAAAAATCTTCATATCCATAAGTTATCGGCAACATAGATAAATCAGCGGAAAAGCTGTTGCTCGCACGTCCGAAAAGTGACTAAAAACATGAAAAGTGGGGGAGGGGCGTTCGCTCCGAGACTGAATTCAGAGGTTTAAAATGCGAAGATACGAAAAAAATTGCATTATCTCGGCTTCTAATGGACCAATTTCGATTTTTTTTTAATCCGATGTCTCGCGAGCCAAGGAATTCGAATATCGTAATGTCAACTGTCCAATTTGCACATATTTTGTTATAAACAAAGTTTATTATTTATGCATTAAATATACTGTATATTTTACCTTATGTTATTGTATTTTTTCAATGAAAAATTTTTTACGTACATATTTCAACACTCTGAATATGAATGTAAATAGTTATAATTATTACAATTATTTAAATTATTTTTTTTTAAAACAAATTAAACAAAAATTATCTGGAAATTAATTTTTTTTGTTAAATACAGATATAATTAAGAAAAAATAGTACTTTGCAATTATAATTTTTGAAAAAAAACTAAATTGCAAATTGATAAATGTAATCTAATATAAAAAAATAGAGTTAACTTTAAAAATATGCTGTGGCCATCCGAATCAAACCATTTGAAAAGTTGAGCGGTATTTTCTATGTGAAAAAATTTTCAAGTATCTAGATGCTTTATTTGAGACGGTGCAACATTTTGAAAATTCGAAAATTAAACTTAAATTAAATTTTTTACATTTCATAATTTTAATTATCATATTTCTTCAATAATATTATCAAATTGCATATGAATTTCTTCGTCGACTTTCTAAAGAACATCGTCTTCTGATACCTCTGTTTGTTGAGCATTGTCACAATTGGCAATACGTATATTTTAGTTGAACAAATAGAAATTCTTATAAATTATTATTTGTTAATTTCTTAAAAAAAATAAAAACCATGCACGTTCGTATAACATTTATTTATTATTGATAAATTAATTTAACATGTCTTTATTGATTAAAAATCAATTGCATATTCAAAATAAAGTATTAAATCAATATTGTCATAAATTCAATAAAAACCAAAAAAAATGGCAAAGTTTGAACGACCATCGAAAAAACTTTTATAACCCATCATTTTGTAGGAAATTTTATATACTTTTTCTATGAAGCAATGCCTGTACCTACCTCTGCTCAGAAAAAAGTTATTTGCATAAAAGTAAAAAAAACAAGAAATTGAATTTTTTGCATTTTTTTGTTAAATTGTTTTTATTATAATTTGCAGTAAGTAATTTTTTTAAATTTTTTAAATAAGCCATTTCGATAGAAAATCTCATTTTCTACAAAATTTTTCCTATGCAATACCCTCAAATTTTGCTTTGTTTTCAAGATATACACAAAAAACCGTAAGGGTTGAATTTTCACCCCTATCTCCAATTTCCACCCTCTAATTTAATAGCACTCCGCGGTTTTTTCTTTCTGAATAACCATTTGAAGGACTCATGCAATAAAAACCCATCAACGTTGTAGTTCCTTAGTACCCTGCTTTTTAAGACATAATCAATAGCCTAATAGTTTACTTACAAAACTATTACTTAAATTAGAGAATCACTATTAAAATACCTTGTCAGCAAAATAGAATCGGGAGTAGGTATATTTATGTTTGCACCAGTTATTTTGATGCGGAAAAATAAAATACGTTTATTTTGTAAAAAAATGTCGGATTTCAGAGGAAAAATACCAATTCAGGTACTTACTTAATTATAGTCTTTAGATGTCCACAAGTTCTATATAAAAAAAATTGGTTTTGTGTTATTTATTTCATTCAAAGGTTTAAAACCCAATTGGCTTGGGTGATAGATTAGTTATCCTTGAACGTGCTTTTTGCGTATCTGACTCCTTTTGAAGCATTTTGGGTTCCATAGCGACTTCTTTGTACGGATTGGAAACATGGGTGAAATTTGAACAAACCATTTGCGTACAACGGGGTCGTGACAAATAACATTTTTAATCGGTGCTCCACAATCGGGTGAGACCCATAGAAATCGGGATAATTACGATTATTAACACAGCAAGATATACACGTAGGACATAAAAACCAACAATAAACGGAAATATACGAGGCATCGTATTACAGTAAAGCCGCAATAAACAGCGATCGCCGTTAATAGAAGTATTAATGGTTCGGGTTGAGTCTGTAATCGGAGGTATCCGTAATAGTACACTGGCGGCAAATGAAAAATCTGACAGTTATGGGACTCCCCACATAGGCAGAGCGCCTATACTGGCTATTACACTTGTCTATCCAATTTTGTATGGGATATTTTGCGAGAGGAGACGATATTGTCTGTCTTAGACGATTCCTATCCCAGATTTTACGTAAATTCATAGTAACTGTTTAAGACCAACACTCTGTTGGTGGTAAGAAAGCTGTCTCGTGACGATTTTTTTGTTTATTTACGAACAGAGCTTCGAGTTTAGTTAAAAAAAAGAGACAGATTGAAAAATTGAAGTGTTAAATTCACTCTTAGTATAAAACATTGTACAAGGTGTCTCAAACTCGATAGTATGGGCCACTGTAAGGATACAAAAAATTGAAATAAAATTCGGGGCACGTGGTCTTAAATGGGATGAGGTAAGCTCCATTTTCACGACATTTGAAAAGTCATAAGACTTTTATGCAAGCTGATAAATTAATTGAATTATTCTCCGTCACCACAAGATTCGTTTTCCAGGGAAGAAATGCCCTTTGATGCATTGAAAGATGTGACTTATCTGTCGACAAGCCGTACCACACTCGCCTGTCTTGTAGATCATAAACTGACTCGATCCAATTGGACGCAGCACAAACGTAAACGTAAAATATATATAAATTACGGATACGGCATATCGCATGTTCCAATGTACTTGTCACAGTTCGGTTGCGTATTCTAGGTTGCTAGCACTGATCCATCGAATAACTATGATTTACCGTCGCAGTGCCTTAATTTATGTGGGCAAGATGCCGTTTTATTGCTTTATTGAAATGCAGAGGGTTACGTTGCGAGCTGTGTTACTCTTGTCGCGGAAAATCGTCATTGCAGAGGCGTATTGGGACAATTAGTGTCCCTTACAGAGTAAATTTTACGCTAATTTACCACGACAACCAAAGTGAACGATTCTAAAACCCAAGAAAAATAAATAAATAATTCAACTCTTCCAAAAATGACATACTACATTCATCAACCTTGTCAGAGCTGCTTACTGAACCAAATTTTCCCCAGATGCCGGGTTTCTATCTGGGTGGGCCCTGAGCTTATTAATTCGTAATCCATACATAATTAACCTCCAAATTGGCTCATTTGTACCGAATTCATTCCCTTTATTAATTAGTGCAGGCCGATCTAGGATATCGCCGGATTATTTATGGGTTTTTAACAGGCGCATATCCTCACGACCGTTCGGAGCTTGTAAATCTAGAAAATGACGCTCGGCGCCGCTATCTCTTCGTCCATTAGAAGAAAAATGACGCGTGGGCTAGCACAGGCCTTCGGCCCGCGAAGCCCTCGGACCTTTTGAACAGAAATCGTAATAAGACTATTGGAAATTGAGTTTAGATAGAGTAAATTTCGTCTCGCTGGTGGTCTGGCTTCGTGAATGTTTTCTTATCGCTCTCACGTTCGACTCGTTTGAGTCAAAGGCGACTAGATAGTAAGTATTCCTGAATGCTTTTCTACGTCTGTCTATAAAAGAGAGTGAATATGAACGACTTTACTATAAATATTTCTGAGTAAGTTCGCCGAGTTCTAGAAAATTGCTCTTTATTTGTTGGGTACCCGTTACAGCAGTGTTTTTTTAGTCACGTAGTCAGTGGTGGATCGTAATTCTTTGACAGGGGGGCGAAATTACAAAGAATATAAATTCTTACCTTGGTTGATGGTGATGAATATCACAGAAGCGCAATAACTTTATAGACTAAGTACAAACCCATCGGAAATTTTCAAGGGGTCATTTTTATACGGCATTTCTGAAGTATATAGGTTATACAAAAAAAAATTAACCTCAACCTAATGCCGTACAAAAATAGCAATACCGGAAGCCAGGAAAATTTTCGATTTTCCGAAAATTTATACTGCAAGTTTTGGATCGATACATAGATAAATTTTTAAGCGACGCCGTACGTATTTGCTGATACAGGGGTTAGGAATACAGGGTGCAACCCTCTATTTGTGAGTAGCGTGTGGGGGGTGATTTGAACCCACATCAAATTCACTAATTTTAATTCTATTTTATAAAATAATGACATTTTTGGCCATGCCGTACATTTTTCATGAAACATGTGCTTACTATAGGAAAATTAATTTCTTTCTGAAAAATAGGTTTTCACGGTGACAAATTTTTGTACGGCATTAATATATTTTGTTGATTCTGACAACAATAATCAACGAAAACAAAATGCCGTACAAAAAAATGGTTCTAAATGGCTTGAAATATATTTTTACAAATAAGAATTACTTGCAAGAATTTATTTTATTTTTACTACAATTTTCTCCTCAATACAAATTATTTACTACTGTACGGCCTTTCTATAATTAAGACTTACAATATCATACAGAAATATTTTTCAGTAATGCCGTACATATTTGTCGATACAGGAGTGAAAAACCCCGGATGCAAACCCCTATATTCTGACGCTTATGGTTTCCGATAATTGAAAAATGATGTAAAGTAATAAGTAATATGCCGTTAAAAGACCATAGGACAATATAAAAATAATTAATTTTATAAAGAAAAGCTTACATATTAATATTTTTTTTACAACCCTAAAAATCATTATTAAAAAAATCAATAAATAAATCTGCATTCGAATAATTTTTAAAAAAATTGGAATTATTTTTATTTTAAAATTAAAATTACCGCTTAGAGATTCTAGCTGGTCATCGAAACATCTTTCTCTGTTTCTTTTTTCGTTTCGGCGTGTAAATTTTTATGTGGTTTTATCCACGTTTACAACCGACAATCTTAAAAAATTCACTTTTAAATTATTTTACTAATTTAAACATATATTGTATGCCAATGGCTTCATCACAATTTTTGCATAAATAAATTGTTCAAACAATTGTAAAATATGCAAATGCGAGGGTACTATTACTTCAAAACATAATATTATATCACTGTTTTAAATGTAAGTATTTATACAGGAATTCTCATGAATTGATTGAGTTAAAATTAATTGTTTATTCTTATATTTATTTAAAAATAATACTTTCTTGCACGTCATTAAATTTCTAAATTTCTCAAAATATTTTCTCGATTCTCTATATACAATTATTTTTTAACTTAAAGACAATGCCATCATAATTTCTACGGTATAAATTAAATTTCTCTTGAAATTAGGATAAAACTCATTTTGTACTTAAGTATACAGTTTCGGAGAATTGTTCCAAGGAATATGTACGGCATTTCAATTTTCATTCTTTATGTTATATTTCTGATGAAAATTTGTAAATGCTGTATTTATTAATGACCTAAAAATGTAGTAAAAATTTAATGAAAAATATTATCAGCTATGTAAAATCCACTAGTTAAAAATGTATGGCATTATTTTTTTTTAATATTTTTACTTAGGAAAAGTCAATTACAGCCATATTTTGAATATAATGTTTTTAGTTTATAACAAGGAATTTTCAAAATTTATTTATTTGTTTTTTTTAATTTGTACCATTAATTGTAACCGGCCATGATTTAGTACGATAGTTTTTGGTTATATTTTACCAAAAAAGTGGTTGCCGTACAGGAATTAATGATCTTTACCAACAAAAATTGACGGCATAGTTTCTAAAGTTATTGTTATATGTGGTAGTATTGATTTATAAGTAATTCATGCTGGGTTAAATGACCCCTTGATAATTTCCGATGGGCTTGTATTATTGCCTATTATTTTTTACACAATTCTGTGTTCCCGTACTAATGTTCTTCCATATTTTAGTTCTTTTATCTAAACATTTTGTTGACGAATTGATTTCCTTGTTAAAATTAAAAATTCACTCAAAATTCAACACCAAAACAACAATTTTTACGATGTAGTGATTATTTCCGAAAAATATAAAAATTTTGTCGTCGACTCCCCACGGACCAAACTGACCGCCGCCCGCTCCATTTTTTTTTCAATATTAACCGAAAATATAAATATTCATAAGATGCATCGGACCGACCCGGCGTGAAAAAATTAATGGGGAACTTATCGACCAATCAATCACTAGAAAAAAACGACACACGGACTGCATGCGTTCGAAACACGAGGGCCGTTTTCGTTCGTCATGTTTTAATATATCGAATACAATGATCGCGATGGGGTTTATAAATAGGCCCGATCGTCGAGATCAGGGGAGGCGATAAGGAGCGCCGATATGAAATAAGCAAAGACACAAGTCACTAATGATGCGATGACGGCGGCGATTAGGCGGTGCTACCGGGGATCTCACGGGTTTTCGGCCCGATCGTCGATACCATCTCCTCGGGTAAACAAAAATTAATTAATTTCGCGATCGGTTAGATACCAGTTTTGACCCTAGACCGGTACCAGGTTCATTAACATTAGAAATAGTCTTTAAAAATGAAATGCCATGCCACCGAAATTTCCCTAATGCGAAAAACATGTTTTTTCAATCTATATTTGAAGTTATACTGCCCCTTCAGCAGCCACTCGATGCAGAACAGAAACTAAATTAAATCGTGGACAGTTTAAATTTAAGCAGAATCCCATCCTGAATATTTAACGTAATATACAGTTCCTTCAACAAAAAAGTAGCATATCTGACAGTAATACTAATACCTTTAATGATGGGATAACCGGAAAACTTGCATATAAACCAGTAATCACCTGCCGCGTCTGTCTTTTTGTGGTACTAAATCTGGAATACCTGGGATGCTACCGAGTGTCGTATCTTGAACCTCGCAGTATCCGGCACCGGTTAACAAGCGACCGGAGCGACCGGGGAAATTACTTTAATTGATACAGAATTCTTAAATCCTGAAGGCGTAAGAACGTTTCGAAAAACAAACGACCGCTGAATAGCTGACATAGTGTCAGCGATGTCGTCGCTGCCTAAGCAGAACGTTTAAATTACGTTATAATTTGAGTAATTGCAAGAATACTTCAGACTAGATAATCAATTTGAGCGCGGAATTTAATTATTTGCTAACGCAGACATTAAAATTGCTCGCTGATTGCCGTCCGTCCTGAACGGTCGCATCCGTCCTTAGGATCGATTAAAATGCGATTTTCTCCACTTGTAAATCCGCGCCACGTAATTATTTCGGAAAAAATACCCACTCGTCACCCGGTGTTTACTTAGACGCAGTGGCGGCCTTCTCCAGGTCATATAGAGGGATTTTATTCAAATATGGCATAAGTAAAATGGAATTTGAGATACTTACTTTTTTAAGCAAGAATTCTTGAGGAGTAAAAGTTGCCATTGTTACACTTTTGCATCACAATCTTATCTAATTGCTGCAATTTCGCCACTTGCAACTCAATCTTATCGTCTGGCGCGAGCCTAACATCTAATACGACTTTTTTCACCGCCCAACTGTTCGAAGGTTATTGCGATACGCCTTGGTAATCCTAATTTTCGTTTAATGAGTTCAAAAGGATTATTAATCATCCTCCAGAAGCCGGTACAGTTACGATTATTGCCTACTAGAAGTCACTGCGTGCTATATCAATCAGCGGGAGTTAATTTGTTCGTAAATTATGATTGATATCTCGTTAAAGTGCCCGCCGCATTTATCGGGATCATTTTTATATCCCCGGTTTCTACCGATGCCGTAAACCAGCATAAAAGATTCTTAGTAAATATTCCTAACGGATTCGGAGGTTTTTTTTGGTTCCGCCGATAAAATAATTTATTGATTAGCTGAATATCGGTGAAATTGTCTGAAATACGCCGAATGTAACAAAAAAAATGCGCATTCTCCAATTATAACGAAAATGAATTGACGTAGTAATTGACTTTATAATTTCTTATAATCAATTATTAAATTATCCAAAAATGCAATTGTAAAAATGACGCTATATTTTCTAAATATAGTGTGGCTTAGGATGAATGAAACGGCTACCTCTTGGAAAGGATAAAAGAAGTTGAAAAATCTGCCTTGATTCCAAATCTGTAAATCCAATATGCCTTGGAATGGGAAAACTGGATTTTTTTCACCAATGTGCCATCAAATCACAAAAATTATTAAGGAAAAATGTTCCCAAACGAAAAACTGAGTGTGTATGCAATTTCATTGTTTTAGGCCCACGTTGACTTTTCCAGTAGTAAACTGGCGTTTCTGTATGATACATGTATTAACAATAATCAGTTCCATGCCTTTTAGAAAATCTAAAATCAACCAAAATGTCACAGGATACTCAGTATACTGAATTTAAGGATTTGAAATCATAGCAGGTTTTGTTTCACAGTAAAGCATGGCTGAATCTCAACCTTGTTTCACTTATATACATACTGTAGATATATTTCAAATTTTTAAATTGAATAATGTCTTATTTGTCTTGACTTGTCTTGACTTGTCTTGACTTGTCGTGACTTGTCTTGTTTTGTTTTGCACCACGGGCGAACTGCAATCGATCGTAATAACTGGTGGCAACAATACGCAAACTCATATTTCAGCTCAGCCCAAGTATGTGTGTGTTTATTCGAAAGTGTATCGGTATACGCCTGCGGACCCGAAGAGCAAATTAACTTTGGGTATTGTCCTGTCTATAGGACTGAGTAATGTTCTCCCGATCTCGAACAGGTGTCGGTGATGATTTCGCCTCCGGTACTGCCAACCCCGGAATTCGCTTCTTATATTCCACTGTTTAAAGCTAGCAGAGCAAAGTATATTAAACTAATTCAAAATTAAAAAAGTTTTAAAAAATCTTTTCAAATGGAAGAAAACAACGTTCTTCGATACCAGAAACTACTATTATGTTTTTGTCTATAGGATTTCGGTTTGTGCGAAGGTTCTCTAATTTGCGGCCGTCGTCTCCTGGAGCAAAAAACCGCGCCGCGGGACCCCTTGGCGGACGGCCGTCGAGATGCGTTTCGATGGCGAGATTTATGTGGCTGGGGCGACCATTCAATGTAAAACAAGACGAAATGCTAAATTCTAGCGCAGCGGAGCGCTGGCCTACGTTTCGGCCCCCTTTGTCGTCGCCGGACAGACGTCGCCCGTCGATGGCTTAGATGTCCTGAGGAGCGCTGTAAATCATAAACGGATTCCGATGTCGGCGGGGCAAAAAACGCGCGGGTTTTAATTACGAGGAAAATAGCCCAAGGGAATCGTTATAAGTTCGCTGCTTCTACCTTGTAATGACTCTTCTTAGTAGATGCAGTCTCAAAAATCGCTTAGTTTTCGAATTGACCGACTCTGATGAGCCGATTTTATCATACTTTTTTATACATTTAAAAAGAATTCGCGACAAAGACGAAAGGCGCCTTTCTATCCTCATTCGAGGCCTGTCTCGAGGCACAAACGACCTCCCAAGAAAACTACGACACAATCGGGAGCTGTAGGAGAAAATAAAATTTTTCACTACACTTTCGAGCCTTCAAACTAAGTTGCCCTGCTACCTCCCTCTGCCTGAATCCACAAACGAAGTGTTGAAAGGAAGGTAGAAAGGAAGAAAAGCGTAAGGCGAAGGGAAGGAATGAATAAACGAACAAGAGAATGTATGGAAGAGTACAAAGAAAGAATTTCAGAACATGTTTTTTTAACAACAATCCTTTGTCCAAAGAAATATCTAATATTAGTGCAATTTAATGTAAATATAACTCTGTCTTGATGATTTACGAGGCACGACTGCCTTATATGAGTGATACAGTCAGCACTGACCCAGTTCCAGGGAGTTTTTACACGCGAATCCGTATTTTTGCCGTAATATTTCAAATACCTACCAGACATAATAACAAATGACGTGAGCGCGCAAGAAAAAGCGAACGTTACACGCATGGCTACCCCCGATATACACACGCTAATAAGTCGCGACTTAATATCTGATACAGTTTACGGATCGTGCGGTTAATTCGTGTCAGCAATGGGACTTAACACGTTAGGAACGTTGTTAACATGCCCAGCGATATTTGGATATGCGTCCGATCATGTCCGGCGAGCCAAATAGCCGGGCGCTGTTGTGTTTTGTAATTGAAATCGTGACTTTCTGTCATCGTTCGGTAGTTGCGTCGTTCCTTGGGTAAATATTGTTGTTCCACTTTTAAAATAACCTGGAGTGGTGGTGTGACATTGGAAAATATTGATGCCATGATTGCCAGTTAATTGGGACTATTTATTAATAAAAAAATTTTCATTGCAATTGCAATATTTTGGCTTTTATTCTAATTAGATGTTATTAAAAGCATCTTGAACCTTTAGACCAGGGCGGATCTGTTTTGAGGTGGATGTGAGAGGGGGCAAGCAAATTTTTTCTAGATTACCATTAGTACAAATCACATAATAAAAGTGTAGATCCCTAGATCTGGGCGAGGTCCGGAACATTTTCAAAATTGCACAATTGTTTAAAAAATTTAAAAATATACCTATTTTATTCTGCCTTTTTTTCATCAATTATTGCTATTTTACAACATCGGTAATAAATTTAAACATTTTTAACTTACAGTATATTGTGCAAAATTCAATTCTAAAACCTTGCAAAAAATTAGCTTGCTCCCTCTTATTTCCAAGAAGTGGGATATTTCGACAGATCCGCCCTGGTCTATTTATTTTTTGACTACAACAATTTTCTTCTTTTATAAGGGCCTTTAAGACGGCATGTAAGTTGTGTACCGTCTTCGGAAGTAACGACATTGTAACGGACAATCTGAAAAAACGAGAACTTTCCGCATAATTAAGCCTTTAATAAATTGCTAGAGGAATTCCTGGAATCGTTAAGCGACCCGATCGGGACGGTATTATTGATTTCTGAAATTGAAATAAGTAATCTTATATTTATAGAGTTTTTGTCGCAGTGCCATGTGATTCCCGCGTATGGCTGCCTCGTCAAAGGCTTATTATAATTCCTATCACGATTCCACCTGGTTGTAGATTTGCTAATAGTTTCTATTTCAAAATCTAGATGCCAACGCTAACTAATAACCCCAGTAACGAATAAGTTATCCGTAATGAGCCCTTGTCTTGTAGATCGGTGACCTTTTGTCTCAGACAATACAACGTTAGAGCCTACATCGTTTAATTAGTTGAAAAGGAACAGATGCAGAAGTTGGCTGTGGCGAAAAGTTTTTTGATGTTGGGAAACATTTTGGGGCACGCTGGAATAGAAATTAGTGGGTCTAGTTCAATTTGGTGCATTTTTTTAAAGAAAACACTGGAACGTAGTTAGAAATCGTGTTTCTTGTACAGATACTGTTTCACAACGTCCAGAAGCTAGCGCAGGCGACACCCTTCCATGTTTCCTCGCGATAACGAGCCCACAAACGAGAAATCTAGCTTATTAATTACTCACCGCAATTAAAATGCGTCGGAATTTTAAAAACCGGCCGTGATTTGCGACCGTCGAATTCGGTATGCTGTAAGCAATCACTTGCGCTTGTTTACCGGGAAAAAAGCGGCTTACAAGTTGGATAATGAGGCGCCACAGAATGTACCACTTACCGCCGTTGGCTCATTAACGAAGTCTCGAGGTGGTTGCGCTTTATTAATTATTCTAGTCCGAGTTCCTAGGCGGCCTATGTTAAGCCTTGCGTGAAAGGGGCCGGGATTGAGCCATTATGCATCCGATTTTATGGTCATTAATTTGTCGCGGGGGAACATTACTTTCGATATTAATCTCGTTTTCAATAAATGCCCCGTTTCGCACATTTATCATGTGCAATGCTGCTGCTTCGCCCGCAGCACCGCATTCCGCAGAGCAAAATGCAAATTCAGGTCGGTTATCTATCCCACATTTGTCTAAACCAAGGAGAAAATTAAATGGATTACCTATTACGAGTGTACAGCTTTTAGGTTGGGCTACATACGTTTGAGCCCTCTACAAGTGGATAAGTTTTCGTGTAGCAGCGCGTAACAATGTTTATCTCCTCCCACTATAGTAAATATACTATTAATACATTGTTTTTAAGGAGGTAAGTGGATTTTACCGTAGAAGTGGAAGTTGCTGTGGACAACGGGAGGTAATTGAGGTAACTTACCTCCCTAGGGAAAAAAACGATTTCAAGTTATAAATGCATATTTTATTTAGATTTTGCATTTAGAAATAATAATTCAAAACCAGCAAAATTGCAACTTTTATGTAGGTTTGTTTATAAACAGCTTAGAAACGACAAAATCCAAACAACCAAGGCGATTGAATTGGTTAAGAAATGTCAAAAAATAAAACCTAATCTTTATTTCATGAACCATAAAGAATTGTGGGAGCAGATAAAATGTTATACAATACGCAGCAGTTAAGTATAATTTACCAGTCTCAGACTATTGACAGCCCTCGCTCCGCTCGGGCGCAAGGCGCAAAGTCGTCCTCCACTGGTAAATAATACTTACTTCCTTTATGGTGTAAATAACTATTGAATTTGTTTGAATTAGTTTAGTACCTACGTTTAAAATAGTGTAAAAAAAATAAAAAAACTATATATTTGTAAACAAATTCTCAGCCAAGTCGATGTTATACATTCTTCAAATACAGGAGGCAAAGTTAAACGTTGTACGCATCTTTTAGGTGTCTGAAACTGTTACGGCTTCAGGAGATATTAAAACCGATAATGTCTATTATAATGAGGGTAGCAAATCTCTCTCTATTTCCACATAGGTGATAATGAAAGACAGATAAGCCTTAATTAATATTCTAATGAGAGTTTTGCAAACACCACGAAGTTTATTAATCTTTCGATTTTTCAGGAGCGTGTAGAAGCCGACGACTGGCGCTGTTCCCATTCTGGCGAAGATGCTGTACTTGGATAAGTCTGAGGTATTTATATGTTTAGTTATACACTCTTGTATTCTTTCCCTCGCGACCGGTACGTTAGAAAAAACGCCCTGGAAAAAAATCCTGCACCCAGCAAAAGTAAAAGGCAGGCCTTTGAATATCCACATAGTTCTCCATAAAAGGATAATTATTTGCCACAAGACGGTAGGTGCATAAATTTCTAACGAACAAAGTACACTGGTACGAGATAAAATAAACACCTCTGGAGAGAATAACGTGTAACCGGGAACTAAAACAAAATGTGGATATAAATACGCGCTAAACACACTAGATAGCGTACCGCTGCTGCTGATCCTTTGCTGGCGATAATTAGCTTGCCATATATTACGCGGGTCAATCCTAGCGAGTGTCGGGTGTTGCGTAAGGATCACACGCGGTATAGCGATAAATTATGACGTCTTCTGTAATAATGTTGTTCGTTTGCTTCACGCTTAGCAGTTGTCTGCGATAGTGGAAGGGGTTAATAATCAAAATTTCGAAAAATATTTAGATTTAATCTGTTTCGAGTTAGTCTTGTTTATCCAAAATTAAAAAGACATTGAGGAATACCCTGAATCCAATATTGGCGAATGACTACTAGCTAGACAGTTTCAATTGGCTTTGCCGATGTCTAAATTAAGACATCGTTGTGGTTTGTAATAACATTGTCCACTTAGCTCAAGCTTGACTATTGTCTGTAACAGCGGAAAAACTTAGGGGTCGAAATTGTGAAGTTGAAAATTTGAAAAATAATGATTGGTTCCACCAATATCTAAAATTAGAGGTGTTTCAAAATAAAAAAGATTTTAGAAGGCAAGACATTAGTGAGGTTACAACAGAACCCAAATCTGGAATCGAATCTTGAAGAAAAATAGTATAATTGTCTAATTTAATACTCAAATGTAGAACATGTGACGTGAGAATTTTTCGCGGTAAATTCAAAACTTTTTTGACAAGTTTTCTTAATCGGGATGTATGTATAAGATTGCCACTGGAAAGCTTTGACGCTTATAAAAGTACTTGGAGTAAATGTAAAGCCCAAGCAGCGCGATATATCATTGGACAATACGTCTGCACTTAATCTTGCTCAGAGTGAGCTAAAGGATAACATGATCACTGTTTCCTACTGTCTTCGTTCATCCGATATTTTCCTTTAAGACTTCTTTCCTCAAAATGAAACCCCAATTAAAAGAGTGTTGTTTTAACTCTATTGAAGAAATCAAAAAAGTCTCAACATGTTACAGACATGTTAACACCAGCAGTCTTTCAAAGTCGTTTACAATCATAGAAAATAACACTTTATAGAACTATTGAAAGAATTACTTTCAAGGAGATGGTAGAAAATAAGCATTTTTATTAATATGCAAGTTCTTGGAATTTTCCGTAGAAGTTAGGTAGGTACATTAAGTCTTCGACATGTCGACTAGTCGTGTCTTCCTATTTCGTTTATTCTCAAGGAATCCGTCTACTATTCTTCGCCGTGGAATCGGTGGCCGTCTTCACGTGAGAACGGCGCGTTCCTAACAAACAGAAGAACATTTTGTGTGCCCGGCCGACCGAGAGTTAAATACGATACACTTTCGAGCGGCAGGCGCATGCATTATGCAAAACAATGGTGAGTTATCGCGAGCGCGGGGCATCAATACCGGCCGGGCATTAGTGGGTAAGCGGGCGCCTTCGACATGTTGAGAAGCGCAGCGTAATGGACATCTATGATCAACGGCGGCCAGGGACGGACTGGGCACACCGAGGCCAAAAATTTTGAATGTCTATAATGGAATTACCGTCGTACTTCGTAACTGTTTGTTTATCGAGATATAATAAAGTCAGCTTAGAAATACATTAAAAAATTTTACTGCCAAATTAAGTAAGATGTCACAGTAATATTACATGTTTAATTGTTTTTCGTTGTGTCCAAGCACTGTTGTCTTGGCTCATAACTATCAACTGCATGTATCCGCAGTAGACGTTCAAACACAACGTCCGGTGGCGTCAAGGACTTCGTAGACGTGAATCTCGCTGGTTAAATTGGGAAGGGTGGTAATCTCCACGCACTTTGGCAACTTTAGTGTGTATGTTGATTTAGAACTGGAGTGATTATTATTCGAAATCAACTCTAGCGGTTTCTAAATATCGTCAGCTGTGTTAACGAGACAGCGGAGCGATGTATCAACTTTTTTGGCAATTTTGTCGTTGAAATTCAAAATCGGGTTGAATTTTCACTACAGTATCTTGAAGTCAATCGAAATATATATTTTCGGTGTTGCGTGTTCTTGGCAAAAATCTCAAGGCCGGCTCTGGACGCGGCCGGTGGCGAGTATTGTTTGCCGGACAGCGAGTACGACGGCGGACGTCGACGACCGTGGGAAAAGCAAAGGATCGCTACAGCAGCGATCGAGGATCGACCAGAAGCTCTCTCCGGGATCGCCCGTAATGATATTGACTGTGGCCGCGATCGAGTGGATGGGCAAACTGGATACGCCATGATAGCGCTACCACGCATTAATAAGATCGAAAAGCAAACAAGCGATTCCCGTGTTTGCTTTCGCGGCGATGGGAACGGGTAATAGCGCCTTACAATGTCGGGTCACAGGACGGATTCGTCCTGATATTAGTACAGTCATTGAAGCTGAAAATCAGCTGTACCCTCAGAATTCTTTGAAACTGCATGAATTTGCATGAAAATTTAGAATAAGGCTTATCTTAGGCTCAAGTTCAAAGGTGACATAAGCCCAATTGACGCTCTTTGATTTTTAGGAGTAAAAACTACCCCTAAGTGAAAAAAATTTAAAATAATAAATTTTAAGCATTTTATTGATAAAAATCTAGTTCAACCACAAAGATTAAATAATGTTCCATGTTCTCGAACATGTTTTATTTGATCTTTTCGAGCCTTTAAAACCCCTTAACTTAAAAACCCTTAAAAACTAACCCTATGCAAAAAATAATGATAAAAAATTGCTTTTTAAAGATTTGGAATGATTAAATCGTGCAATTATTTAAAATAAAAGTTACCTTATAGATAATAAAATAATTTTTCCCTTTCAACCCCTAAAAACCACCCCTATATTGACAAAAATGATAAAAAATTACTTTTTAAAAGCTTGGAATGCTTTAACGGTGCAATTATTTAAAATAAAAATTCCCTCATTGCTTATGAAAGAATTTGTATCTCATAACCCTTTTCAACTGTTATAAATCACCCCTGTGCTAAAAAAATTATAAAAAATTACGTTTTAAATCTTTGAATGCTATACTAGTGCAATAATTTAAAATAAAAATTCCCTTATATTGTTTATGAAAGAATATTTTACTTTTGCCATTTTCAACTCTTATAAGTTACCCTTTTACCAATATTAATGTAAAATATTTTTATTATAATCGATTTTTAAATATAATCAATCATAAAAAAATTGCTACGCTGCATATAAATAATCACACTAAATTTTTTTACTTATTTTATTTGCATAATATATTATGAATATATAAAAATGAGTAAGCCTATATTGCTCCGAAAAAATGTCATTGGTTTTTTTACCATAACTCGGTTAATTTTGAAGCTATAGTATCCTAAAAAAAAGCATTTTAAAGATAATTTCAAGACCTGTAAAATCGTTTGCATATAAAACCTTTTAAGTCCTTCATTTTTTAAAGGGAAAGGATCGAAGGGCTCGTTTTTTCACTAAAATGGATACTTCAAGTGGCGATATCTCCTTTATTTTTTGTGCTATAGGAATAAAAAAAATGAAAATATCTATTGAAAAAAAAGCTACATTTTTGTTGTCCATCATTTTTACGTATATTTCATAGTTTCAGAGTTATTATATAAATAAGGTAATTTTTTTTAATGAGAAAAATATGTTTTCAACTTTTACCGTACATTATTAAAAAAAACGCATTCTAAACCGGTCTAACTTCAGGATCATATGAAAAATACTAAAACAAAACTAATTGTAAAGGGTCTACGATTAATTTTAATTCTGATGGAAATAGTACAGCGTTTACTGTCCATTTTTCCTTAAAAAATATAAGCAACCCATCTGTTTTTCAATTTTGCTCTAGTTAACATTTATAAGTGCTCATTTTGAAGGTCATTTTGAGTACTACAAAAAAAACACCTGGAGCGTTATACACGTAAAATTAATCCTTTTTCAAACAAGTCCCCTTCCACGAAACATATTTCGCTTTGTATAGGATGTACAACACTTTTTAAAAAATGATTTTGTTTATTTATAAGCTACATTTTTGTTCATTAAACTTTTTTTTAATAAAATGCGTAGTTTTTGAGTTATTCACGAAAAATACTTTGAAAAAGTGTTTTTTTTTTCGCTGAAAATTCCAAGTTTTCAATTGAATAACTAAAAAACAATCGATTTCTCGAAAAAATTTCTCGAATATATTTTGCTCAAAATTTGATTCTCTATCGATTTCTAGCGTTATTTTGAAAAAATTTCCACCCCGAGAAGGGGTGTCAACCCCCAACAGGGTGGAACCTGTGGAACATTGACCTTTTCTCTAACTATCTGTCAAATTTCAAGTCGATCGGTTCAGTTTCAAAGGATTCGGAGGTGAAAAGCTTCAATGACTACTATATTGTTACGTTTGAAGAATTCAACAAATTGAAACCTCCGTCAGTTCGTTAAAACATGCTCTATTAAAGAGAAAATTGTAATATGATTATAAACATAACTTAAAAAAAATAAACTTGTAATTTTAAAAAATTATTTTTCCATTTGGCGAATGCAACTAAAAAAATAAGTAAATACATAAAAATGCGTAACAAAATGAAAATCATTTGCTCATGCGATCTTAGTTTCCGTTTATTTCACTGCAAGAGCCATATGCGGAAAAGATTTCACGTATTTTTTTTGGGCAGGGCCGTCCATCATCGCGCCTCGCAGCCAACAACAGAGTCATTAATGCCCGGCGCGTTATTTATTGTAATTACGGGCGAAAAACCGATAATTTATTTCAGCGACAGTCCCCTGGGGGAGTCGAGCGAAAAAGTGTCCCGCGGAAGAGGCACGCAGATTAATCCCAGCGACAATTTCAATCTTTAACGGCCGCGGAGAAGTTGCCACGCCGGCGGGCGAAGCAACGCGGGCCCAGCAGGGGTCCTTGTGACACGCTGTCGAGTACGGAGCTACCTCATTTCCATAGGGCTTCTAAAATATTACAAATTCCTCGCTTTATTGAGTAATTGTTCTAATTCGAAAGGCAAGTGAAAATATTATTTGAATTTTATCAATATACCTGATTCCTTAACAAATTATTTCTGCCTTGTTTATTATTTTTGACATCACGAAAGAGTTTGGACCAATCTTTGCCCTCTTCTATTTTTTCCTTCCGTATATTTTTAACCATGTTTTAAATTATATCTCACTGTTCTTCTTCCACCTTCCTACTTTTGAAATAAACTAAAAGCTCTTCGTGGAAAACTACCAGTTCTCTAGCATATAAGCCACCTGATCATCACGATCTTAATGGTATTAATTTTTTAGCGCTCCCGACTTAAGTGCAGATACATCGCGATAATCCCTCCTTACAAAACGCGTTCCTCGCTAGAGCAACATCCGCGAAGCCCCCTAATTGCACACACATTTCAAGGAACCCGGTAATTAACAGATAACAATCCCTGGGGTTCATTAGCGCAGGTGTCGGGGAGCGGGGCGTTTCGCGCCCGTACGTCACTAATTACGAACACTAACTAATTAACGCCGTGTGCGCGCAAAGCGTATTGGCTGTGCCGGCCGGAATAATTGATTCCGCTAGCTCAACACACTCCATCGATCAAGTGGAGATAGAATCTGTAATGAGTGCATTTAACAGCGTCGGGATTTCATAACGGGGAGGTCTGGCTGTTGTGAAAAACAAATTATACGTTGCCTCGCGATGTTCGCTTTGTTTCTTCGCCTTCATTAGAGCGGAGATACCGATCGGTTTTGAGAGCGACGAAAAAATCGCCGGTATCGGGACCGGTCTGCTTCATCAATGCAGAATAAACAGAATGGATGTAGATTGTTTCGTGTAATGTTTTCGCTGCGACCAGCTGTAGGTCTGTTGTGGAGTATCTAATGAGCACCCCCAGCTTGGACAGCTTCCAGATTTTCTCTTCCGAACAGTATTTAGCGCGCTATTACAAGGCCTTCATACCAGCATAATCCTCCTAACTTCTTGAGTCTGTAATGTACTTTAGGAATCTTACTGGTATCCCAATTGGTCTGCGACATTTGATTCAGTAGCTCCAACATCTATTTCTTCGATGATATTTCTAAGAATTTATTGGTTTGCATCTATCTAGTGTTCTTTACCACCAGTATCGGATTTTATCTTTCACCCATGCTTCTATGAATGTCTAAACGTCTATCCTGCCTAATTAATCAGCTTTTCAGTCGTACGTTTTTGGTTTCCGAGCTTTACTGAAGCATTCTAGCAAAATACTTGAATTTGATCTGGTGTCAGAGATCGAATAGTTTCTAAGTTGGTTGCCATGCTATCATAGTTTAGCTTTATTGTCAGAACTTCTTCCTTTTTCCAAAGAAGAGATATGTCAAGAAATCTGAACCAGTGACACTTGATTGTCTGTTAAAGTAAATAACCATTCGTTGGTTGTTATGGTTCCCCTCCATTGACTCCGTCGCATAGCATCCACAATCACAATATTATTAATATTTATCTAAGCTGACGATGCCACTTGGCGTATTATCATCCCATATCTATTATAATATATTGCCCTTCCTTTTTCTCTTCCTGGGTAGTCGACAGTCACATCTGATGACTTCGTATCTCTATTCGTAGAATGTAATTGCTCATTTCTCGCAATATATTACCACAGCAGCGCTATGTTAGGAGATAAAAGATATATTGAAACACAATCGACAATATTATCACTCTCCTCTGATATAAAAAGCGATTATTATCGACGACAGCCTCGGATTGAGTTTGAAGGATGAGTCAGACGTGGGTATTATTCCGATTTCGTGGGAGATATCCTCGATTATTAATAACGTATAACTGACAGTAGAGGTTTGGGGAATCAATGAACTTTTTTGATGTTTTTTTTTGTAGTTCTGGATTTACAATAGTGTCGGTGAATCACCATCATGTCTTTGAATCAAACCGTTGTTAATTAATAATCAACTACAACGCGTAGTATCATTGTTCGCTGTCTGGTCCGCTTCTTGAGACTATTTCCTATGTGCTAATGACGCAGATCGATTGCGTTTCTGGCCTATTGGCAGATGGGATCACTCCCATCAAACCGATGACCTTCGCTGATCTGATCACAAGTCTAACAAAAAAGATAGGGAATTTACTATTTATAGTACCAGCTAGCCAGTTAGGTACCTGTTTCTTGGGCTAGTAGAGAGCGACGCGTACGGCATTGCATTTCTCGAACACCACAAGATATTCACGAAAATATTTTTTTAATAGAGAACAATTATTAGAATACCTGTACCCGTACCTGTGAAAGGTAAAATTGAAAAGTATTGAAATTACGTCAAACAACAAAATTCTTGATTAATTTCCGAAACGTAAACAACTTTTTGACGTGCATTAAAAATTCCAATGTTTTCGTATCCTTTGTAACAAAATTCGGGTATGAGTCTGCCAAAATATCCAATTACCAATATATTTCGTCCACGTACGATAGTAATTTAATAATTGTTTATCCTGACACAAAGGTCCCATTATAATACAACAATAACCATAGAAAATTTATTTTTTAAAATATATTTTGACTTTGGGATACGCGTTATTGTTGTTCGTGAGTCGTTAGTATCGCTAATGTGCCTGTCAATTTTTTGTGCCTCGCCATTTAACGCTTATTACAGGAAGAGTTTTGTCTATTAAATTAACAAGACCAGAGAGTTTAATGTATGGTGCAGAAAAGTTACATAGTCGTTTCTCTTATTTCTGAAACCAGTGGCGTCTGTTGAGAAATATTATATACTAAAAAAGCAAGTCACAACTATTTTTTTGTGGATATCATGAAAGCAAGGGCCGGTGACTGTGAATCCTACCAGAGGGGGATTCGTGCTTACCGAGTAGGCCCGTCTGCCGTTTTGTCCGCGTCACGCTACTCGGAGAACAATAAGGGTGTGTTGGTAGTTGTCGTTAGGTGTGAAACGGTCCCGAACGAGTGCCCCGGACATATTTTCGTAGGCTCATCTATTCATATATTAAGTCGAAACTATTTTATTTGGAATACTATTAAACGCCCTTACAGTGTAAGCCGAACAATACGCCTATTACCATATTATTAATAATGCCTATATTGTCTGGCTGTCGGGGCCCCGGAGAACAATGCCGCGGACGTATTAGAGTTAGAGGATAATCTCGGGGGAAATTACACATTAGAGGCCGTTTAATCGCCATCGAGTCGGCCTCGAAATGGTCGGGCCGCAGTGCCACACGCGTGTGCAGCCTGCAATTTGCGGTAATCACCTCGGAAATGCGATTATGCCCGTACCCGACATTGATTTAAAATTATAACGAATTAGCGGCTCGTCGCAGGTGATTCACCGCCTGTTTGTTTAACGAGTTGGCTTTGTTGGCTTTTGTCGTGGGGATGCGCAGGGGGAGTGGGTAAGAAAATACGGAAATGCACAATTAATATCAGTGAACATACTCTATTTAGGGAACGCTGAACACTGAATTGGCAATTTATGTCCACGACATGTGGCTTTATTGATTTGATTTTTTTCGTTTAGCAAAGTTTTAGAACTGTGCGTTTTTTTAAATTTCACATTTTAATTCTACGGGGAGCATATCCTACATTTGACGAGTACGAAGAGGTTTTAAATATTCCGATTACGTCACAGACTTGCAGTTTATACTGGGCCTACTGGCAAATATTTGTCTGGATTGGATTTTTCTTTCTTATCATAAATAAAAACAGCTCCTAACCTTTTACTTCTTCTCAAACTTTTAAATATTCTATTACCTTTCTGATTTTATATACAGCGTGTATTTTTTTTAATTTTAAAAGGTATCAGTATATTTAGAAAAAAATTATTACTTCATTTCATATCAAGTTAATTATAATTTTCGACTGTCCTTCCCTTATTTATGTTTACTGCCCCGCTTATAAATTAACAATTTATTTCACCGATCAATATAATGAAATTGAAAAATTCCCGTCTCAATCTACATGCAAATCGTCTGGATTTAAGAACAATGGGCAAAGGCCAGGTGTTCGCATATATCATTCGCTGTTCTACCCACGTGCCAAGCTACTATGCGATACGATACAGATAATTAATAAATCCATGCAGTTTTTAAAATAGCTCTCAATCTGAAGAAGAATATAATGTTTGCTTTAAAAATACCTTAGTTGTAAAAAACTATAAAACTATTTGTACTTCCTGGAAATATTTAGTTTTACAATTAGTATAATAACTTGGTACCACCATTTTTCATATAAAAATATAAAAAATCGTCTGGTCCGGTCGTTTCTGATAATATCACCGCCGCGTATCATTAACCACTGATTAATTGATCTATCAGTTTACTCGGCTGTGAAATATTAAACTTAAACCGTCACTTTATCGTACATATTTCATTTCATCATGTCGATGGGACAATGAAATTTAATTTTTTTTCCTGTCCTATTCGATAACGGAGCCCAAGCGGTTTCCCGAGACTCCAATTTAACGCTCGATTTTTCCACAGCGATTAATCAAAATCAAATAAGAAGCTTAATATCTAACGCCGATCTTTAAAAATATTTGTAACCCGATACGGAGTCGTACCCTTTTCGACACCCACTGACAGGAGATTTGAGATTTTTTATGGAAATTCGAAAGCGGTCCACACTGAGAAAACTAGTTTTCTAAATTTATATAATTTAGAAGATAGTCGAAAAGATAGCAACTCTTTATATAACTAAATTGTTAGATATATAACAAAACTAAAGATGTATTCTGAATGCTCCAATGTTTCTTAAATTTGGTCCAGAACTGATGGTCTGCCTCAATAACAGGAAAATAGAAAGAACATCGAGGAAATTATTACAAAAAAAAAAAAATCTGATATCGCTTTCCTTTCAAGAGATATAGAATTAAAGTAGATCAAGTCTATATTAATTTTGTTAGTGTTGCTTTCAATATTTTTCTCTACATTAGTGATATGTTTTTCTTATTTTTGAAATTGAATTAATAGGCATATTGAGTGTCCTTTGTTATTTATTTTCTATTTGCGTTAAGATGTGTATTCTGTAGTATTTATTGCCACGCATTTTTCTCGGTGTAGGGAGATGTTCCGGTGATAAGAAACGATATGGGACGTTGATTATTACATCAACATGGATTCTGGTAGTAGTTCTTGTATATGGTGCCCCGCTTATCGTAATCTAAATAAATCCTTTAAGTAGATTAAGATATATTACACTGCCCACTTATCTGATCCTTGTAAAATGAAAAAGTGACTCGCTCTCCGAGTCGACAGAATACACGGAATTTTCGATTATGTGGTAGTGGAGATCCTGATAATAGGCCTTATGCGTTCCAGTTGCGAATTTGGAGATGAACGAACAATAGGACAGTCACATGATACGGCTTTCTTAGTTCTTGTAAAGTATGCCTGCCATAAATGTTCGATTAGTGCAACTCACACTAATCTGATTGTATTAGATTAGTGTGATTTGGTCAAGAAGCAATAATGGGACAATTGAAGTAGAATTTGACATTTGTCAGCATTAAATTACTTTACTCGATGGGCGGTGACAGAGTCAGGCTTTAATTATTAGAAAATATATCTACGACTATTCTAAATCACACTGGTCTAACTAGATTCGCTTATTAGATTAGTGTAATTTGGTCAAAGAGCAATAATGGGGCAGTGAAGTAGAATCAGGCATTTTTCAGCATTAGATTATTTTAACTTACACTAGTCTAATTAGATTCGATTATTAGATTTGTATAATTCGGTCAAGAACCAACGATGGGCGGTCACAGAGTATGTAATTAAAAAATATACCTACAGAAAATGTTAGATTAGTGTAATATACAATAACTAGTGTAATACGGTAAAGGTCTAACAAAGGAGCAGCCATAGAATCAGGTTTTCTTAGTAATTAGAAATTATAGCTGCAACAAATTTTAGATTAGTGTAATGCACACTAATCTAATTAGATTAGATTATTAGATTAGTGTAATTTAACCGAGGAACAACAATAGGGTAGTACTAGAATTGGGCCTTCATATGTTTTCTAATGTTGGATTAGTGTAACTCACACTAATATAATTCGATTAGTGTGACATATTCTAGAAATTCATACAAAAAACAAAGAATAGTTTTTGTTTACGTTAATGTTACTTTAATGTTATTTTCATGCTGTCTCTGAAGGATCTATTTCACCCACTCTTTCAAAAACTGGTACGACGGTCTTATCTAACGATGGTAGTAGCGCATCCACCGTCGTCTACCCAACATCCAGCCTTCTGGTCGACTATCTAACAGCCAGAAAAATAAATAACTAACTTTATTCACTAATTTACGACACACTAACTGCGGGTAAGTGCACGGTTTTTATGGGAGGCAACTCTTCCCCGGCCCCGTCGGTTATGTAAATAATACATTCAATAACTTATTATTACCATTGTGGACCACACGGGTGGTAAGAAATTTATTAATACATATATCAAGAATCAAGGCAGGCGCTTCTCCGCATGATTAAACTGAAGGCTGAACGGCTCGGTCTCGCTTTACGTCAAGGGAATTTTTTTGTTGGTTTACGCTTTTCCTGCATCATCTTCATAAAAAAAGGGTTAATTATTACAAGTACCGAAAGTTATCGTCCTATACAGGGTGATTCACAAATGGTGACCAAAATGAAACCTCGTATTCTTTGGTGAATTTTTGTTCACCATTTGTAAATCGCCCTGTATATTTATTATCTACCATGGCGAATACTTTGGAGAAAATTGTACTAGAATAAAATATACAGGGTGGGCCATTAGTGTGAGAAAGTAAAATAACTCCCTTGATATTCATAATACAGAAAAAAAACCTATATAAAAGTTGTACTGAATCAAAAAACCTAAAAGACAAAATTAATTTGAAATACACAGGGCGATGAGTAAAAACGGGACACGCCAAATATTACATTTTTTAAATGGATCACCCTGTGTATTTTTAAACATATGGATTTATGAGAAAATTCTGTATATGGCAATATAAACAGTTTAACATTATAATGCGGGGTTGCCAAGTTATGTAGAAAATTCTTCGAATTTTGGAAAAAACATGACCTCGAAGAAGTTGTATTAACTTTCAACTACTAACACTTAGAGCAAAAATATTTGACAGAGTTATAGGCAAATGTTAGGCAAAGACTCCTATATTAGCTAATATCGACATTTATACAGGGCATTTTTGTATAATATGATTTTCTAAGATCATTTTAAGAAAGTTCAAACTCGATTTTCTAAAATTTTTCAAATGGAACACCCTGTATTTTATTGTTCTATGTTATTCACGTATCAGTCCACTTCAACTTTTATTAAGTATGTTCAACACCTAAAGTTGTTAGTTTTTAAGATATAGCAACATTTCTGGAAAAACCTAATTTCTATTATTTTCGGTCGCACGAAATAACTTTGGAAAAAACTGTCACATTGGGTCAACTTGTTAGTTCATAATTTATCATTTCATTTTGAGTTAATTTTATTAGTTAATATTTATTTGTGGTATTCTATAAAATAATAAAAATTAAATTTTTTCAGAAATGTTGCTATATCTTAAAAACTAACAATTTTAGATATAGAACATGCTTAATAAAAGTTGAAGTAGACCGATATGTGAATAAAATAGAACAATAAAACACAGGGTGTATTGAAAAATCTTAGAAAATCAAGTTTAATCTTTAAAAAATGACCGTATTATAAAAAATACTCTGTATAAAATATCGATATTAGCTATAACTCTGTCTAATTATTTTGTTCCAAGTGTTAGTAGCTGAAAGTTAATACAATTCTTAGAGGTCATGTTTTTTCCAAAATTCGAAGAATTTTTTACATAATTTGGCAACCGCGCACTATAATGATAAACTGTTTATACTGCCATATACAGAATTTTCTCGGAAATTCATATGTTTAAAAATATACAGGGTGTTCCATTTAAAAAATGTAATATTTGGCGTGTCCCGTTTTTACTCATCGCCCTGTATATATCAGATTAATTTTGTAGTTTAGGTTTCTTGATTCTGTATAACTTTTATATAAACTTTTTTTTCTGTATTATGAGTAACAAGGGAGTTATTTTACTTTCTCACACTAATGGCCCACCCTGTATATGTATTTTGCGACGTATCTTAATATTTTAAGTTCCGTACAGCTTGGTTTCCGAAAAAATATGTTAACACAAACTAGATCTCGGAAATGTTATTGTTCTTGCAACTTTTCTCCCTCTTCTTCTTCTTCTTCTTCTTTTTATTATCACGATTTTTTACAAAACGATTAAAAAGTCAACTTGCGGGCTGATTGAAGCGTGAAATTTTGTACACTCTGCCGATAAACAGAAACGCGTTCGTTTCAAAAGACGCCACAAAAAGGCGACGGGGAATTGTTATTTATTAGGAACGTTATACGTGTTTGTTCTCTGGCGGGCACCGCGGGGCGATCCTGCCGATGTTTGATTTGCATTTAATGCGTATCCACGACTGCTGCGATCGCGGGCATTATTTGCGAACGTTTATAAGAATCGTCCATGAATAGAAATGAAGAAAACAATTGAAAATCCGCCCGAGCGGAAATACATCGCCTCTATCCACGGCACGAAGACAACTAGTGCGGAAAATTATACCGAATATCGCTATCACACATTTACCACAGCGGAGTAAGGCCTCACGTCTCGTCTGGAGATACACTGCCGTTCCTAGTTTAGGGAACAGGGCCATTTTGATTCCAAATTGTAATATATACGAACTTAATGGGTCCCCAGTATTTTTTGTCAACTTTGCCACCCTCTCAAATGTTAAATCGGCTTATTGTGATTGAATATTGGGACACCCTGTGTAATACACTGTCCCTATACAATTAACAACCTAATTAGCAGAGAATTACTCAATTTATCATTGGAAGATACTTAAGGAACACTCTGTATAAAAATAAATACATTTTTTTGTTATGTTTCAATGTGTAGCTTGTGCTAGATTCAAACTAAAAACGTTTCCAGTGTTTTTTTTTTTTTCATAATGCGCTTACGGTTGCCTATAATTTGTGCTCCACAGTTTATGCTCCGTTCAGAGCAATGTATCACGTCCGTTGCGAGGCATATTAGTGGTATCTCCTGAATTTATTTCAATTTCTAATGAAAACGGACATTTTTATCACAGGGTCGTGCTCTATGCACTCAACAGCTTGTAGCAGATTAATTGATAAATTCGCTTTTAAGCGCTTTAGTCGCAGTCTAATGCAAATTAATTATATGCAAACGTATCGATGATAAATTGTACGATAGCGGCGTGCAGTCACGAACCCGTTCTCTCGTAGACAATTCTGATTCCTTCAGTGTTATATTTAGATCTACAAATGCTCGGAACTGCATCGGTTGTCGGACAGAATTTTTTTTATAAGCAGTTGACTCGACATACACTGAGCGAAATGCATTTTATCTGATGGAAAAAACATTCACACCTTTTAAGCTTGATCTAAAGTTTCAAAGCCAAACCAAGGAACTCTTACAAATACAAATATTTCTTCTAGTGTTGTAACGGTCGTATTATTGCACAAAAACATAAAAATAAACATTTTTACGAAGTAAACAGCGCTATAAAATTGTCATAAGAAATCACATCCACAATACATAAGCACAGACGCGTTTTATCTTTGATAAACTGAAAATCAATCAGTACAGAACATGCCGAAATATTTATTAGAACAGCGGCCTGCAATACACGCACGGTGTGACGTCACACGAAGCGAAAACTTGTATTACAACGTTGAATTCTGTGTTCGTGTATTCATATATTAAAGTAATTAATTTTTTCGCTTTGCCTCGTTATGCGAATGGACAGTTAATATCCCGTGATCGAGCGCTATTCGAATTTCGGCGTAAGAGCCCATTTAGCTTCTCGGGATGGCGCGCCTCTCGCTGTGCCGCGGTAGATATCCTCCCGTTCCGAACTCCGAGCGTGTCAATGCTTATGAAGCAATTAACCTCCTCGACTGGTTTATTCCGAATATCCCCCATAAAGTGAATATAATAACTGTATGTGTACAGGCAATTACGTGGAAACATGGACTTGTCGGGTTCTTATTAAGACCGCTTCATATTTAGTGGCGTACTGTTATGAAGGCAGTTATACAAATACGCGGGGTTGCCAACCGTCCGGAGAAATATGCTGAAGCAGCGGAAAAGACTATTTATTTACTATTTTGTTCATAAGACAAGGAAATTTTAAGGGGTGTGCCCCAGGGTCCAGTTCTGGGTCCTATCATGTTTCTGATTTATGTATCAGAACTGTGCACCTAGATCGCTTTCCTATGCCTTCAACCTCTTCTCATCACCTTCTTTGATATTACAATATGACGTTAATCTCATTAACCGTTGATCCTTGAAATGGTCATTGCTCTAAAGTTTAGTTGGAGATGTTCAAAAACGAACCAACGTTAAATTAGACAATTGAAGGCCAAACCTAAATATTTTGGTCACAGAATAATGTCTTTCGCGTTATCATTAGAGAGTCATTGTCGTGGAGTGCTCATGTCTCCAAAATTGTAAGAAGATCTTTCCAAGATTTTGAGTTTGCTGTAAGTATATGGCCTCCTGTTCTAATGCAAGATATTCTGCAATTAGAAGGTGTCCAAAGACGCGCTGCTAAATTCCCTGTTGCATGGAAGTCCCAGTCCTTGGAGAAATAACACTAACATTGAAGGTCTTAACAAACACGAAATAAACTTATCATTAGACTTGGCACAAATTGAGCTGAATCGGCAACACCGTCAAAGGATTACCGTCCAGCACCTCGGGCGTCGTCGTAACTCAGTGGTAATGCAATCGTATATAATCCACCAGGTTAAATTGGTGCAGAGATACGCACGTAGGAGGCGGCGGAGTACATTTATAGCAGACTGAGACGGTTGTTGAGGATTATGGTATTAATTTCATAGCTATTCAGAACAATTTGCTCCTTCTTGATTGAAGTATAAGCAACAAATGTAAACACACTAAGTAGTTCTATGCTGAGGG
Source organism: Anoplophora glabripennis (assembly GCF_000390285.2). Classification (NCBI taxonomy): domain Eukaryota; kingdom Metazoa; phylum Arthropoda; class Insecta; order Coleoptera; family Cerambycidae; genus Anoplophora; species Anoplophora glabripennis. The sequence goes on from NW_019416242.1 coordinate 508,942, forward strand.
GTTAGCTGGAAGGTCAGAACCACATCAAGAGAGAGGATAGGATGTTGTTTTCGTGAAAATAGTACCAGTGTTGAGAAATGGTAACTCCAATTTTGAAAAATTTACTTTCTAAATTAAGAACGGAAATTGAAGTCCCGTTTCATCTAACAAAGTATTACAATATTCTTATAGATGTCGCTACAGGAAATACGTTTATAGTAAAAATAGTACGATTATTTCATTTATTCAAATTCTGGCAAAATACACCTAAAAAAAACGAGAAAATGACGGTACGTCAGGTGCACGTGCACGTGCACGATGATGAGTTGTCCAGCTTATACGTCCATCCCACTCTTTTGCTATCGCATAATTGCATACGAAAAGATTTAATTTTTTCCTGTTTTACTGTACCTACTCTATGTATTTCTTTATTATTTTCGTTTATTTACATATTTATTAAACTACACTGTTCCACAGAATTTCTGTTTATATTGGAAGTATTAAACTACAACTATTTTTTCAAGTATGTAAAAAGTATGAACTGAATATTTCTTATAAAAAAAATTTAGTATCAAATTGTCCTTTTGTACATAATTCTTTACACAATTTTTGGACAAAATAAGTATATCGTACATAATTTTAATGTTCTCGTTATTATGTATATTCACAGTTAAAATTCTATTTATATTAACACAAGAATTTTTTTTTATCAAGAATGACTTGATATTAATTATTAATTTTTATTTTTTTTTCATTTCTATTTATACCAAAGTAAGCCACTTTATTCACAAATCGTAATTATAACATAACTTTGCGTTATGAACAACTTTTCTTATTAACATTTTTTTATATTATCAAAAACAAAAGCAGTTTATTAACGTTATTAATTTTGTTAAATTTCTGATCACCGTGTATATATATAAAATTAAAGTTCTTCATAACAACCATATTCAATTAAAAAGCAAAATATTTTTTGTTACGAATTACTTTTCCCAGTAAAATTGAAAATAAAAATGTTTTCCCTCTTATCCACTTTAACCGTAGACATACTAATATAGGTATGTATATTAATTATAAATTATTGTTTTAAATAAACTAAAAATTGTTTATATTTCATATTTCCTAAAATTATAAAATAGTATGGATTTGCACTGTTAGTTATATACTTTTATACAATAATATATCTAAAATTATCATGACATTCTTTAAATATTTATGTATCAATTAACAGAAACAATGACTACCAATTCAGAATCAGGTTATGCCAAATTGACCACAATAAAACAGCTGTTCGTTAAAAATAACCCGAGTCCATTCAAAAATTAATTTTTACTAGTGCGACATCTATTACAAATTAAGCGAATTAAAGGTCAGACATAATGTGATTTATGAATGAATATTTTTTAATAATTTTATTCCAATATAACTTTTTAAATAAGTGTTGAACAAACTGTGAAATAGAGTCTAATCAGTTTATTTATTAAAAGACAACTATACATAAAATTGCATAATTCTATAATACCATGAAGAGATAATCGTTTGTTTGTAAAAGTCCAAAAAACCTTCATATTTAGAAATTTTTGCTTTACTGTCTTCGTTTATACTTTACCAAATGTGATATGAAATTTTACTACTTTCTTCCATTGCTTTAAAGAGATATATTGGAATAAAAAAAGGGCTGTTTTCTACTACTTTTCGGTATAATATAGGCAACCAGGAGTGCATCAGTTTCCATCCTTAACCCATACTTCCATTTTGATAAGTAAACTATTACTAGCTTGCCCAAAATGACATTCCAAACTTAGAGTTCAATTTGTATTTTTGGTGTTCTTCAAGGTTCAAATCGTGGCCCGCTTAGATTCCTAATCTTTATTAATGATTTTAATTCCGCTTAAAAAACGTCTTAATAGCTGTTTGCAGACGAAATACTTGCAAGAATAGATTCTTTATAAATTTATTTATGAATTTTAAATGAATTAGATCTGCTACGTCTCGTTGCATGCCATTGTAGCCTCTCGCTAACCCCAAAACTAAACGCACGTCGCCCGCGACGATCCATAAGTGGACTTTATGTTCCCCTCCCGATAAAATCTCGGCATCATTAATATAATTCGTTATAACATCTCCTTGTTTACATAAGCATTACCGTACGCCGATTATCGGGCCTTATCTGCCGTCATCGGTGCCATGAGAAATAGGCTTCGCGAGGCGGCGGACCAAACTGGAACGGTCGTGGCCAAATTTAATAATCTCCGGGGAGATATTTCGACAGGAACACATGTTCGATCTAGATGTAATTCGCCACACATAGTGATTCACAGCGCGCTTAGATAAGAGACTGCGTTTAATCTAAGACACGGCGCTTCCATGGCCTTAAGAAGGAACGATATTGCTATCTGTTATTGACCGTGTCACGAACTGGGGAACAATCGTTCCGATTGTTTTGTGTTACGGGCTGATTCATGCGGAGACGCGCGGGGCTAAAATGACAAAAGCGGTCGTGAGGTGTCTAGTTTAGCAAGTGCAGTGTTTTGAAATTAAACTGCTGCATTTGCCAAGATGATCGCAAACTATGAACTTGCAAACTGAGGAAGATATAGCGCAAACTGCAAATGATGTTGCAAACTGCGATTCTGCAAACTGCAAATTTTGTCATTGCAAACTGCAAATTATGTGGCCGCAAACTGTCAACTTGCAAACTGGAAAGGGCAATGGTGCAAACTGAATCCGAAGAAACAATATTCGAGGGCTCACATTTAAGGAGCCCTCATCTTTATGCAAACTGTCATTTTTGGTCGCAGGATGAGGATGAATTGTTGAATGTTAATTTCAAGACCCTTTGTATAATAAAATACAAGCAGTTTTCTTTCATTTAAGCCCGGCTTGGTAGTCGAGAACAATTGTAGGAAATCTGTCCCACGTACCCGCCGAGGAAAAAAAACACAGTCTAACCTATTTATGTAAATAGCCGTCGGGGATGGACGAGAACGCGAATGTAAATAAAGTTCTAATTTAGTTGGGTTTTCTGTTTCTTCGAATCAAAGGAACCGAACAAAAATGCGGGATGACTGCACGCAGCAGAGTCCGCTGATGGTGGAGCTCCACTAACTTTCAATCACCGGCACGATCCCGGCCTTTTTTCCTCTCCGTTTGAATTATTATTCGAGACGAGCCGACCTCGGAACTATCGCGGTAAATTTCGTTCTGAATCGGCGCATATTTTATAATCGCGCCGATAGTTTCTCTCTACGCGACGTTTACATTCTGGAAAAGACGGGATGTTGTTAATTCTTTGGAGACGACGTCGAAAAACAAAAAGAATCGCGTCTTGGTTCAAACGAGTATGAAATTTGGAGCTCTTATACAAATCTGGTGTAGAAAAAATGTATTAAGGAATATACACAAATTGTTCCAATCTACTCTATCGTGTGATGAATCTACACTGAAAAAAAAGTATTTGGATGAAATGATCAGATAGTTTTAAATGGAATTATTTGCCGTAAATGTTATTTTATTCTATTCAAATGAATATACTTTCGTCAAACTATGTGAAATATTTGCAGTAATCTATAATTTTCATATTATAATCAAACTTATGTTTTCTTGAAAGAAAATTGTAGCAGGTTACAAAATGGCCTAGGTGGGAAGTAGCACGATAGATGGAACCATTTACGCTCTGTGTATACATATCTCCTTGTGAATAAGGACACTAAAGCAGCTGGATATTTCTGAAGACACAATGATGAGGACCACCAATAAACTATACATATACAATCATTTGACCAAAACTATTCAATTTTGTATTAAACAAACAAACAAACGATACAGTAATATACGTTACATGTTTCTATAAAATCTAAGTAGATCATAAAATTAAGAATAGAATTCGTTGAACCGTTAGTATGAAATATTTATTTTAAATTTTACCAATTTTTAAAGTAAGCAATTATATTTCTGGGTAGAAATTTAAAGTATGTAAATAAATAAATAATTTTCTTGAAGGAAGAAAATATTTTTGTTGTTCATAATACAGAAAAAAATATATAAGGACAAAATTAATTTGAAATATACAGGGTGATTAGTAAAAACGGGACAAGTCAAATATTACACTTTTTAAATGGAACACTCTGTATATTCTTAAACATATGGATTTCTAAGAAAATTGTATATACGACAATATAAACAGTTTAACATTTCAATACGGAGTTGCCAAGTTACGTAGAAAATTTTTAGAATTTTGGAAAATCATGACCTCGAAGAAGTTGTATTAACTTTTAACTACTAACACTTGGAGCAAAAGTATTTGACAGAGTTATCGACAAATTTTAGGCAAAGACTCCTATATTAGCTAATATCGATATTTTATACAGGGCATTTTTTATAATTCGATCATTTTTAGAAAGTTGACTTGATTTTCTAAAATTTTTCAAATGGAACACCCTGTATTTTATTGTCCTATTTTATTCACATACAGTCCACTTCAACTTTTATTAAGTATGTTCAACACCTAAAGTTGTTAGTTCTTAAAATATAGCAACATTTCTGGAAAAACCTAATTTTTATTATTTTCGGTCGCACGAAATGGCTTTGGAAAAAACTGTCACATTGTATCAATTTGTCAGTTCATAATTTATCATTCCATTTTAAGTTAATTTTATTATTTAATATTTATTTGTGGTATTCTATAAAATAATAAAAATTAAATTTTTTCAGAAATGTTGCTATATCTTAAAAACTAACAATTTTAGATATAGAACATGCTTAATAAAAGTTGAAGTGGACCGATATGTGAATAAAATAGAACAATACAATACAGGGTGTTCCATTTGAATAATTTTAGAAAATCAAGTTTAAACTTTCTAAAAATGATCGTAATATAAAAAATACCCTGTATAAAATATCGATATTAGTTAATATAGGAGCTTTTGTATAACATTTGCCTATGACTCTGTCAAATATTTTTGCTCCAAGTGTTAGTAGTTGAAAGTTCATACAACTTCTTCGAGGTGATTTTTCCAAAATTCAAAGAATTTTCTACATAACTTGGCAACCCCGTACTAAAATGATAAACTGTTGATATTGCTATATACAGAATTTTCTCGGAAATACATATGCTTAAAAGTATACAGGGTGTTCCATTTAAAAAATGTAATTTTTGGCGTGTCTCGTTTTTACTCATCGCCCTGTATATTTCAAATTAATATTGTAGTTTAGGTTTCTTGATTCTGTATAACTTTTATATAAACTTTTCTTCTGTATTATGGTTAACAAGGGACTTATTTTACTTTCGCGCATTAATGGCCCACCCTGTATAAACGTGCGTTACCTTGAAATCGAATGTTGTACATTTGAAACAAGAAATTTTTTTGCGTGTATTTGCTATTCACGTAAAACAAAAGCCCTGAAATGCGACGGAAATATCCAATCAAAAGAGAGAACTTTTTGTTGTTATTGTGACAAAAAAATCACTTTTCCGTCGCCGGACAAAACAAAACCGCCGGCATATAAATCGCCGTCCGCGGCGTTGTCCAAATAAAAATAATGTTTGACGTGACCGCGTGTGTGCGTAACCCAGGCCCGTAAATCAACACTTTGGGCCCGCTGTTGGCCCCTAACAGTATTTCGCCACGCAGGCAGATTCGTCTTGATCTCTCGGCTTAACTTTCCTCGATTTATTTATGGGCGAGTTTAACCCCGAGATGAGAAACCGTGAGTTATACCCGCAATCGCGGGTCTCTTGGAGCACGCAACTTCCACCGGATTGGTCGTATTTTCTCGATTCGCCAAATGCAGTCGAAATTCGGACAAGAATGGAGAAAATGTCTGATCCTCTTCACCAATTGAAAATTATTTGACCAATCGACGATCCTTCAGTTTTGGGAAATTTAGGAATCTTCTTTAGAGCTTTTTTAGTCATATAAACTTTTCGTACTTGTGCCCTTCACTGACTTTTTGTTCAATTCCGAGAACTGACTTTTATGATGGATTCACGAACAGAAACGTCAGTTAATAAAAACTGCAGCGCAGATCCCTCTCGAGAGGGCATCGCTTCCAAGGATCACCGTCCTACTTCCTACATAGCCCACTTGTGGGTGTTAACACCGATAGTTCGTAATGAAGAGCATAAAAAAACCCGACTGTAACTAACGCTCGCCCGGGCGATAAATCATTTTTCAATTGTTTACCGAAATTTAATTTTTTTAACAGCTCCTAATGGCCTGTGGGCCGAGGTGACTAACGATAATTTATTATTTTCCTCTCGCCTGTGGGTGGAAAAATTGAGAAAGCGATCACCCCCGGAGAGCCGTTTTACGCGAACAATGCGTAGAAATTAATTTATGGCATGTTTTAGGTACGCCTGCAAGTTTATTTTATTTAGTTTTTATATAGATCTGTTGCATAAACATGAGCAGGACTCCTTATAATCGCCTTAACGTCAGTCTTACGACTTTTATTGCTGCTGAATACGTTTAATATCATTTGCAAATATTAATTTTACTGTTCAATCACGCACAATCAGTATTTCACCAGAAACTAAGGCGTAACTACGAAGGTGACAAACCCTAAGGACATTCTATGTAACCAAGAACTAGTGCTAAATATATTGTTGCTGTGATAAGCCATCATCTGAAACAATTATGTGTAAACAATCAATGACATCCGAAAAGTTTCGTGCTTCAGCTTCTATTTGTACTTCATGAAAAGTGCTTGCAATTTGTACGTGATGCTTATTATCTGAAACAACAAAAAAATTATATTTTCCGGGATTAATTAAATTACTGTATTGTCTTGATTTTTCTTCAACACTTACCTTTAATAGAAAAGAGTAATTCAAGTCCAATAAATTGTAAAAAGTTATCTTCAGCGGTTGGGAGCATCCCAGCATCAACATCATCAAGCAGTGCTGGTTTTCTCTGTTCCAAAACGGCCAGGGGCTTTCAAGACAGATGCGATATAAGTGATTAGACTAAAAAATAAATGATTTGCAGTTTGTTCTGTCAAAAGTAAGAGTAGTACCTCTTCCGCTAACATTTCTCCAAAGCTGCAAACGCTCATCAGAATGGTGAAGCAGCTTATGGAACTTAGGCACATCCTGAAGTTGCTGTGAGGACTGATCTCCTAAAAAAATGGTTTTTGCATAGGTCATTAATAAAAAATACTTTGTTACTTACTGATACTATAAAAAATGCGGTAGCTACGAAGACTGAGGAGGCAATTATTGTAACACCAGCTATTGGCAATCTAGTTATGTGGGAAAACATTCTGGTCACACTAAAAAGGAAATGTGTTTAATCTTTCTACTTGTAAAAAAGTGCAATATCTGTTGGGCATCTGCATAACCCCACTCCACCACGCTTACCGCTTGATATTCACGTGCTGGTTGACACACAACACCATCCTCTCGCGTACGCTTTTCTGGTAACTGTCATCGTAATTTATTCCGTTTTCCAAATCGTAATCGTCCGACAGGGTTTGCATGTGTTCAATTATCAAATAAAACTGAAACCTCAGGTGAAATATGATGTAGGCGCAAATGAACAATACGACGATGTTGCCGTAAGCGAAGCACAAGAAGCAGAAATAGTACACGCTGCAGGAGAGGTTGGCCCAGTCGCCGAAGTACCTCCTGGCCAGCATCACCACGTAGATGATGTCACCCTCGTCACCTACGAGGGGCAGGAACGTGGCGTATACCAGGAGGTTGGCTATGAAGACGAAAAAGCAGAGCTGCTTTATGGTCTTGCAGTCTTTCTGGATTTTCTTTTGGATTTCGGGACCCGCTGAGTTTATCGACCAGCAGTACTGGAAAACCACCTCTCGGAAGGTGAAGAATTCGTTCATGCTCGCTATGCCCAGAGAAAGGCCCATTGCTCCCTGAAAACGACAGGTTTTCGAGGTAAAGGAGCAAAACACACGTCAGTGAGGTTATTCATGTGTGGAACGCTTAAGATAAATGTTAAATTGTATTTGTTTTAAAACTTACTGGTTGTTGCAAAATAATCACGGGTAAGTATCTTTTTAGTAAATCCCAGTTATCGTTAACAAAGACGTCTACGAAACAGACGATATTGAATATCTCTATGTACAGAACTATAATCAAACAAATTATTTTGATGTATATATGGTATTTGACGTATTCGTAACCCATTAGATTCAGTAGAAATTGTAGAGGATCGTCTACAAAATAAATAAATAAAGTTTTAGTGGTTTTAAGTCTTTGGTTGTTATGTCTTGGCCGGTGTTATGTCTGGTCACAGTGGAGAACGACGAAACGTTTCAAAGCGATCGGATACAAAGACCATTAAGGTTCAGTTCGTAGCGCCTTCAGAATCAACAGAAATCCAAATTAGTATCAAATTTTGACAACAGGTCGGCCTCCACAGAGCTTAGACCGAGAATGGGAAGGGTAGGTAAGGCTAAGGAAGTGCATTGTAACTGTCAGTGACACAGACCACGACATAACAACCTGATGCACAAAGTTGTGTGGATAAATTGCCTTTTTACCTGTGATCAAGCTCTTCTTTGACTTAAAAATACTATCCGCCATTACGACTTTGAACTATTTCACATACTGAGAAATGCTTTAATTTTATTCTTATTATGTACATAGTTTGGTAAAATATTCATATTGCCATTAGTTTTGTAATGGACTTGCGATGTTAATAATTTAAATGATTATTTTTCTTTTTATAAAATTTATGTGCCTGATAAATTGGAATATTGCATGTAAAGTCGCAATGATATTTCATGTATAATTTACAGGGTGTCAAAATAATTGTATTGTAATTTTGAAGTCTCGTGATAAGAGAAAACGAGAAATTCTTTAAACTCGTGTTAAATCTTGTATAAAATTCGACGATGTAATTTTTGGCGAGATTAGGAGGTGTTTCCCATCAAATACTGTAAAAAAATCGATGTGAGTGAAAGCAATAAAGCTTCGGAGTGAATTCATTGAGTTAAATTGTTATCTCGAAATCTAGTTTTATCAAAAAATGATCATAAGCAAAAATGAAGGTAATTAAATAGCAAAGAGATTATTTTTTTTATTTTTGTAGGTGGTATAGAACCCGAGTTATGACTCCCAGAAGTTGAAGTCAATTTCGAAGATGGCTATAATCGAAATGTTCAACGTCCTGTAGCGGAAAAATTAAGGGTTTTTCGAGGAAAACTTATATAACACCTATAAAAGTTCTCGAAAAGACCTTTAAATTGAGTGGTGGTAGAAGTCGTTAGCATGAAAACTAATGAAGTTACAATCAAAATCAAATGACTGTCTTGACTTTTGAGAAAAAAAATCGGTATTAAAATTAATGACATGACGGAAAAAAAAATTAAAGGTATTCCTTCTGCAACTTACTATATTTATGTATTAACAGTAGATTCTGGGAATTTGAACGATTTTAGAAGCTTAAATTTGAAAAAAATTTTCATTTACATTTTTAAAAAAATCGCCTTTTTTCAAGATATTTCAAAAACTAACAAAGTTATAAAAAAATGATAGAATAAGAAATTGTAGGTTTTTTTCTTACTGAACAATTTGCTTTTTTTAATTTTTGTAGAGTTATGACCGTTAGAAGCTCAAAACTAAGCTCCAAGACTGCCTTTCCTGAGCCCTTTTAGCTTACAAATCTAAAAAACGAAGGGCTCAAAAAAACTGAAAATCACAGAACTTAAAGTGCTTTAAATTCCCCACAAAATGGGTTTTTGAGTAAATTTATAACTTTAAAATTACAGAAGTTATGGTAAAAAATTAATCGCTTTTTTTCGGTAAAATTTTCGGTGCGGGTAAATTACCATCATCTTGGTGTATTTCGGAGCACTTGTGAACTGATTTGATGAAGTATTTTAATAATATACATACACACACGTATCCATTTATAATGTATATAAAAATTTTTTTATTTGATATAAATTTAATAAAAAAATATTAAGAATAAATTCAATAAAATTAAAAAAAAATTAATTAAATCATCGTACTTACATGTAATTTTTAGGAAATTTTTCTATAAGGGGTAGGGTTTTTTATGAGGGGTAGAGAGGTAGGTCTTCCATAAGGATTTTTTGAGTGGCTGAAAAGTTGCAATATATCATAGATCATTTGAAAACCAATAAACAGTTTATAATTCAACATATGCATACCATTATAACATTTCAAGCTTTCAATAATATTTTATTTTATTATAAGGGATGGTTTTTAAGGGTTGCAACTTTGTAATGAGTCGTAAGCTTTCTAATGAATAACAAAAAAAATTCAATGCACCAAAAGAATATTTTAAACTGTTAAAAACTTTTTTTTTCTATTTTTTTGGCCATGGAAAAATAGTTTTTAAGGGTTGAAAAGTAATTAAATTTCATAAATTATATTAAAAAACATAGAAGGAACTTTATCCAACATATTTGAACATGAATTGGATCTTTAAAATACGTAAATCTGCGATTTTCGCGATTTTGTCGTACAAGGGTAGTTTTTACCCCCAAATAGAAAAAGGTACCCATCTAGACAATATAACTTTTGAAGTGGGGGGTCAGATGAGCTTGTATGCAAATTTTCAGGAAAATCCATGCTATCCGAAAAAATTGGGAGCTTTTACTTTATTTTCGCCTTCACTGACTGGACTAATTAGAGAAAAAGTCAACTCTATATTGGTTTCATACATATACTCAGAATAGAGTCAAAAGTCACTCAATTCATAGTTAGCAGTTAATGCAACAGTTTCACTCAGTTGTACTCATACTAATAGAGTGAAAATTTCACTTAATCGGGTGTAGACAGACATTATTGAGTGAAATTTGAGTAATTTTTTTTTATTGTAGTTTGTTTAGGTAAGTCGTTAGTAGTTGGGCTGATAATAATAATACGCCACTCCCTCCCGCATGAGCCTTGTTCCTGTTTTTGAGCCATTGCACTAACTATCGGTGTAACCACCTAAACCTTTTTTCAAGCACCTCGCGCTCGTCGAACTTCGTTAGCCATTAGCGCGCCGACCACGGGACCCCGATGAATGGCACCTCGGAAAGAAATCGCCTCATTATCGCAACCCGTCGGTATTGTTGGGGCGACTAAACCAACATCGAGACCCGCTAGGACCGCGACGGACGGCTTTAATTACTTTTCAGCGAACGAGTTCGGTAATCACCCGTGATTGATATCGTTAAAGGAAAAATGATCCGCGAAATTCCGAATAATAACCGGCAACGGATCGTATATGGCAGTTATTAATAGTCGAATAATGAATTATTTTTGCCGGCTTTATTTTACCACCGGCCGGGCGGTGTGAATGGGCGAAATGCTTCGGTAATACGCTTAACGGTAAAGGCGAAATAAGAGAAAAATACCGCGTCGATTCGGTGCCGTAATTATAGTAGCCAATTACTCGAGGGTGAAACACCTCGCAGATCTGGACGTGCGATAGTAGGGCCCGCCGTACACACCACTAAGGTCCGCCTTACACTCCCACTGAGGCGCGCCGTACACCACCGTGTTTGTCTGCGCGGCAGAGTCCGATAAGAGAAATTCAAAATTGAGAGTGAATAAATTGAACGGTTCTAGGTAACAGCCTTTCTCAGGTCACTCGAACTCGTTGGAATTGGCTACTAAAATATCCTAACTGATAAGGAATTAATGCAAGGGAATAAGGACGGCAAGATGTAGAAGATAGTCTGAGCAGTTAAAGTACAAATACCTGAGGGCTCTACTTTTGGCACTTCAGGATATCAGAGATCTAGTGTTTGTCTTCTTACGTAGAGCAGGGATCTGTTTCAAACTGTTGTTAGCGACATGCACAATAGGTCCCAAGACCTGAGTGTTGAGGGTTACCGTGGCGCTTTCACAACAATAGCAAGCGCTTTCACAACAATAGCAACCAAATATGATTGTGTGTTTAACTAGTACCTATTAATATCGTGCTTTAACTAAAAAAATATGAATTTTTAATGATTGTGAGATTTTATCACACATGGAAACTATATTCCCATCGTTACGGTACCTTATACCGTTTCGGCCGTAATGACGGTGTACCTTCACAAATTACACATAGTTTATCGCGTAAAATTTCGAATTACCTCCCCTTATTACGAGACCTTAATCAAAACGTGCTTCCTTATAATTAGGTACGTGCACGTATACGTCCGATAAAACGAGGAGAAAAACAGGCGGCAGCGAAATTGCCACTTTGCCGGGCTGTGCCACCGCCGGACCGTGTGTGAACAACAATTTAAAACAACTTGCCAATTTGAGTGTTGAAAATTGGTTTTTCCATTAATTGCGCTGCTTAAAATTTGGCCGGGGCGGTGTTGCCGCGTCGCGCTGCAGCAGCCAGATCTAGAGAAGTCTGCGTGTTAAAACAGCTTACAGACCGATGCAAATAAGTTTGCCTCTGAGACAGCTTCTCCCACAAATTGTAGACAGTAAGTTATCAAGTTCCTTTGTAGCTTCAGCAGGTCTGTTAAATTTTGTAACACTATTATTATTAGCCCAGGGATTTGAGGAAACTGCCGTGATTGTTGAGTAGCCAAGGATCTGTAGAATTTTTCGTAAAATTTGGGTGAATTTTAGTATAATATGTGCAACCACACACCATCAGGTGAAGTTTTTTAATAATTAACAATAAAAGGTCTATCACTTTTTTGCCTATCAGAAAAACATGATAATTTTTATTATAATGTGAAAGTAACCAACTTGTAGGGAATAAAAAAATCTTTAAAATGGCGGTTTTTAAAATCCGATACGATAATTTGTTGCTAGGGAAATTGCAAAAAACTGTCAAAATTCGATTATTACTAAATGAATAATAAGTTTTGCAAAAGTCAACCTACGACTTTGATATTGCATAAATAATTGGCTCTTATAGTCCTTAATATGTGATTAAAATTTCAGACCGATTCATCCAATAGTTTTTGCAAAAATGTACCAAAAACACTGCCATTTTTGTCTTTTAACAATGTTGATAATTTAGATTTTTTTTTGGTAAAAGTTTAAACAAAATACTTAGTTAATTGCAATATTAATTTATTAAAAAATGATATTTAATCATTTCTATAATTCCATTATAAAAAGTGTTGATATTTTGAAAAAAAAATTTTGTTTATGTTTAAACAAATAACTGGATTAATTAAAATTTTTATTTATTAACAAAATGCACGCAAGAAGGTATACCAAATTAAAAAAAAACATCAAAATCGGTCAACAAGTTCCAGAGATATACCTAACTTGCTTGTAGGTAACTTGTAGGTTCCCCCTCCACTGACTCACAGTCATCTTGTATCGAAGTCATTATTTGGAGCATTCTCAGAGATGTTGTTACAATGCTAATTTCACATAGAAACTTTAGCTCTTTATCTTCGAAATGGCACATATTAGAAATCTTAATTGTTATAAACAAAGTAGCTATGATTTAAAAAAAAAAGTGTCTAAATGCCCCAAATTAAGTTAGAGCAACTTTTTTTTTAATTTGTGTAAAAATACCAGCTTTATGAATATAGAAAAATAATCTCTCTAAATATAATAGCAACAAATTTAGTTTAATTGTTCATAAGACAAGTGTTTTTATGGTACGTTTTTGCAATGCTAAAAGCAATTTTTTTGCAATAAAATAATTTCATCCAATAAAAGAAGTCTTTCTCTTTCATATGACACCCGCAGAATTAAAATATCGTGGTAATTTTGCGTGTCAAGTTATTACAAAAATAATGCTTCTGGGATAAACATTTAGAATTTTGCAAAAAATATTGGAGGAATCGGTCTGAAATTTTAATCACATATTTAAGGACTATAAAAGCCAACTATTTATGCAATATCAAAGTCGTAGGTTGACTTTTAAAAAACTTATTGTTTATTTAGTTATAATCGAATTTTGACAGTTTTTTGCAATTTTCCGAGCAACAAATTATCGTATCGGATTTTAAAAACCCCCATTTTAAAGGTTTTTTTATTCCCTACAAGTTGGTTACTTTCACATTATAATAAAAATTGTCGTTTATTTTCTGGTAGGCAAAAAAGTGATATTTTGGGTTATTTTGGACCTTTTATTGTTAATTATTAAAAAACCTCACCTGATGGTGTGTGGGTTTTGCACATATTGTACTAAAATTGACCCAAATTTTATAAAAAACTTTACAGATACTTGGTTACTCAACAGTCACCACCATGTCATTTATTTTCCTCGTATCCCTGGAGTATATCAACTATTTGAGAAGAATGATCTAAAGATGCTGACTTCTGCCCAAATTAAATACAGTGTTCCACCAACTACCGAATCATGGTATACCGGAAGGTGTGATATTCCCCATAAAGCATACAAAATAAATGCATGGAACCTCTGGCGTTTGAAACATATGTTACTCTTTCTTGCCTGAAAATTTTCCAGTGGCTTTATTCGACAACCGCAATTGGCAACCCTGCCCGATGGAGACCGTGGTGTGATGAATGTGCTTCACGCATGCCCGTATAATCTTCCGATAGTGGCGATGAATTATGACGATGCAAATTTCGGGTTGGCGTGAATTTAAACTGCAATTACGGGCCCACTTTTCGACTCCCGCCCGTCGTCGTAAAGCAAATTCGAATCGAAGGGTCGGTAAAATAAAGTCCGACGTTTTTATTTTCGGGCGCGGCCTCGGTTTTGGCGGCAGGATACACGTTTACAGGTTATCGTTATCAGTTGAATAATTAAAATCACGTAAGGGTCTTCATTCGTGTTTGTTTCGTCGACGTTGCCGCTCGCGCATAATCGATCGCCCGCGCTGTTTGAGGCCGAGATTAATCTGGTCACTTAATACGAAAAATAAATTAAATCGTACGATAATTGTTCTGCGCGAGCCCCGGCTCGTTTCGTTTAGAAGCCATAAATCACATTTCTAATTTCTCACTCGGGTTTATATGCGGGAGTCCCACTGTTCCATATGATTCCATCTACATATTTATTGCTCCTAATAGGTCGCTTTGGAAGCCGAGCGTTGCGCGCGATCTTTTTTCACGTGCATATCTGTGCAGTTTCATCAAGAGCGCTCCGATCTTTGGTACGGTGCGTCCCATTGAGATACTCTTCAGGTCTAAACAGATTTTCTGCTCATTAATACTTTTAAAATGTTTCTACAATGTTGTAACATTTTAAAAACATTTTTACAAACACAAAAACACGCAGTACTGATTATAGTACTGAAAATATTTGGAGACACACAGTTATTGTACCTACTGTTGAAAGCAACCACTCGGTCGACTGGTGAGTGGAATGGTACCCTATGAAATATGGAACAAATGGCGATCATCTTGTCTGTCATTATTTATATCCCGATCATATAAGTCCTCATTTGATTTCTTTCCGGACAACGGGATTAAAAAACAGCACGAGTGGCGGATACGGAAGGACTGCCACACCACTGGGAATAATTTAGTGTGAAAGGTTGATCGCTGTTACGTTTCATAACCTAATACAATTTTTTATAGTTTTAATAAAAATCGACCTGAGTCGATAACTAACATGAGAAGTTACGCCTAGCCGTCTGTGACTTTTACGACTGGCGCAAGGTGAATAATGAAAGCAACGCCACCACATTTTATATTTTTTAAATATCTTGTGGTGATGAAAACTGTTGGGTATTTTTAATTACAATTTTCCATAAAAGGCGAGTATTTGAATTTATATTATTACCTTACACTCCTAGGTCATATATTAGTTGCTGTTCCACCGTAAATTACAAGTATTATAGATATTGAAAACTGATATTCATCTAGAATTCATAACTTTCTTCGGACTTCTCTCATAAAATTTCTTTTATTAATCGTATTTTTGGTAAATTGTTGTTGCCTGCCAGTAATTTCTCATCCTGAAAGGTGAGACATATCATTGGAAATGCATCCAACCGGTTCTAATTCTAAAATAACTCTGGGAAAATTTAAAAATGTTGTCATGTAATATCTCTTGTAGTATTCGCGATATGAATGTAATAGTTTTAACATGAAACTAGCGTTTAGAGTGAGTGAGGTACAGGGTGCTCTAGAGATAACTGCCAAAATTGTTACCACTAAACTCATCAGAAGCAACAACTTCTTTCTCATAACTTTTTCGAAAGCTCAAATTTTTGTCCGGCATATCGGAAGGTCTCTTAACGCTAGAACCTGGTAGTAGATTTTCCCTCACCTAAAATAAAATATAAAACAATGCAATTACCTTCTACGGCACCTCCTAGTTCCGCTTCGCTCCCACGTAGCAGGAGGACAAAAGGAAGGCGGAAAACGGCGATTGGCGTTATTAATAACCGGGGGATCTAGCTGCCGCTTATCTTCTCAGGTGAGTTAGCAGGTGGCTGCGCTGCACACCTCGCTCTTATCTCTCGCGAGCGCATTAAGCCCAGCCGCCTAATGATAGAACACACTTAACTTCCGTACGTGGCCAGCCTTATCTCCCGGTTGCTCGTCGGACGGTCAGTGGTGCGAGCTCTATGGGATTCGGCTGTTATCCGGGATCATAAGTAGATATAGTCGAAACCACCGTCGCTGGAGAGCGGACAAATGTATTATAGTACGTGTTCGCAATGCCTATCGAGCGGCAAATCCGCATGTTTGCACGCGCCTAAAATAACATCTGCGCAAGATCTTAACTCCACTGAATATTTTAATAACGAACGTTCAAATAAAGACGTGGTCGAAGTTGGCTCTGACACATTGGACGTAGGGAGTAGCTTATAGCGACCAACTTAACCTCATTTCTCAACGAGCTGTATAGCAGCTGTCAGTTTCAATAACGTTAATGACTATATAACTTTATTTTAAAGAATAATCGTGATAACAATAACAAACAATTAAAGGAGCTGCGGAAAGTGTCCCCCTCCTTGTTATAACAATAAATTAAAGCAGCTGCTGAAAGTGTCCCCCTCCTTGTTCCAAGCACTTTTCACACCTGTTCCTCAAAGAATTAAAGACATTTTCTAAGATGCTCGGGGTATTGTTAATTTCACGAATCTTGTCTATAAGTCGAGCCTGCAGATGGTTTAAATCAGGAATAGGCAGTTCAAAAATAGTGTTTTTAAGGTAAGGCCACAAAAAGAAATCACACGGCGTAATATCACATGACCTCGGTGGAAATTCATGTTCAGCATTGAGACTTATTAGTCGATTTTGGAAAACTTCCCTCAACATATTCATCGTCTCGCCTGCCGTATGTGCCCTTGCGCCATCTTGTTGAAAGTAAAAGTTTGTAATTTCGTTTTCTTCCAGCTGGTTAACAAAAGGAGCGATAATTTCTTCTCTATACCTTTGCGCAGTAAGAGTACCATTAAAAAAAATAGGTCCATAAATCCTCCTTCGATTGAGAGCACACCAAACTCCAATTTTTTGAGCGTGTAGAGGGCCCTCGACAAAAAAGTTATCTGGTTTTTCAGAAGACCACATTCTCATATTCTGTGAGTTTACGTAACCACTTAAATGAAACCAGGCTTCATCAGAAAAAAAGGTGATATTATGAAGTTCACCGTAGTTGTTTAAAAACCATTCACAAAATACAGCCCGTCGCGGAAAATCAACTTCATGAAGTTCTTGCTGACAAGTTAAACGATAGGAGAACAAACGCAAATCTTTTTTTAACACTGTGTGGCAGGTACCGACTGATACTCCCACCATTTGTGATAAAACACGTACAGAAGTTCTTGGCGCATTTTCCATTATTTGTTGGACATTTTCTTTTAATTCTTCAGTCCGCTTTTTAGGTCGGCCGCTTCCTTCTTTTCTTGTTACACTGCCCGTTTCACGAAAAACATTAACACAACGCTGAACTGCACTTTGAAAAATTTTGTACTCAACAACGCCGGGAAATTGATTTTGAAATTCTATGAAACATTCCTCAATAGAATACTTCCATATTCCATCAATCTTGCGTCCATTTCTAAAGTAGGACTCTATGATAAACACTTTTTGTTCTTGAGAAAACACCATTTTAAACGCTTTTTAAAACGAAAATATTCAAATTGATAGCGGCGATATAGCGCTTTGACAGATGACGTTTAAGTTCATTTGCTATACGCTACGCAAATTTTCAGAACCAACTTGACCACGTTTTTATTTGAACGCTCGTTATTAAGTATATTACTATTCTGTAAAAAAGGGATAAACCTTTTACATTCCAAATAATGTAAAAATTGAGGGGACTTTATAGATTTATTGATAGTATATGGAAGTTGGGTTAAGAAAGAATTGCAGCATAGGTGAAAATGAGGCACCTGCTTACATACAGAAAAAGCGTTTATCGCCGGGATCGATTTCAGATGCGTCTTGTCCTCGGTCTTGTACTGCCAGGGTAATGAATTCGTTCGGTCTTGTCTATTTAGACGTCAATCGCTAATCGACACCGGCCATAAAGTCTGGCGTATTTTTAAGGATATGCTACACTTAGAGAAAACAAGATACCATTCCGCTGTTCGATCCCGTGGTTGTTTGATGTTTATGGCGCTCCGGCTGGGTTCTGGTTTCCCTGAGAAAATTTCCAGGTTTGATCGAAAGCGCAGTAATAATAAATTTCAAATGCAAAAGGTACGTGTTAAACATCAAGTGGATTGTTCATGTTCGCTAGTCGGTAAAGGCAGAAAACTATAAAATTATTAGACCAATATTTAAATAAAAACTTTACACGGCGTTTTGAAGTTTGAAAAAAACACTTTTTTATAAATAAATCATAAATACATAAAAAGCGTCACTTTAGGCGCTTGCGTCATAAATAACGATGCCCCGCTCGCACCAATCCGTTGATTTTTCCAAGAACCTCTCTTATCAGCGAGCCAATTCAAATCGAATTTCGGGAATGATGTATGACCGCCGTCGTCCCTGCCACTACAAATTTGAATACTGTAACTACCTCTCAATAAACCTTGCGTAACGGTCCTAGGAATCGTTATTTTTATCATTCGATCGCCTCCTTTCAATATATAATAAATAATAAACAATTACGCCATGAAAAATTATTTGTACCCCGGTTTACAACCGTCTACCGCATTTGAATAACGCACGGCGGGCAGCCCCGTCGTCCTTGACAAACCGCTGACAGGACGACATTTGTTTATCACAATTAATACGTGAGGGGTGACTGTTTGACAGGCCTCACCTCGAGGGGATCCGATTGTGCGTTAGCAGTCTTATAACGAGGCACACCGTCCGGATCTCCCGATAGCTCCGGACAATTGTATCAATAATACCTGCCGAAGGTAATGGAAATCGCTGATAAGCGGCATAATTTGAATTTAATTTATTCGAAACGTTTGGGCGGAGATTGTTTCTAGCTTTTCGAAGGACAGGTTTCTTATTGACAGGAGCAATATAGGTTGATATTGAGAAACTAATCATAAAACGGAAAAATAAAATAAACTATTTTTTTTCTACACTGTAACTAGCTTTCGATATTTCTGACCACCGATCCAAGCAAGATGTCGAACTATACACCAAAATTACCAACTAAACCTTAAAATAAAACTGAATCTTATAAGAACATGGCGCCCAACGTGGGTCTTCAACTTTATTTAAACCGAACTCGTACGCTCTCGGTGGCCTCATCATTATACTGTTACACTGCAAAAACGCTTTATTTGTTGTTCGGCGGCCATTCTTATTCGTGTTTTCCATAAAACGCGCAGATCTCATCCCACCGGTGACAGAAGGGACGGTGTTCCGAAGGCAGGCTACCGAGGAACTGTCATAAACCTCTCGCAACGCCCCCTGCTTTTACAGCCTCGCCGATATTTCAGCCGGCCCTTCCCATCTTTATGGATCATCGACGTTTATCGCCGCGAAACAATTAAATTCTCCAATTAGCGGTAATTTGCGGCCGGCCCGAGAGCCATTCTTAATTGCTCGTCCTCGTGGTGAAAAAGCGCGCCTATTTATCCGCTGGGTGCAAGCGCCGAAGTAATAAATAGGCGTATTATGTGCGAGTGTGAAAATAGTGGCGTACCATCACCGCGTTGGCTCCACGAAATATTAACCAGTTAACGGAGGTGCTATGGCAGTGCACCGGGTGGTATGGTACCTCTTGTAATTAAATTTTAGTTAATTCTGTTACATTGGAAAAGTTACAGAAGACGTTCAGAAAGCACTACTCTTGTGACGTCACGGGTTCAGCGGTCTTGCCTTGTTCCCTCCACAGTAACTCCAGTAATTCTAAAGTTGACATATCTAGTGTGAAATTTTCAAAAGTTTATCGAATTTGACACTAAACCTAAAAAATATAAAAATGAAGTAGTTTCCGAGATATTAATTTTTTCCTGTCTGACATACTTTTTTCAAGAAAAATTCTACTTAGAAAAATCATGTACATATACTTTTTGGTGAAATAAAAAAATTCTGTGGTCACAATTCAAAAACATGCTCAAAAATGCAAAAAAATAAAAAATGACTTGCAACAATGAATTTTTCAGTAATTGTTGATGATTTGTTTGAATTAAAAAAAGTTCACAAAATGATTACACCATTCAATTCTACGGAAAAAATACAAAAAAAACTGTGTGTCATTGTTTGACCCAAAACTTTATTTTTGTACAGTATTGCTGTAAACATCTAAGTGGAATTACAAATGCTCAAATGATAAATTTATCTCTGGACGATTTGAGATTTCAGCAATACAAAGTTTTAACTGCAAAGTCTATTGTTGACGCGAAACCCAAAAACCCAAAATTTTGCAAAATCGTTTTAATTTTTTCTGGCTTTTTTATTTGAAAACGAATTTTAAAGTAAATTGCATATTTACAGTGCCACTTTTTCGCTCTATCCAATAGCGTCAACATTTTTGCAATCCGACGTTTCGTCTTCGAGGGGCCATCATCGGGTTAATTATTTTAAATACGTCGCTGCTATTTTTATGACAAAACCTAAAGTCATTTTTAATTCTGAATTAGATGATATTACTATTGTAATCGCAATGGTTTTCAGCTATAATTTAAAATGTTTCTTGAGTACGGCTCTGAACGCTTTTAAAATATCTATTGGAGGAAGTCATAACAGTATAAATGTCAATACAGATCAAAATATTCAACATTCTTTTTAATCAATAATTTAAAAAGTTGTACCTAATAAAAAAATAATACGAATTTATGAAATGTTTTATTGTTTCTAATTAGTATTGCTTAAAGTAGTAAAAAAAATGTTGGATATTTTGTGCGGTATTGACTTTTATACTGTTATGACTTCATCCAATAGATATTTTGAAAGCGTTCAGAGCCGTACTCAGGAAAAAATTTAAATGATATCTAAAACAAGCTAAAACTTTTTAAAATCATTTTAAAATTTAAGATATTAGAATTTTAGTCAAAGCTTTCCTTTATTTTTTTTTGTACTATGTCCTTTTATATTTTGATTCTTTATTTGTTTCTCTAAATAACAAAAAAAATGTATTTTAAAAATCAGTACTGGAAAATCACGTTACCCGAAAATGCGGTGTTGCCAGGTCTATATTTTAGTATCAGATTTACGTAGTATGTGATTCAAGGAGGTAGCTACGTAATATAAAAATAAAATTAAATTTCTAACATGTGTACTCAAGTCCATTGTTGACTAGCCTTCTGGCGGCTCATGGCACTTTAACTGCATCAGGCGTAGGCGTACGTTTTTTGCCTTTTGTGAATTCCTTTTTATTGTTTCTGTCTTCCTTTATGGTTACTAGTCAATAAAAAATGCCTTTTTCGGCGTAAATTGTCGGATTAATGATGTATGTTTTATAGACAGAGGTTATTGGCTTATGGTTGTCTTGAGTCGAAGATTCTGTTTGTATCTGAATGATGCTATCTTCACCTGCCATTTTAATTACAAGGATTAGCTTAGAGCTTAGTATGTGGAGGAAGGGTAGGGATACTATTATTCTGTGGATTAAATCGCAGCTCGAGAACGAATGGTGAAATACGTAAAAACTTTATTAGGGAGTCAATAAAAAATATTTCAACACACCAATCTTAGTTATAGATATATTTTTTATATAATGAAGTCGTTTACCGTAATTACCACTAAATTATTAATCACTGTAAATCTGAATATTCATATTTTATACGCGACTGTTACAAATCTCATTTAATATTTATATTTTATTCAAATTGTATAGTTTAATAATTCAGCAAGTAATTTTTTTCTCTGTCCTTTCCAAATTATTCTTGAGCTAGCAGTTTGTATTACTGCTTGTGTTTCTGGAAGATAAATGGGGGTAAGTAAAGACCTTACATACTTCTTGTCAAATGACACAGGAAACAATTTTTTTTTTAGTTTCTACCACAAGTTCTCCACTTCAAAGTGGCGATGTATTTCTCTGTTTGTATCGGCTTGTGGCCTTTGATCACCACAAAAAACAAAACAGTTCGGAAGCTGTACGAAATAATGTCGAAATTGCATTACATTTATTTTAATCTTTTCTGTTTTACTCAACTGGTACAATTGGTCGTGCTGTTAATGGAGGACCAAGTGAACTATACAGAGGTCGTCAATAATTTATGCATATTATTCATTTATTTTAACTCAGCATTGCGTTGCAAATCGATCAAGGGCAAAGCGATAAGGAACGTCATCAAAGATGTAGGCAAATCCGAGAAAAAATTATGGGAGAGTATGGATGAAAACCTGAAAAAAATTTACAATGAAAATGTCAAAAGGAACAACTTATTTTGTAAGATCTTCGCTGGGAATACGTTGCTAACAAACGTCGGATACGCCATCTGGCCTTTGTTCATGGAAAAACAAACAGTGGAGATCAACAACACCACCATGGAAGTCAAATACCTTCCTATATCCGCTTGGATGCCCTTCGACGTGCAAAAGCATTACGTCAGCGCTTATCTATTGTTGCTGTTCAATTGCAACTACTTATGCACTATGTTCTTCATATCCACGGAAGCTCTAGCCTTCGGTCTGATGACTTATCCCTTGGGACAAATCCACATGCTGAATCACATCCTGAGGAACTTTAGGAAGTACAAGGATTCGTTGCAGAGGAGTATGAATTTGAAGGAGGAAGCGGCGAGCGAGACTCAGTTGCGTGAATGCATCGTGAAGCACCAGGATATCATAAAGTAAGTGGAAATGATGGATTTCTGTCATCATTGCACCAGGTTGGTTTCAGATATGTGGATATATTCAACGCCGAAATGAAACATACCTATCTGTTGGACTTTTTGCAATGTTCTCTTCAACTGACTTGCGTGCTGTATAGGTTCATGGTAAGGAATTCGAAATCTGTACGTGATTTTTTATTTAGTCTCAAAAACTCTGTGGTCAATCATCAGGAGCTCCCCAGGGGTCAGTTTTGGGGCCTCTGTTGTATGTTATTTTTATTAACGATCCAACTGAACGTTTTGATGTCGACGGACGATCTTAAGTTGACTTTAGGAGTTAAATTTTCTGTTGGCAACTTGAATAGTTGGTGTTCAAATAATCTACTTCTGCAAATTTAAGATTATGTCCTACAGTCGACTCAAAAGTACTCTAGTTTTAGATAGAGTAAGAAAAGACTCATTCCATTCTTTTACAGACTCAAAGGAACTTAGTACTTATTTTAATCAACCTCCAATTTATATTGGTCATGCTAATACGTCTATTTATTACTTATTGGACAGCAAACGAAGTCACTCTTCAGGTAATATTCCGTATCGTATACGCCTTTCATCAATCAAACCAGCATTGTCGGGGTATATAACTATTATTTTAGAGTCTAGCTGTGTCAGATGAGCTCTACAGTATGGAGTGGTTGGATGAAACCCAGAAGGTAAAGAAAATGATATTATTTATGATAATGCGTGGGCAGCGCCCCCTTATACTGTTTATTGGGATCTTCAAAGCCATGTCCCTTGAAGTTTTTGTCACTGTAAGTTAGTGGAAAGCGTGGATTGATTTCCCATTGAAATATCTGCTTGTTTCAGATCATAAAGGTTACTTACTCGTATATATCGCTGTTTTACAGACACAATTAAGGAAGACACCAGACGTTCGGCAATTTTTTTCTTAGATTTAGTAATAGCGTGCACGTTGCTTTAAATAAAGTAGTTCGAACATATTGTGGACATTTATTTTTAAAAATGCTTCAGTTTTTTATCAGAAACGAACTAAAACAAAGCTGATGGACACATTGCAAAATATTCAGTGACTGTTAATGTGACTACAATCGCAATTTTATGAGAGTTATAGCAGAAGTGCCGAATTTTACTTTGAAACTGAAATTATTTGTGACTTATAACAAATACAGTGAATTAATTTGTGTCGAATTTTACACATACTCAAGAGTCAAGAGTTACATAATTTATTAATACATTGTCTTGAAATATTAATATATACACCAAGAACCCAAAAAGCAGAAAGAAAATTCGAACTTATAATATTCTGCTATGGACGTCTTGCGATTTCCGCTCATCTGCATTTGCTGGTTTACATATGCCGCAGCTACGGCCTCGTTGTACATGTGACGCTGTCCCAGCGCATTTTTTTCGGCGGTACTCGACGCCGTTACATAGAGAATCGCGGGCACACCATTTACCATGGGAGATAAATTATTTAAACACACGCCCTCGAGGGTTAGCCGACACACCCGTCCGCACGAAACAATAGAGGCAAGTGTTTTGTCATTCAGAAGTTATATTGTGTTAATACTTGTAAAACCCCGAGGTTTTATTATATGCGCCTCGCTTAAACAAACGTCTCCGCGTGACATAGTTGCATTTAAATGATCCATGAATATATTATTAGCCGATTGTTGGGCCGCTCATGTGGAAGAGGCACGACTTGAGGCCCGTTCGTCGCGCCGTCGGCGTTTATGGGGCTGCGTCGCCGCATATAAAGGCCGTAATTAAACATCCCTAGAACCAAACGCATGTTACTCTTCTCCGGTTACTTCCAGTGTTAAAATGAACTTGTCTGCGGTGAGAAATACAGAAATGTTTGTACTCAAATCATTGAGGTGCCTATAATAAATTGAAATTACCTGAATCGCACCAAATTCCGCATTGCTGCACTGCACTGCTAGGCAATTCGTTGACAACTGAATTTATCGCCAGGTCGCCCAATGCGGCTGCGTTTGTGCCGCGTTTACCCGCACGCTCATTCATCAACTGGGCGACCAGACCTGTATGGGTATGGCTGCCTAAATAAATATGGGAAAAAGTTTTTCAAATACTTCAAAGCCAAGTTGCTGCGTCAGCGACCGAACCTGGCACATACTGCCAATCTCTTGGTTCTTCAATTGATATCGGAAAGACTATGCTAGATCTTAATCTCAGTAAAGTACATTCATATTGCGAATATTACAGAGATAGTTACTATTAACATAGACGATGACATTAGTCATAGTTCTGATTATTTGTAATTATCTTTTAAATTTGGAATAGGTTCTTTGTTAGACTCCATTTGTTTTCTAGATGCCGTTAGAGTGGTTAGAGCTCTTGCAGCTCTTATCGACCTTATAGCCTTTATATCTCTAGATACTACAGCTCCAACTAGAGCTTTTTACAGGTACTACAGGTAGTACAGGTACAACAGCCCTTTCGAATTCCCGCTAATTTGAATGCCTTGCTGATTGGTCGAACATGTGGCGTAAGAGGTATGGGTGTGACCTAAAACTGTTGTGGTGGTGATGAGATCAAATTAATAAAAAAATATTAAAGAAATAAAAAAAATTGGAAACAGCTTTGTTGGGAAAGTTGGACTAAATGTTTGGAATAATATTTTCTTTCGTTACGTCTGATTTGTTAAGAACGATGCAATTCTTTTTCGTTTCTGATAGTCCAGGGAACTAACAATAAGAGAAGAATAGGGTAAAACACAAATAAAAAAAACCAAAATATTCTCTGAAAAAAATTTAAACTTTTGTACTCTTGAATATTTTTCGTATCATTTTTATTTTTAAAGTTATTTTTTTTTCAAAAGATTTTTTGGAATTAAAACCAATTTTTTTTCAATCAAAACGTAATATTTTCAAAAATATGCGTTCTAAACCGCTTAAACTTGTATAATATATTGTTAATACATAAAAAATGTAAATTGTAGAAGGATCACCTTTAATTTTAAATCTCGTGAAAAAACCATCAGTTTTTGTACTGATTTTTTTTCCTAAAAAGCGAATTAACAGTTTTATTTTGATCATAACCCTGTTAATTTTTAAGTCAATGACTGAAAGTTCATTTTAAAGATTTTTTAAAGTACTTTAAAAAATGTTCTGTGCATTTTGCTTGAAAAATATATTTTTTTTTGAGTTTCTGTCGGACATGAAATTATTATTATATAAATGAAGAAAAACTCATTATTTTTCTATAAGCCTCATTTTTTTCGTGATGTTTTTTTTTTATAGAATGTCTATTTTCCGAGTTATTCGAGAAATCACTAATAACTCAGAAAATATTGACTTATCGATAAATGTTCATAGGATACTTTTTGCTTAAAATTGATTGCTTTATCGATTCCTGGGGTTGTTTTCAATATTTTATTTTTCACCTCCTGGAGGGGGTAGCTTCCACCCCCTGGGCAAAAGCGCTCATCAGCACTATGCATATAACATTTGTTTCTTGAGCTATTTTCTACTTCCAGTCCAAATTTCACGTCAATCGGTTCTATCCGAAAGAATTCGAAGGGGAAACCCTTGGTTCTCTGGACTATGAGTCGAACTCATTATTTAATATTTTCTGCTCGTATATACCTGCACCTCTCGACTTTCGACAACTGCTTGCGATGGTGTTAAAGTTGCGGAGGCACATGATAAAGCTCCCCTCGCCCTAATAAATATTACATGTGGCGATCGATACCAATACCAATACCAATACAGCAAGCAACCAATTGGCCGCGGTAACTACTGCCATGCATCACAGCCCGGACATACGTAACACAATACGCCGTATATTATACACCCTATAAAACTAGTTACTGCTGCACGTTACAAAGTATCATTTACCGATATGCATTAAACATACCCGCCCGGAGGCGTTGTGACGTTGCCGATACGCGAGCAACTGACCAGCGAACCGTTCCGAACGCTTCGCGTGCTCAGAAGCGTCTTGCAGCACAATAGCATCAAATGAAAAGAGAAAACCAACTGTAATGGTCGTGTGTTGATTGTTGTTTGCAGTTTTTTCGAATTCCAAAGTCTCAAACTTATTTCAAATTTTCGCTAAACTTTCCAATTGAAGCCATGAGTGGAAAAAGGCATGATAAAGGAAGGAAGGATAAATAAAGGAATCTACCTTGCCTCCGATGCAGGATAATCAGCCACTGAAACGTTCACACCCCCAAGCATCCTTTCTGATTGGGGTGACGAATGATACGTCCGAATATCCCGTCTGTTCCTTTACCGGCGAGCAGGAGTCAAGTATTGCCAGCACCATAGGCAATATACGAGGAGCTCAGTAAAAATGCTGGTTCTCCTCACATTAGAGAATGATGAAATTAAACGATATTGTCTTCAGATCTCTACACCACAGTGTACTACTGTCGACGAGATATAAGCAGCGGCATCTGGCGGTGGCGCTGCGAGACAAAATGGCAACTCTAATAAATTGAGACAGCAAAATACTGTCGTTAAGGAAAGTTTGCACTCAAATAAATGCGTGCTATAATTTTTTATCGTTGTTGTTGATTTCTGGAGGATTTTCTCACGTTTCCGCGCAAGGTAGCAGACTCCAGTCTCCAGTCGGTCGATTGTCCTCCACCCCTTGGGAGAAGTCGGCACTACGCTGCCCCGCATGCATTAAACATACAAATCCGGATCGCGACTCACTATATTTTAAATCGTCGCTTTTGATTTCGCCGCCAGGGTGCCATAAAACGCACCTCCTGTGAGGCAGTCACGCGATTGCATTTGAATTCAATGTGTATTTTATTCAAGCCTCCCCGCCAAAGGAAGCCACCGCCGGCCGGCCACTTTTTGCCAGAGGAATTCTCGCTCCTCGCAGTGGGCTCGGCCGCTAAATGTCCTTAATTTACCGCAAGAAATAGGGGAGCCGAAATCTGGACATGTGTTTTCTTTTTTGGTCGATCGGTGACCTACAAATTTGTTGGGAAAGACAAAATAATTTATTGGAAGCAAAGAACGATATACTGTAAAAAAATTGGTGTGAGTGAAAGCAGTTAAAAGTTCGGAGTGGATCCATTGAGTACATTTTCACTCAATATTGGGCATTTTGATCATTTTTCTCATTTGTGATTATATTTAAACTAAAACTGAGTACTTTCACTCAAATATAGGTACTCATTAAATAAATTCTTCACGTAAACTCGTATTTGGTGCATTTGTACCTAAATCAGAGTAAATGTCCTCATTAATGGCGCCGTGAAGATGGTACCACTTACATATTGCTTCTGTAATCTCTACCACAGTTGATAGGAGCCCCTTAGATGCTCCAGAATACCGTGATCACCTGGAGAACAGGTTTTAGCCGGCGGCGGCAGGTCTCACCTGGCGGGTCTCAGCCAGGACAGGAGGAGGCCCCGCGAAGTGAATTAATTTCAACACTGTATATCCTAATTAAACATTTATGAGTGATTTATTTTAGCACTCATTATTTAGTTAATTAAAAACTAAGTCTGAGTAAAAAATTACTGAATAATAGTTAAATTTAAATCATATTAGAGAAAAAGTCAACTCTAAATTGGTTTTATATACTCGGAATAGAGTCAAAAGTCGCATAATTGATAGTTAGCAGTATCTCGGATTTGAGTAAAAATCACTCACTTCTGACGCAATTGTTTCACTCATACTAATAGAGTGAACATTTCACTCGATCAAGTGTGGACAGAAATTGATATATTATTGAGTAAAACTGAGTGAAATTTGAGTGAAATGTTTTTACAGTGTATAGTTTAGGTAAAAATTAAATTTATTTTATTTTATGGATCGAAAAGCTTCAAATGTAATGGTAAAGTTTAGAGCAAGCATTAAAAAACATAACAAATAAGAAATGTGTCAAAATTTGTTAATAATTTTGTGGGAGATCAACATTTTCGTCATCTATTCATGAGATCAAATTCATAATTTAAGAAAATAGTAGTGCTAATAGAAATGTAAACCATCATGTTACATAGCAAAATAGTAATTATAATAATATAAAGAAAAATACATGTATAAAAAAATACTTTTTTCATAATGTCATACCAGTATGTTTGTACGTAGTCAAATAATTTTTTTGTGACATCGCAACTTCTGTGTTACAATTATTAAACCACTATTT
Organism: Anoplophora glabripennis; assembly: GCF_000390285.2. Classification (NCBI taxonomy): domain Eukaryota; kingdom Metazoa; phylum Arthropoda; class Insecta; order Coleoptera; family Cerambycidae; genus Anoplophora; species Anoplophora glabripennis. The sequence goes on from NW_019416242.1 coordinate 538,081, forward strand.
TTAATTTTGGTCTGCTTAGACAATAATTATTGATATATATTTTTACAATTAATAAACCTGTTATTAAGAAATTTCATTTTACTATACTATGAACGTATTCAGTTGATTCAAACATATCCACATTTTTTTTCTAAATAATCTAACCCTATAAACAAGATTGTTGATATGTGGGAAACAACTAATTATCCAAAATAAAAATTAAAAGAGACCTTTTTGTTTCTATATTTCACTTAGGATCAAGATAGCCTTTTTTCGTATGAAACATATTTTGCATGATCATTGTTTGACTTTATTTGTTAAGATTTTTTACAAAAAAAAAATGTTGAATTTGAATTAACTTAATACCTTTGCAATAAAACAAAAACCAAATTTCTGTAAGATTTTTCTGAAAACTTTTCTCGTTAATAAAACATATTAAAGTAATATTACGTTATTTTTCGTCAAGCAACTACTTTAACTGTGTTTTTACTTTTAGTAACTTTATCAAATTTAAAAAACATTTATGCTATGTTTTGGCGGAGGCGCCAGTATTTACCGGTTATAGGTAAATTTGTAATCTTCATTAAAAATATCTCTTCAAGTCTTTCCATATCTAATCAGATATAGTAGATAAGTAAAAAGATATATTATATGAAAATTAAACTTTTCCGATGGTGGTAAACCACATAACCATTAAAATTAATATTTTAATTTTATGTCTATAATGCTAGCCCCTCCTGTGGTTTCTGTGTGGATGTTTTATGTACTGCAGAATAATTGTAACAACTTTGAACCATCTCATAAGGAAAAAAACGCTCCTAAACTTTGATAACCCAGATCCGTATCTTCATTTACGAGACAATTTCGTAACTTGTTGCTCTTTAACGGTTATGTTGTACATATCACCCCTCGAATAAATCTCTTATGGTAATTCAGTTAATAAAGCTATTCCCCTTTAATATATTAGATATGTTTCCATTAAAACACGCTGTGTCATCACGGAATAAAATTGCTTATCTCCGAACGCGCCGGAATATCAACAATTTCCTTATCTCTCGTCGTCATCGGTCCCGCGTCATAATCGTATATTAATTTTTACGGCTACAGCCTCGCGACACGCCATCTACCGGTAGGAGATATACATTACGATTCCTTTTTCAGCGATGGACTATGCAAATGACCCTTTACCAAGTCCACACGAAATGATAGTCTTGTCCGAAACGTACGGATGGTAAATCATACTCTTCGAAATGTTGGAGAAATAGAGAAGCAAGCGTATTTTTTCTTCTCCCTTTGTTTTTAATACTTATTGGTAAGTCTATCGGCCTAAGGCTTCTGAGATACCTGCCCAGCTAATTCAGTTACTTTGTAGTAATATTTTAACGTTCTACGTCTGTGAATGGGTCTCCTACACAGCAATAACGAAGACGCGGCGTGTCAAAGGTTACTCAGGTGCATATATGGCGCCCAAGGCTTCCTTTTACATAAATCTCCCTATATATTCTCGCAATGCTGTTTCCTTAACAGTTTGGATGAGCAGAGTGCTATTTCCCAATAGGCAGATCGCTTGTGTTGAAGCAAAAAATAGTTGTAGTGTTTATGGTGTGAGATAAAGGTGTGGCGATATGTTAAAAAATGTTAAAAAATTTTGTCAAACATCAGTACTAAGGCAGCAATTGTCCGTAGTTTTGTTCGTGTCAAGGTGAAGTTTAACAACGTTATATCACGTTTTACAACCCAGTAGGCGTGATACCAAAACAGTAGAAAGGCCTTGCGTGTAGATATTATTCTATCCCAAATATTTACATAGACGGTTTGTGTTTTAATACTAGATTTTTTTATGCAGTATACTTGAAACTGAGTAGTCACTGTCACTAACGTAAAAATATTTGATCATAAAAGCAAAGCTATTGTAGAATCTGATATTGTTTGGTATGGCAATAAATGTTCAAGTGAAAAAAAAAACAAAATAGATAATTTTTTAATCTTTTGTCTACAAATTTTTTTATAAACCAGAAATTTTACTCATAAAGAAATCAAATAGAAGAAGAACAATTAAGGAAACAGCCAAAAATATTGAAGAAAATTAACTCCACGCGTAAGATATGTAATCGTCAGTAAAGAGATTGCTATAATTATAAAAATCAAGTAATAATTCAAAATTTTATTAGAGAGAGCAAATAAAATAACAGTTTTATCAACTTTAAGCTTGCGAAGGAAAAAATTATGATAAATTATAAGTACACCATCTCTATTTTTCCGGTTCCCCTTAGATTTTTTAAACCAAAATTGGTCATAAGTGTCAAAATGTTAGAAAGCAACGAAGTTATCAATAAAAATCATAAAAGTTCCACTCTTTCGACAGTTACCGGCTTGTCCAGCTAATTTGTGACACCCCGTATTATCCAACAGCGTAATCGTCCTTTCCTGACCACCTGTTGGAAAACGGAATTGAAAGACCGAGCAACATTCATCGGTACCGTTCACCAAAAAAAATCTACAAGGAGTTCCATGCGGCTATAAATCGCCTATCCTCAGCTGGTTTTTATTTCAGCATTTCGATGGAATTCAGGAAGTCTGTCCGATTTAACAGGTTTTTTGATTTACAACCGACGCGAGAATATGTTACGACTTTTTGAATAACTCGTAAAAATCAACGTACATATAACTTTATTATGCCCAGTTAGAGCCACTTTGTAAGCCTCAGTATGCAGAGGGCATTGATTTATTTCAGCCTTTTTCCACGCGCTAGATTGTCGTGTCGGTACTCTCAGCGGGCCGGTTATGAAATATTTTAGGTCAGTCTATCTGGAGTCAGTTGGGGTACCATATGCGGTAGGTAAGTGTACGCATTGCGTACATCTTTGGATTGCGTATATCTTTCACTTGTTGGGCATAAATTAAAACCCAGAATGTGACAAAGAATCAAATATAAAATGAAAAAAATAACAGTTAAACGAGATGATCAAAAACACAAAGCGCACTCGATCTACTTTCTCGAGTATGACGAACTAGACTATTTTAGACGCATTTAAGCTGAATCTGATCTTAAAATAATCTCAATCATGTGAGGTTTTCGAGATATCCTAACCTAAAAGTTCGAGAACGCGATTTTTTCGCTATATTTAAGGTTACCACTTATCCAAATCTCTGTTGTACGGGAGAGGGGGCTATCTATTACAATTCTTTGCATCGCACTTCTCTCCTGCGTCACCGTCACTGACTCCAGACCTCTATCGGAAGCCATTTTGCGCACGCCTTTATAAACAACACCGACCGCACAGCCGTATAAGTTATCCTGATGGAAGGACGAGGCGAAACGAACGAGCCCTCTCGTTAGCTGTGTGCCCAACTCCGTCTGGGTTGAAATTTACCGGCCAATATAACGCCGCCGCCGCCACGGTGCAGCGTTATATGACTAACGGCGGGTGTACCCGGTTGCCAATAACTCAATCTAAATTATTCCGAGGTGTGCGCGGGTATCTACTCCTGGAAGATTTATAAAGTGGCGGATAATTGGCGCCCGATCCTTCCTTTGCATGGGCTTTAATGGGCCAGCGGCGCCGTTGCCAACGCAACTCTTTATTCGATAAATTCGATACACTCGCTGTTCTTTGTTTGCCGGATATTAGTCGTCTGGTCAGGACAAATCTGGTTAGATCAGTTTGATCAGAATAGTTCAGACCAGATCGGGTCAGTATAGAGAGAACAATATCAGATAAGTTTAGATTAGTCCAGTTCAGATGGGATCAGTTCAGTTTAGACGATATTAGATCAGTGAAGATGAGTTCAGATCATATCAGTTCAGGTCGGCTTGTATTTTAAAGGCTGGTATCCTTAAATTTGATCAATAAGTTCAACGATTTATTATAACGCGTAAAATGTGTCAATATTCTAAACAATTTTGAGTAATAAAATCGGTACACATAAAAACAGTTTAAAATTGTGTTCTATTCGAATGGTATCCAGATTCGAGGAACTTCCGACGAATTGGCAACGGTGTCCGGTAGCCTTCCGATCGTGAATCAGCTTAACTATATGCTCTTTATTCTTTTATCTGGTAGCCTATTTAGCCGGGCTCGTTATTGCAACTCGAACCGTATCTCAGCACCCACCTATGCAGACTAATTTCGAGCAGGGAGACAGACGAAGTTATGGCCGCCGCAAAAATCGACTTCCTTCTACTTGTTTACGATGTAATTTGGTATCGCGACGGCCAACAGTCGAGCAGGATGCCGCCGGTAGGGGGCTAATGGTTATCCTCGTAATTGGTGACTTATTACCTGGAGGTTTTACCCAAAGAATTTGATCGGTTATTTATCGATTTTAAACCAGAAGCATAATAATTAGTTTGATAAGCTACAATAGACAGCGTCTATTCACATCATAAATATATCGAGGTCATATTTCCGTGGCTTCAGGTCTGAATGATTTGTGTAGAAATGGGTGTGCCTCAAGGATCTGTTTTGGGCCCATTTTTAATTGCAATATTTATTAATGATATAACATTGAACTTACTGCTTACCAACCTAATTCTATCCTACCTTACCATATTGTACCATAATTTCACAATATTCACCATACTTTCGAATAATGTACTGTAAAGAAAAAACCTCCTACTATTCCCGTAAGTGTAGGTCTCGCCTCCTTAACGATTAACGTAATTAGAGGCGACAAGCGCACGGGTTATTCGAATTTATTTTGTTCGGCTTAAAGAGAATTGTTAACTTGTCCCCTTGTCGATGTAGAGATCTTATCGCGAGAGGAACGTATCCACACTCGATCTGATTTCAATAACAAATTCGGACCGTGTCTGCTCTCTAAATTGCCACATCGATCTGGTAAGTCTCGGAATTGAAAACCTGAGCATCATCTATCCCATTGGCAGTGGCTTAAGAGGGCGATATCTCGAGTTCAAGCACAGATTAAAAATGAAGACCTTATTACCACATGAAATCAGATTATGTATGTATGTAAATTATATTTACTTTTTATATTGTTTACTAGGTACTGTGGGTGCAATTCATTGCTGATCGGGACTTAGTCCGCAGAGAGGAATTTCCCAGAATATTATTAGTTTATGTGGAGTACATTTGTTGCAAATAATTTCCTTAGAATGCGGGTCGATGTTCGAAAGTAGGCATCTTAAGTGAATCGCGATCTTATCAAGATTCACACCAGTGCATTGCCAAATCGCCTTTTTAATATTTCTGGCGCGTTTACAAGGTTCCTCAGACCCACAAATTGTTCACGTGGAGAGGGTTCGGGCACGTTTTATTAGTACACATATCTGACAAATTGTAATTGTTAAATAATGCAGTGAATCAAAAACATATCCTGTATTCTTGCTGTTCTATTATCACTATTGACAAAGAGTAATCACATTTTAGATTTAACTGTTGCTTAGTGTCTAATATTGCGTCTCGAAGTATTATCGTTGAAAAAAATAGACGAACGCGTCACACAAGAAGGCTAGGGAATCACCCTGTATGGTTTACCGACGCCAAATCACGAAAGAAGAGTCTGCATTGCCGTTGACAGACGCCGTCTATTTCCCGGCCCAACCCCCGATAATTACAAACAAATTACGATCGAAAGCTCGCGCGAAGCGAGCGGTAGCTCTCGAATAATAACTAATTAAAATATCTGGACTAATCATCTAGTAGATAAGAGCCGCGACAGGCCTTAATAGGATAATTTATTATATCGAAATCGATATGCGCCGTATCTAGAGGGATCATCTTAATTATTATTTTTTGATTGCTACCGGGCGCGCTTGGCTGGAGATAAGTCCCACGTTATTCGATACGGAACAGATGAAAAAAATCATATTTTAGTCAGATAATTAAACTTGGGATGGATGATCTGACAAATTGTTATATATTAGGACGTGATTAGCGATACTAAAGGCGCTTTGGGTAGATAAGAGTCGGATGTCATGCCTTATCTGTCGAATTTGTTATCTGGAGTTAGTAGTTTGTCATAAAAATGAAACGTTGCTTTGATATTTCGTTAATAATTATCAGTTCTTGGGAAAAAGGTCGTGCCGTGTGAGTGCAATAAAGAAACATTTTACACCGTTTCTTTCTTTCAAACAGTCAAAGTTTTTAAAAAAATGTCATGTTTTTTAAGCTTAAACACAACTTTCCGTCCTATGGTTTTGTTCATCAACTTCACAGGGTTCTTCTGGATATATCGAACCGTAAAAGTCATGTTTAACATTAGTCATTTCGTGAATATTTCTAATTTAGCCGTCAATTTTCTAAAAAAAACATAAATTATCCCTTTTTCCTATTTTTTTAAATTCGTGTAAAAGATGAAAAAAAAATTTTTTTTCCGAAAAGTTACGGCAGCAGGTTATAGGAAATTTATTCCAGTTTTCGAAACTACCCTTCAATTCTCTGTACGACCATTTATCGCCGAGATATCGATAATTGAAGACAAAAGGATCCTTTTCCATTAAAAGTCCGATATTTCGATGAAAAATGGTCGTATCAAAATAAAAAAAGCAAAATTGAAACTGAATAAACAAGCTATCTGGTCCATGTAATGGCTTAGCTGAAACAAATTTTTCCAAGTCCGTGGAAAAAAAATCCCGATACGACCAATTTTCACCTAACTACAGTCTGTCAAAAATTATGGAAAAACTTCGGAAATTCTTTTTACCCTTTAATTTTTGCATTAGTGTACATTATTAAAAAAAAATAAATTAATCAATCAAATATAAAGATCCATAAAGATCGTTTCTTGCGGTTTCAAAGTCGCTCTTTCCGTTTTTCTGTCATGGCAACCTATTATCAGTCCCGGTTCATGCAAAACATCGCCCTACGTCTACGATTTCCTTTTTTTCGTCGCGTTTGGCACAATAGAGCGGTCGCAGTGGGTCGATTCGCGACGGCCTTACCGCCCACTCTCGAAATTTCAACTTAATCGTACACAGCGATAAATCTCGGATTGATAAAACACGAACAGGTATACAATTAAGTTCCTTGTAAGGCTGCCTGTACATACACGTATAAATGATGGCAGTCAGGACGGGGATATATGTCCCCCGTCCTACAATGTTATATTCGCTGTCATACACGATCGCTATGATTTAATGTGGAGTGATGTGTCGCATTCTGTCAGATAATAAAATTGAACCGGCCGTCGATACGAAACATGAAGCGTGGTGTTAAGATTTAGTATTAAATTAATCATTTTTTATTCACATGATGTTTCATATGTGCATTGTTGCACGTGTGTTAACTGAATGTACAGGGTGTAAGAAGTATGGCTGCCATTACTTCAGCATGAGATAGAGTAATCATAAATGAACAAAAAAGTTGTATATTACAAGTCATTTTTTTCTGCAGTAGTAGCTAAAAGTACAAGCATATTGCTCTTCCTCCGTTTCTGATTTTTGCAAGCTACAATTTTCACATCATTGATTGAACTTTTAACTAAAACAGTTGATTTCTTCACTGTGGGAATCTGCAACATAATTACTTCTTGTCTTGCTCCTTCCAAAACCGATTTATTTTCCACGGCTACTCGATTATACTTACCGCATTATGCTAAACCTAAAGGCCTTCTTGATCCAATTTCGCTATAACGACATAAATGAATAGCGACTGCCAATTAAAATCGCTTCTTACTGCAAGATTTACGCTGTGTAAATCTTATTAAATTTATTTCATATATAATTATTTGTGTTTTACATATAAGGGCGCGGTACGAACAACTTTTATTGTTGTTATTATATAATTTTATAATTAGTTATTATAAATTATTTTTTCTTTATTGTCGTGTAGAAGATATAAGTAGCTTGTAATGAGAATGAGGTCATGTTTATCTTCAAAAATCAACATTCACGCTGGAGAACATATCGACAAACTAATTACGTATTAAATCACATGGAGTTGAAGCAAGCCATGCATGTAAATTATTCTGTTAGTCGACGTTCGTTTGTCTTTATAGTTAATCACCGCCTACTCCGATAATTTATTTTTATTGTTTACCGTAACGTATGACGTAATAAAATTATAAATATGATTGTGCGACTGACAAACGGGCGCGTTTTTGTATTTCGCTAATCAAAAGGGACGTATTTATGTTTGATTGTCGGAGACAAGTGGGTAATGCGCGGATATACTGCCCCTTATTCTTTACAAATATAGCTTTACAATATTTTACAGTTCTGTGTAAATATACTTACATTGGGGATTGAATATAATAGGACTAGTGAACTTTTAAAATTCAAAATTTTCTATATACAGCGTGTGTAAGAGACAAAAGAAGGTGGTGTTGTAAAATTCCCTCCTGAGATTCATCCCTTCTTGTTTGTGGAATAAAATATGACATGAACTTACATCTGTAAAATCCAGTATGTCTTGGAAATTGACAAAAATCTGATCCTATATTTACTAGTAAAGTGTTATTTTGTGTATCATATACACCGTGTCTCAAAATGACGGAACAAAATTTTTTCTGCGATATTTTCTATTTTTTGAGCCGTTTTCGTAAGAACTTTAACATCACCGACATTTATTTTGAAGAGGACGCTCTACACTTTATAGTATAAATAGAAAGTCCTTCTAAAGACGAATTGAGTGATATAAGGTTATACTTAATTTTTAGTCGTAGTTGTCGAAAAATTTAAACATTGTCCTTTATGGCTCAAAAAATAGAAAATATTGCAGAAAAGTGACAATTTCTATTTACTAACTGACCTGTTTCAGCGATTTTCTAAAATCTAAACTGGAAAAAAAATTTGAATTGTGTTCCATTATTTTGGGATACGGTGGGATAAAATGTTATTAATAAAAGTTGCACAGAATGAAAAGCTTCGACATGTTGCTTGAGTTTAGATTTTTCACAAATTAAGCTTAAAACATTCTGAACACAATTAATTTCTCATTGTGAGAAAAATTTCTTAATAATATTTTATTGTGTGACACTCTAAAGGAACTTTACTAATAAAAAAAGATGATCCCAGAAAGTCGTCTTGAAATGAAATACGTTTGCCCATTTATTTTTATGATTTAGGTCTCTTTTGAAGTCCAAAGACCGGCAAGTCCATGAATTTTTTTTTAGTAAAGCCATATTCAACAAAATTACGAATAATTACAAATACATCGAAAAATATTTTACTAAAAATATTTTAGAATAAAAGCAAACTTCAAATCACCTTACGAGGCACCAAATACTTAAAAGAATAATAATTTAAAACAGAATAACGCATCGCAAGAAACGGAAAGAAAAATTTCTAGATAAAACACTAGACTGGGTCAAAAAAATCGACTATTTTTTTTTGAAAGATATATCGAGAATTTCATTCTGAATGACGAAAAAAAATATAATGAGAGTTTGAGCCCTTAATTTAGAGCTTTTAATAGGTCCATCATCGGTAGTTTTGATTTTTTATTCTTTATCTCATTTTCGCATGAAAACTGCCAAATCATCGAGGTAAAAAAAATTATCTACTTATATTTTTGAAGGAAATTGAATACCCACAAAAAAGGTCTGATTGAACATTTTCGGCAGACGAGCCGTTTCCATAGCCTTGAAAATTGATGTTTTTACGATTTTACTTTTTAATTTTGGAATTTTGCAAATAACGAACAAATTAATTAACAGATTTTCAAAGGAAAAATGCTCTACAAAAAAGGTCTCTTAACATTTTTGCATAAATTTACTCCTTCAAAAGTTATTCACGATTGAAGTTGAAGTAAAAATTAAATTTTTATTTCTTTCCTTTTAGACACAATTTTGTTCACTCAGTGGAACAAATTGATATTATACATCATCGACAATTATTATTCTATCAATATAATCACCAAAAATATCCAAAATTCGTAATATATTCAAATTTATTCTCGCTCAGCAGCTATTTTTTCTACAAGAACGTAGTTTTACTGTCTCAAAATAATTTTAAAAGTAACAACTATGCAGTTTTACTATTGAAAAGTATTTATTTACAATATTGTATACATTTATATGAAAGAAAAATCAGATTATGGCTCATAAAATAATAGTATCAATGAAATATAGAAAAAAAATCACTGTTAGTATCTTCATTGAGTGAAGAAAATTGGGTCCAAAACGAAAAAAAAACAAAAATAATTGTCGATGATGTATAATATCAATTTGTTCCATTGAGTGAAAAAAATTGTGTCTAAAAGGAAAGAAATAAAAATTTAATTTTTACTTCAACTTCAATCGCGAATAACTTTTGAAGGAGTAAATTTATGCAAAAATGTTAAGAGACCTTTTTTGTAGAGCATTAAATTTACTTTGAAAATCTGTATTGTTCTTTTTCAGATATTAATTTGTTCGTTATTTACAAAATTCCAAAGTTAAGAAGTCAAAAATCGAAAAAACATATCAATTTTCAAGGCTTGATTACATGGAAAACGGCTAGTCTGCCGAAAATTTTCAGTCTGACCTTTTTTGTAGGTCATTTAATTTCCTTCAAAAATATATATAGATAATTTTTTTTACCTCGATGGTTTGGCAGTTTCGACGCAAAAATGGGATCAAGAATAAAAAATCGAAACCTCTTAAAACTAATATTAAGGGCTCAAACTCTCACGATATATTTTTTTCGTCACTCTGAATGACATTCTCGATATATCTTTCAAAAAAAAAATAGTCGATTTTTTTGGCCCAGTCTATAAAACACCCTGTATCTAGGAGTGACATTTTACCAACTCTCTTTTTGCTAATTTTTTTTACTTCCTCTGCCTACAACCGTTCTGTGTCCCATTCTAAATGGTCCACCCTGTATAATATTTTGTACAGACCTCGCTTGTGGTATCGGCCCTATCGCCTGAGAACATTCTTGTAAGTGCCCATCCCGGGCCGTATAACCCGATGATCCGCTCCGAACAACATTGTTACGGATATAAAACCCTCGCAGCGAATGTTAACTGCCAGTCCTAATTGACACAACACGGCTATATTGTTAGGCGCCTAATAGCCAGCCTAAGAACAGGCTTTTGTTTGCGTAAATTGCGTCTTTTGTTTCGTTAGCCCCTGCCGTCTGGAAGTGGTCGGCAGCCCGCAGAACATGGGACGCGGCAACCTACGACCCCGGTTGATTTACAGTACGCCGACCGGCTGCGTGCAGGCCATAAAACGTCCCGGAGCCCATGGGACCCGATGGCGAGCCTCTTTCAATGGGTAGCGGGACGATTTAGCGGAGAAAAATGCGCAAAAAATGTCCACGATTTTATTGGTTACACTGAGAAATGTTTGAGTTTCAATTAATGCACTAACACACTGAAAAAAATGTATTTGGATCAAATGAGCAAATGGTTTTAAATGGAATTATTTGTCGTAAATGTTTTTTATTCTATTCAAATGTATATACTTCAAAACTACTAATTCCCCTTAAAATATATATCTATATTTAAAATTTAGTATTAATTATTCAAGGCAAATGTAGCATATTATAATCAAACTTATGTTTTCTTGAAAGAAAATTGTAGCAGGTCGCAGAATGGCGTAGGTGAGAAGTAGCACGATAGATGGAGCCACTTACGTTCTGTGTATACACATCTCCTTGTGAGTAACGACAATAAAGCAGTTGGATCGATCTAAAGTCATATTGATGAGGACCATTAATAAGTCCCAAACCGACCTATGTCTGGTTGGTTAAACTTACGATTACGAACGATCCTAGTTGTTGTATTAGATGCTTTGTGAATTTGAAACAAAATATTTTTTATTACCGAGAAATATTTATATCCCCGATAGGGATGCAGTTGCTGCTCTTTAAAGATTTTAAGAACCGTAGATTTTGGTCAATTAATTAGGCAGTTAATTTCCGGACACTTTTTGAAGGATCTGCTTCTACGGCATTTAGGATATCTTCAATTATGTCTGGCTTTGGCAAACGTTCCAAAATTATTTACAGCGTTTTAATTCTACACATTACCTACTCAAAATGTACGCTAATGTGTACAATCCGTAATTCGTAGACCTAAAGAATGCATAACATTAGAAGGAGCCCAAGTTGAACCGACATACAAAATTATGCAATAATAATCTTATTAAACAAAAATAGTTCGATATCAACCTAGACTACCTATTTTTAGTTTAAGTTTCAAGCTATCTAAAATATTATTTTTGTGTCTTTATCGTACAGGGTGAAAAAAAATTGACATTACTGTACTACAGCTAGTTCATCCATGGCAAACCAAACAAGCCAAATTGTTTTCATGGGTCAATTTTTAAAAAGTCTTATCTGTTGTCCATCATATTAAAAAATAGTTAAATTATTAAAAAGTTATTAAAAAAAATCAATTTTCAAGGGCCCAATTTTTATAAGAATTTGTCATGTTATTTTATAAATCCGAGAGATTGCCCACATATTCTGGGACACCCTGTATATTATTCAAAGCTTTTGTTGATAAATTGCTTTAGATTTATGTAAATCTGTACGTTTTTCTCTCGTTGTAGCCAGCACAAGGATTCTGATTAATATGCTGCAATTGTCCTGAGTCGAAGTTCGAACGCAAGGTATGATGGCATGGAGGATCTCGCTTGGTTGAACACCGCTGGTTAGTTTGGGAGGTTAACGATGAAAATTTTCATGTCCAAAGTGTTCTAGACTCCGGAAGTGTGATGGTTTTTCGCTCCTTTCCGCTTATATGACTACTTGCTGCTGTTTCTCAATATCGTGTGTCGTAATTAAGTCTGAGAGTGAAATTTCAAAAGCGAAGCTATTTTTCGAAGTTCGCTCTGCTCTGTCTAGCATTAGTTTAGTTGGTTTGGCCGTCTATCACCTGATAATAACAATTTTCTGTGCGAAATTTTATCTGAACAGGCATGTACTTATCTCCTTTAGCAATATATGTCTCTAATCAGGAATGTTGAAGTTGACAAAGATCAATAAGGTTGGAGGAGACAGGTTCTACAACACCGAGAGCATCTCCCGATAATGGCACAAGCCAGTGTTAAATTCCCCGCCATGGGAGCGTTAACAGACATATTCCCTGTCACCCGACCCGTGTTGTACCCGTTCGTGCTTTATAAAGCGTCCCGTACCTAACACACTGAGTAATGCCGACTATTTGTAAAATTTCATCCTTATTTTCTCTAATAAATCCGGTGTAAATGTGCAATAGCATGCGAAATGCGCATAATAAATGAAATCCCCGCCAAGTGATATACGGTTGGCTCTTGCACCGTGGCGAGTTCCATAAACCCTTTGTCGTCGCGACCTCTGACACGCTGACGCCAGCGGGGTACACGAATATACGTAAAACGGCGCATCGGGCTACGATTTAAACTTTCTGGCACTTGGAATTGGTATGGAGGAAAGATTTAGGGATTTTTAGTTGGCAGTACCAGTCGTGCGATGTTGGTTGCATAAGCTCGGCTTGTAATCACTTAGAAAGGCTCTGTTTTTGAGAGACTTAAATGTCCAGCGCAGTTTTTACGCGTTGGATAACACTCGAGACGGTCGTAAAAGTAGACGTTCGGAACGGCGCGCCGTCGGAGCAGCAGCGGGTATTTATAGGCGCAATAAATTCGCCCGAGTTATGCAGAACCAGGGGAAATTTCAATTTAAGCCCCGTTTCGCAGGTAATTAAGTTAGCCATTAGGTGTAAATATTACCTAGAGCGGTACCGATGAAATGTAAAGCGCGCAAATAAACCTCCGGGGAAAATTTTCAGGTAACTAATGGCCGTTACTGCCGTGAACTTTTGATCCCCGCCAATTTATAAACGTTAACTGTTCCAACTGGGCTGCGCCTAGTTTAGGAATGCCGCGGAAAATGGTAAAAACGCCACGATATACGAGCGAGATACGCGCCAACCTACACTGGTCCACGATGGAAAGGCTCATTGAAAAATGACTTTCCTAGACCATCACCATGGAATTTAGAAATGATACAATAAGTCCGTTAAGAATAATTATTCTTGATTTTGTTTTTTATGTACTTGTCTCAATTATGTTCTTTGCGAAAATGTTGCCAGTATTTGCTCTTTCATCGCGAACAATCCTTGTTGCTTCTGTTTTGATTTTGTTTTCTATAGAAAATTGGGAAGTTTATTCTTCTTCTTTACAAAAATGTTCCCAATATTGTATTCTCAATTCCTGAAACCGAGAGAGTTGCACTAACCAAATTTGGACAGGACATAGCTAGTACAACGCGAAACATCGCCATACTGTTAAAAATGTTGTCATCGAAATATTGGGAATTATTATTTTTTAAATGATTTGTATAATGTCTCTTGGTTTGAGATGATTTATGAAAATAAAATATTACGATTTTTAATAAATTTTTAACAAGTATGTTTGACAAACATGCTCCTGTAAGAAAGTAAGCGTTACTAAACCTCGAGTTCCTTGGATGACTCCTAATCTAAAATTAATCATGAAACAAAGAGATAAGGCACTTCAAAAATTTAAACGTACTCGCGAGTACACTGATTGGAAAGAGTACTTGGAATTTATTGCTTCTCAAAAAAATAGTAAACGGACTTGGAAAGCTCTTGACTCTCAAAATTCGATCTTGTAAAAATTTTATTTTGCCACCTCAGATGTCTGACCCTAATGAAATTAATGACTTTTGTTTCATTTTTTCGGAATATCTCTAATAATTGTCATGACCAAATTAATTTTTATGACAATAATAGATGTGATTTTAATCTATCTTTCAAAGCTTTGGCTACTGTTGATGAGATTCATACCATTCTTAATAGTATCAAAACGGATGCATTTGGTGTTGATAATATATCTCCTACTATGTTAAAATACCTACTGTAGTCCATTTATTGATCTCTATGTTACTCGTATAATTAATTGCTGTATTGAGAAATAATACTTTCCTTGTTTGTGGAAAAAGGCAATCGGTTTGCCTATAGCCAACAAAAAAAATAATCCAGGATCGTTCTGTGATCTTAGAATAATTCGTATATTACCTGCGCTTTCCAAAATTTTTGAAAGATTGTTATATAATCATATTTATGACTATTTTGTAAATATTAGTCTCTTACCTCAATCGCAATGTGGCTTCAGGAAAGGATATAATATCTAAACTGCTCTAATTACCGTTACTGATGATTTAATAAACACAGAACAGGGGACTAGTTAGTGCTTTAGTTTTATTGGACTTCTCTAAAGCTTTTGACACAATTAATCATAGGCTTCTTTATTCTAAACTTAAGTACTGTGGGTTTGATGAACCGACTTTAGATCTTATTAATTCTTATTTACATGGAAGATCTCAACAGGTATGTGTTAATAACATTTTATCTAATAGTTTAGAAATACTTTCTGGTGTACCCCAGGGGTCAATCTTGGGTCCCTTACTTTTTATAATTTACACTGCTTCCGTTTTAGAATCAATTTAACAATGTAAAGTACATGCTTATGCTGATGATACTCAACTATATTATCATTTTGATATTAATGATCTGGATCAAGCATGCAATATTGTCAGCTCTGAGTTACAAACTGTAAGGCAATTATCTGATGAACATAATTTAAAATTAAATTCTAGCAAATCAAAACTAATTTTTTTTGGTACTAAGAAAAAGGTACAAATATTAAGACTGAACTTTAATATTATAATTGATGGTATTCCAATTCCTATTACTGACAGTGTAAAAAATCTGGAAGTGACTCTTGACAGTAACTTACGATTCAATCAGCATGTGAAAACATTACTTCTAAAATCTTATTCTTCGCTTAGATTAATTTATAGTAGTCATCATATTCCGAATAAAAGACTTAAAATTATGTTATGTGAGTCACTTGTTCTCTCCTATTTTAATTACTGTGATTATGTCTATGGTCGATGCCTTAGTGTAAAAGAAAAAAATGGAATTCAAAAAGTTCAAAATTCATGTTGTCGACTTGTACATGGATTAAGAAAATTTGATCATTTTTCTTACAAAATTGTAGAAATCCAGTGGCTCAACATGGAGAATCGTCGACGTCACCATCTTGGCAATTTTTGCATAAAGTTATTATTTAAAAGATGTTTCACTTTATACAATTCTCTTCCTGATAATTTTAAAATTTTTAATATTAACAAATTCAAGTATAAATTTAAATCATCTGAGCGATTTTCTGCTGTTATTTATGTATTTTGAAATCACATGCTATAGCATATGTTGTGTGAATAGCTTTTGCTAGACTTCGACTTGGGTTTGCGAACTTTTCTCTTTATTTTTTTCTATTTCTTTATTTTTATATTTACATTATCTGCTTCTAATAAAGACGATTTATTATTATTATTATTCAATTTTCGTGGATGAAAACATACATAGGTAATAATGAATTCGAAAATTTAAAATGATTCGCTTTACTTCATTCTTTGTTTTGTCATTTAAAAGAACGTTCTTCCTTTATTTTTTCAATTATTTTCCTTACAAAAAAGTTCCCAATATTTTGCTGTCTCACTAAGACTATTTTTTATCTATTTTTTGGTTTTCTGTTTTAATGGAAATGGAGACCACTTCTTTATTTCCACTTCAATTATGTTCCCTTCAAGAATGTTCCCAGCAAAGTGTTCTCAAATATGTCACCTTAATTTCTTTCTCGATTGCGTTCTTTATGAAAATCTTGCTAGTACTTCGTTTTCAGTTTATTCCTGAAGCTTCAATCCCGGTCCAGTCGCCTCCAGTCTTGCTCAGAAACGTTTCTAGTTCTCGGACGTATTCATTTTCAATTCTGCGTTTCCATTGTCGAGCAGCCTACCGGAAAGCGAGGATATACGTGCAAGATACGCTCAAATCGAAGAAGTAATCTACACGGAGTAATCTAATCGGGCACAGGTGTCCATGAATATTATGGTCGCACCGAGGCGTGCGGTATTTTTTCTGTGTGGGTTGAATATTTATAGAACAAGGACGGCGTTCGGGCCTAGCGGAGGGACGGAATTGCCTTTTCGTGGACATAAATTCGCGCAATTATCGTATCTTTATCTGTGCATCTGGGTGTCGCGCTTACTCTCTGAGCCCGTTTAAATGGGATGCAGTCTACATCCGATTTATCCGATGCGATGGATAAAGTGGAGTTCTAATTCCGCGATCCCATCCAGATACGGAACGATTTAATTAGGCGTATTGGATAGATGGACCCTTTTTCGTGGGTTTTTTATGCAATATGTCTGAAGAATACTTGAACTCCCCGATAATATACTGATACTGTGAGAAAATGCGCGCCGTATCTTCTAAAAACTCTGGCGATTGTAGAAAACGCTGCAATTTGTTAGGAAGGCACGGAAGCGACTGTTTATGTGCGAGAGCACGTCGTCTGTGAAAAAAATGGAGCTCGGAGACCGTAAAAGAGTCCCTAATTGCGCAATTATTTAAATTCCCTTTAAATCAGAGAGGAATCCCAGCAGTTTATTCAGAGGACGGACTGAGCAAAAACAAATTGACGCAAGAAGGCCGATAAACATCGGCAATTGGAGAAGAATTTATCAGCAATATTTCGCGTTTTATTAGACAGAAATCAATTCTAGTTCTTCAGTGGCAATTAAGAGTAAATAACGTGAACAAAGTTGCTAATAGAACGTGTTAATTATTGTGGCTGCGGTTCGTCGGGCTCGGACACAACTCTGGGAAAAACAACACGGACTTTTTTGAAAAGTATCGTATAAAGTCCAAGTATATGTATAATACCAAATAAGGGTTATGTTCCAAAAAACTGGTAGGTTTTTCATTTTAGATAAAAATTCAAACGAGCCGCGTGACCGCGCGACGGGGTTTCTCAGAGATACATTTGCAATGAAAGTTGATTTTCAAACCGAATGCTGGAAATATTTTCAAAAGTAGGTAACTTTCCATGCGGGATCAAAAGCGATTAAATTATGTTTCCGCCACGAAATATACTGCTTAAAAATCTAGTTTCTCTTAATGTGGTGTTAAAATTATTTTTTTAATCACTTTGTGATGTAATTGATGCAGGACTAGTATTTGACAGACCCTACAACAGCACTCATCAAAAATGAGGAGGAGACCACCAGTGTCGGTGTAATTAACATCTTCACTGACGGATCAAAAAGGAATTAAGGTACAGGAAGGATATTGTTGGCTCGGACCGGACCTCTACGGAGATTGTGAGCAAGAAGACGAGACAGTTTTCCATATACTCTGCGAGTGTACAAGTACAAGTGTCTCGTGAACGAAAGAATCCGTGCTAGGAGTGCGGTGGCCTTCTATGGCCTACATCAGAGAGATCCCCCTGAGCAACGTCATCACCTTTTTCTCCTTGATAGGTTGGTTGACGGCTCAGGAGAGCTGATCTCTCGCTGGGAGGTTGCACAAGGGGACCAATGGGGCCTAAGTGCCGTAACTCAGACTGAGTTGCCTTCCAAATTATTCTGGAATTCCAGGACTGGCCACTTCTCTGTTCTTCAGTAGCCGCTTGCTATTTGAGAACATATTTTTTTGCCGAATGCATTCTATTTTTTTCTATTTACTTGATTAGAACATTTGTTTTTTATAAAACAATTATAAAGAGCAGTTCATTTTTACTTAAAAGAACTTCATCTAACTTTATAAAATAATAAGTCCGACATTTGGTGAAAAAAGTTTTTCAGCATTTGTTGCAAAGTCCTGTCAAAATGTTGTATCATGTTACGTCCTTTTATCATCCTGCCTGTTTACGTTACCTACATTGAATTGAATTAATAATACGTCGTACAGGATCCGAGCGATCTGACTACCTGTTCGAATAATCAGTGAAAGAAACAGGACGGAATCAGTGTGTGATTACGCTGCCATCGTCGCTAGTAATTATTAACTAGTTCAACGATCCCGAACGACGTTATGCCGGCTGGCATAAAAATAAATGTCTTGGACGGACCCGAGGAACTTCATATAGAGGCGAGTTTTATCAGTACACTGCCTGTTCCGTGGAGTTGTAGCAACATATTCAGTTACAAGTGTTGTTTTTTTCTAACGCCGCTTTTTTTTCCGTATGCAGATATGTTCTTTGCACTGTTAAAGCTGTCAGGATGTGAAGGATACACGTAAATTTGCCTAATGAAATCTGGTGTTGGGTAGGTCGACGGAATTATTTTTATTGAAAATATTTGTCTATTCATCGTGGCGTCTATTATATTGTAATGACCTGACAAGTCGGTAGTATATAGGGTGTCCCAAAAAAGTCAGATTTCTCTGGTAATTAAGCCACACATTAAAAAATGTTAATTTTAGCCTTCTTTTTCACCTCTGAATTCTTTGAAACTGAACCGATCGACTTGAAATTTGGCAGATAGTTAGAGAAAAGGTCAATGAACATAGAACCGATTGACGCTTCCACCCTGTTGGGGGTTGACATCCCTTCCGGGGGTGGGATTTTGTTTCAAAAATAACGCTGGAAATAAATCGATAGATAATCAAATCTTGAGCAAAAAATATTCGAAGAATTTTTTCGAGAAATCAACAGTTTTTTAGTTATTCACGACTGAAAACTTGGAATTTTGAGTGAAAAAAAAAACACTTTTAAGTATTTCTGGCGAATAACTAACGCATTTTATTAAAAAAAGTATAATTAACAAAAATGTAGCTTATAAATAAACAAAGCAAATCGTTTTTAAAAAAGTGTTGTATGTCCTATACAAAGCGAAATATGGTTAGTGGAAGGGGACTTGTTTTGGGGGGAATACTCGAATCGATGTATTCAAAGTCAAGTAACGGAAAAAGGATTAATTTTTAAGTGTATAATGCTCCCGGGAGTTTTTTGTAGTACTCAAAAAGACCTTCAAAATGAGCACTTATAAAAGTTAATTAGAGCAAAATTGAAGGAGTCTCGAGCCCTTTAAAAAACGAAGGACTTAAAAGCTCTTGAAATTATATTTAAAACGCTTTTTTGTAGGATACTATAGCTTCAAAATTAACCGAGTTATGGTAAAAAAACCAATCATTTTTATGTAATATATATTGTACAAATAAAATAAGTAAAAAAATTTAGTGTGATTATTTATATGTAGCGTAGCAATTTTTTTTTTGATTTATTATATTTAAAAACAGATTATAATAAAAATATTTTACATTAATATTGGTAAAAGGATAGTTTATAAGAGTTGAAAATAGCAACAGTAAAATATTTTTTCATAAACAATATAAGGGAACTTTTATTTTAAATTATTGCACAATTATAGCATTCCAAGATTTAAAACGTAATTTTTTATAATTTTTTAGCGCAGGGGTGATTTATAAGGGTTGAAAAGTGTTATGAGATACAAATTCTTTCATAAGCAATGAAGGAATTTTTATTTTAAATAATTGCACCGTTAAAGCATACCAAGCTTTTAAAAAGTAATTTTTTATCATTTTTGTCAATGCAGGGGTGGTTTTTAGGGCTTGAAAGGGAAACATTCTTTTATTACCTATAAGTTAACTTTTATTTTAAATAATTGCACGATTTAATCATTCCACATCTTTAAAAAGTAATTTTTATCATTATTTTTTGCATAGGGGTGGTTCTTAAGGGTTAAATAAATGGTCGAAAAGATCAAATATATCATAAAACATGTTCGAGAACATGGAACATTATTTAATCTTTGTGCTTGAACAAGATTTTTATTAATAAAATGCTTAAAACTTAATTTTTTCCATTTTTTCCATTTAGTGGTAGTTTTTACCCCTAAAAAAAAAACAAAAAGCGTCAATCGGGCTTATGTCACTTTTGAACTTGAGCCTAAGATGAGCCTTATTCTAAACTTTCATGCAAATCCATGCAGTTTCAAATAATTCGGAGGTTACAGCTGATTTTCAGCTTCAATGATTGTACTATAATAATAATAATAATAATACGACGTCACTATCAGTGGTTTTAGCAACTATTTCGTGATTAATTATATCATAGGACTAACCCTCTAGATTTAGTCAGGTTTATGATACAAAATCTGTAAAACTGAGAGGGCTTAATCTCATCAGACATTGATTTTTGTAGACAGTTGATCTAAATTGTCATCTTTTGACCTCGGGCTCGTTGGCATAAGCATTTCAGGGACACTCTTACTACGCGTATCTGTCACCACTGTAGTGACGTCACACGCGAAGCGCCGAACCCTACTATCTAGCCGGTAATGGCTGGAGGCGCCTAGTTCTCCGACATGTCGAAGTCTTGATATGGCCAGCAATTTTCACATCCTTAGACGGCTCTTGGCTATTACATTTTTCTGTCGGTAATGATGGAACCGATCGAAAAATAGCAATAACGTGCTATATTCGAGATGCTCCAGCTAAAATGTTTACTTTACCGACGGCAGCAAATGGATTCAGTCATCGGCGGGCGTCAAACGGGGCCACGAGACGTCTTAATGCTCGTTTGCCATAAGCGGGTAATTTATGAACGATTATAAACAAATAAGCCACTTAAAATAATATTTAGGTGCTTAAAAACAGTAAATCCTTTAATGGTGCCACGCGAGAAATAAACAAATCCCGTACGGACGACTCTATTTGCGTCAGGAGACGGACGTAAACACGATAAAGTGGATTTACATAGCTACGCGTGAATATTCCCTAAATCGGAATGAAAAATCAGCATAAATCACTTATACTGCCGGGGATTACAGCCGTTAGTTTTATTTAAGGTAAGTGAGACGGCGGCGGTTCACTGGTCCCGCACAATGCAAGTTTGAGGCTGAAAAGCTTTATGGGGTTTTTATTGCTCTTTATCGTCATAATATTTTATTAAAATCGTATTAGCGTTTTTCTTTTCACCGTTTCAGCGAGCCGGAGCGGGTGATTTACTGCGATTAATCTTTTTTTATGCCCCATTGACGAAGCGTACTAAATTTATACTGGCATGAGTATGTGACCAAAAGTTACTTCGGAACGTACAGCGGCAGATAATAAAAAGTTCCCTCCTGGCAGATGTCAGGATGTATGAGATATGTTATTTGATTGTATATAATGCAAATAAGAGTTTTGTGTTCTGGTTGTTGAACTGCAAGGGACCAAGGTCGACGTTCGATCACAGGGCTTGATGGGCCCGCAAATGACCTGTAGCGAAGTCCGCCTTAGGTTTGGACGATTGGCCTCTCTGAATTATGCCCTTCTTTGAATTGTAGTCACCTGGAACTGGTGACGGACTTGTAGTCTAATGTGTGTATTGTGGTTCCTCAGTTCAATTGTCACATTTTTTCCGAAATTCGAAACTAAGGTGATCGACCTCTGGCGGTGTGGACTGCTGCGGTTCTGGCGTTTGAAGTTGACTGAGATTTTGAAAAATTGTCTGATAATTTCGGGAACTTAATAGAAAATGTTGCGGGTTGCGTCTTCTACTTCCGGTGGAGAATAGCTTGGGATCCCTAGGCCATGGTTCCCTACTTTGACCGTAGATTGGTCCGTAGTGATGAAGCTGGTTTCGTGATTCCGATTGAAAAGTGCGGTGAAAATTTGAAATCCTCCCGGAACTTGGAATACGACAGTATCTTAATTACTATTTTGCGCAAACTTCTGGAAAATGGTTAAGTTTCCGAATTTGTAAAATAAAAACAACAACAAAATGTTGGGATGAAAATTTTATGTTGTTTGAACAATATGTATTTTGTCTCTACATATATGAAATTTATCTCCTTTTTATCGCCGACCCGTGGCTTGTCTAAACTTGTTATCATACACACATGTATTCAATCTCGATAATAAAGCTTGTTACTTATATGGTATAATTGTATTTAGAAAAAGGATCTAAATGATGAACCATTTATACAATTTTAGATCCGTATAAGGAAGTTATTATGACTTAAACGCTATTCAGTTGGCTCCGATAAATTTCATGTACGAGGTTAGATCAAGGAAGGCTTCCCCTTGGTCAAATTAGCCTCGAAAACAAATGCAGAATGTTTTTCCAGAAATATCGGACCTTCTAGTTGTGTTCCATATTTAGAATTTGTGGTGCATAAAGAGTAATAAAGTGTCGGTTTCGAGTATTTTTTTTAAAACGAAATGCAGATTTCTATCGAACGGGTCCTGTAATTTCGCATTACCATAATGTTTGGCAACAGATTAAGCGACAACGTACGTATATGACCATATCGCATTCAGTAAGATTATTATATTATACATATGGCACGGTGTCTCTTACACGAATCGTCAAATATGGCTTTAGCCATATAAGAGCGCCAGCGGATCTAAGGGAAAGTCCGTACGTTCGGCGTTAAGCGCGTGAGTCACCCGCCGAATCGAGTTTTGGCAACGCGTCGACCCCTGACCTCACAATTAGTATTATTTTCGTAAGTACGCGGCTGTAGTGGGTGTTCTTTGACCCCATCGATGGATGTGGGACAGGCCGGCTTCGTATCGTTGCGTATCACAACGTTTCGAAACCACGTATCTGCTTTCTTTTGTTTTGAAGAGTTATGTTCTCGTACCGATCACTTAACAACGGGTTGATTTATCATGGTGTGCGTTGAGGATCTGCTTTGTGCTCCGAAACACTGGCTCGATTTTATTTGGACCCCGGACAATGGTAGTGCCAATCATCGTTTCGATGAATAGTTGCTGTTAAGCCTGTTGGCGGTTCTTTTTTCGCGTAGATTACCTGGATAATTTGTTAATCGGTTTTTGCGCGATATTTTATCTCCCGGAATGGATATCAATTCATCTCAAAGGCCATGTAAATACCGTTACCACGGATGGTTACGCACCTACCCAGCTGTGACAGAACGCGAACTGATCTACGATGCAGCTTTTATTTCTGCAGTAAAACTTAATGACTGAGAAATAATTATATTATCCCATTAGCTCGGTTATATGTGCGGTGTTTATTTTATACGGGGTGTTTATTTATTTATTTATTGAACGACAGATTCTACAGGCGAATGACTAGCTACAGGATACAGAGAAGAAATATAAAAGGGTTGTGTCGAGCATTTGTTCCTGTAATAAGTAATTAAAAGTTTATTAGAAAAAAAGAGAGCTTTTTCACAGGAAAAAATTTGGATATGTTTTGTGGAAAAAATCATTAATTAATTCAAATCCTTGCGGTTGTTTATTTCATTCGCAGACTAAATTGGTCTCGGTTATTATCCATTTATCGATCGGCGGCACAAAACAATATAATATGCATATAATGCGCTTACTTATTGTGGTAACTGGTAAACGCGCGACTAACAAATTTCACTCCATATATGTAGAATTGCTCACCGAAATACATAGCTAATTTATTAAATATTACAGCGTGTCAAGGCGACGAAGTAAATAAGTAATAATCGCCGGCATGAATGCCACAATTAACGCCGTACAAATCCTGAGTTATTCCGATTTCTCAATTGAAAATCGCAAAGGATACTTGTCCGAAGGGGATAATGGGGATAATTATCTCTGGCACAGATTCCGTTGCGCAACGTGGATTTTTTACGTGTCGCCGCACTTTGAATTGTTGCCAAGGATGTCTGTCGATTCGGTTTGCTGTGAATTCAAATGTTAAAATATTGATATACTTCCATGAAATAATCACCAATGGTCCAGGCGTTAGAGCAGTAAAAGTGGGATTTGGCATATGCGTTTGATGTCATCTATTTTGTTGTACAGAAAAATCACAAATATTATGTAGAATAAGAATCCGAGTTTGTCTGTTCCAAAAAAACCATTGCTAAATTCATGGGAACAACAAACAATACAAAACAAACGAAAAATTACATATTTTTCCCTGTAACATTGAAAGTAAGCCCTAAATAAAAAAAAGTCATTCTTTATTTTTTGTTTATTTGACAATTTTTTATAAAGTTACAATAACTGCGAATCAAAAATGTTAAATTTTGCATTAACAATGGGCGAAAGATAGCAATTTTTAAAATAACTAAATATTTATAAATATTGATGAAAATTTGTGAACAAATAGTAAAACATATGTCAATTCTACCCTAAAAATTTTACAACGATAGATGGCGTGGTTTTCGATTGACAGGATTGTTAATTAAGAAAATTTCAAAAAGTTTATCGCGTACCGTGGGTTTAAATTAAGGTTTAGAAAGAGCACACAATTTTTAGAGATACTTGTTGTCATAATAAACAATGATCAATACTAAAAATACCTATTTTTACACTTTTATAACCATTTAGAATTTTTTTTAATTTTTCTACATTTTACTCTATAAACAATTATTTCTATGCCATCGACAATCGAATGCAAAAAATAAAATCGTCTTAATAAGTGCTACCGTTCCCGAGAAATGTCATCTTTTAATAATTTTACGTAAATTTCCGTTTTTCGCTTATAACTTTATTCCGTTCATATCCACTAGAAAACGGTAAAGTACTTTTTTTTCGTCTTCAAAAGGCCTACAAAACTAGCCCTCGAGCGTCAACAAATATGATTAGATCAAAAGTCATAAATACGAGTATAAGAAGTTTATTTATGACTTTTGAATTAAACATTTATAAACTGCGTTATTATTACCAGAACGTTTTGGCATTGCATCCTTTCATTTCTTATCACTATCTAATAACTCACACGAAATCTGGAATCGGTAAGTTGAATAGTTTACAAGTTATGGCCTTATAAACAAATTAACTAATTATTAGTCTGGACGATCCCGAGCATCTTCCACAATCGCACTGATTGTTTTCATGGTAGATTTCATAATAATACGTTAAAATCTATAATTTTTTTTATTTCAAATTTGCAGTCTTGAGTTTTTTTTATTTTTTAGCCTTGGTTGGAATTTAAAAAAAATGATAGTTTCAATGTATTATTATGAAATCTATCATGAAAAAAATCAGTGCGATTGTGGAAGATGATCGGGATCGTCCCGACTAATATCACAGCCCCAAAAGTGACGGATCTGGTATTCAGACCCATTCATTTCCATGTATTTTTTCCGCTGAATCCGAATCTGCCTTCAGATTTGGCCCAACGGGTCTGAGTTTTCGGAAAAACTCAAAAAAAATGTATCATTCATCATACATTAAATCAATTATTTCAGAGAAAAAGATTTTGAACTGGATTATGAGGTAAGGTCAGGTTACCTTTCCCCAAAAACTATTACCCCTACATAAAAACATATTCATGCTTCAATCTCGGGATAAATATCCGTTGCTATAACGAAATATTTAGATTTTTTGAGACATACCTTTTAAGTAAAAATTAAGTGAAGTCCAAAAATATCTTTAAAAACCAAACATTTGTGTATTTCAGTCTAAAACTTTAATAAATTATCCAACATTTAATGTACCTATACTTTAATAAAAATGAACTTGAATGAAAACGGACAAATTAATTTGAAACAAAATCTATGAACACTGAACTTTAATAGGTCAAATAAATTTTACCAAATCGGAAATTGAAGATTTTTTAATCTACTTTTTGAAAAAAAAAATGTATTTTTTAATAGTCAGATGAGGAAAAAATAGTGGCATTCGAAAAAATCGAAAAAATTTTTAAAAAAACCGAGGTTTAAACGTTCCCTAAGAGCAGCCTAATAAATCGAGTGCATTTTCGATATTTTTCCCTAAAAGGTAATTCCTTTACCTTTAAAATACCGCTTGCTAAACCTTTTTATCTTTTTTCTATCCAGAGTTGTATGATTTTGACATTAAAGTAGTTCCAATCGTGCATAGTGCGACGTGTATCCCCTCGAAAGCATCGCGCGTATCATCGTTTTCGCCTCGGACAAAAGGTCGTAAGTAATTCCTCGAGACGCGATAAATTTCAGAACATAATCAATATGTAAATATGATTACAGTCCACTTCGACACCTGAAACGGGTTCGGGGAGTCTGGTCTGCGACGGGACGATGGCAAATTGTCGATCCGTTACGTACGCCGCCGCAATCTGGATCAATTAGGTGGCATCAATCACCGGCCCCGCACCGAATCGGGTGTTTAATCTATATTAAAATCGGCGGGCCGCCCCCGGGCGACCGCCGCATAATACGTGCGATTACAAGCGAAAATGTCGACACGTCGAGATACGTACGGACCCTCCCATTTTCGACGGGAATTCAGAAACTGAAATTCCAATCGTAGGGATCTTTAACAGAAAAAAAAACAAAGAGATTAGTTGAACTCAATTCCAATTGGAATTCAATTTAAATCTAACTGGAATTCGATTAAAGTTTAATCCGGATTGGGTTACTATCGGAGATTAATTAGAATTTAAATTGAGGCAACTTTGAATTCAGTTAAACTCCACCTCAATTCTAATTACTGAGATTCAATTAAATCTAATTGTAAATTGATTGAAATACAATTAGAATTGAGCTGCTATTAGAGTTCAATTCAATCTCAAATTGAAACTAGGGATTTATAATTTTAAGTACGTAGAATTTAATTAAATTCGGATATCTATATTATTACTTGATTATATTTTAATTAGAATATTCTCAAATTCAATTGGAATACCCAAGAATCCAATTGGAATTGTAAATAGCAATAAATGCCAACAGATGTCAGGATTATGAATTCGTGTCAAAGAAAAACAGAATTTGAAGCAGCGGACCCACAATTCCAGTGTAATTAACATTCTTTAACACAATTCCAACTGAAATTTGATTTGATTTGAATTGGAATTCGACTAAAACTTAATTCAAATTGAGTTTATTGAATGCCAAGTCGAAGCTATAGATTTCTATTTCCCATTTAAATGTATCTTGATTAAATTTTAATTGGAATTCATTCAAAATCAGTTAAAATTCACAAAAATCCATTTGGAAATGTAACTTCCAATTGATATCAGAATTATGGGTTCGTGCCAAAGAAAAACGGAATAATTTAGACTATAATTCCATTGCAGTTGAAATTGCGTTCAGTGATAACTCAATTCTGGTTGAATTCAATTAGAACTTAATCGAAATTTAGTTTTTAATTTAATTTCAAACTGAAGCTGTGGATATCTAATTCCTACTCATTGTCAATTGAAACTCGATTGGAATTTAAATAGAATTCAGTTAAAATCCAGCTAGGGACACTTTAACATTTGTACTATACAAAATAACTTTTCTTATATCCCATAGTATACACTATATCTGTCCCCTATCGCCGATATCGCCGACGCCGCTGACCAACCACCTTGCGGAGGAGCGTTTGTTTATTCAGCGCGATACCAGAGCGGGATAAGCGGCCATTGTTCGACACATTAATTGCTTTCTTTATGACGCGGTGTATCTGGATCGCATTCGCACCGTATTAATAATAATTGGTCACGAACGTGGGCTACTTGACGCCGGAAGGTGTGAGAACGAGCATCGGTTTTCATGCGCCGATTGGAGATTGGAGGCACGGATTTGTTCCACGTCTCGTCCGTGGAGGGTGTTCTGTGTTTTTAGAGACAAAAAATCCAACTGGAATACAACCAGAATTGGAATTCGATTAGATTTCGATTAAAATTCATTTTGGGTTAAGTGCAATTTAATTTGGAATTGAAATATTACTCGAGAGGAGAAAAAATGTCAATAAGACTCGGAACTGTGGGTTTTTTACCTAAAATTTCTCGTCAAATTGATGCTATTTGCATTCAATTCTAAATCAACTAAATTCTAATTTTGGTTCTATTATCTACATTGCAATTGGAATTTAATAAAAATTCATTGAAAACTACAATCCAGTTATTGGAATTCCATTTGGTTTCAATAAGAATCCATTTCAGTTTCAAGGAATTCAAATTGGAAAGACTTTGGAGCCTAACAGAAATGGCAATAATCAGAATTGTAGAAAGAATACTGAAGAAAATTACTACTATGTTAACCGAAGTTCAATTCTAATCCAGTTGAATTATAATTCTCGTTTCACTAGATTCTAAATAGAATTTACTAAGACCTCAGTTAGAATTTAAGTAAGTTGTGGATATTTACAATGAGATAAGGTACTTATGTTCATGAAAGTAAAATTTCTAATGTTATGAAATGCTGCAATTTTGTTTCATGGGATATTCAGTATTTTTATGGTACAAAGAATTTAACTGAAATTGAAACTGGAATGTAATTGGAAAAAAGAATTTCTTTTCTTCCCTCGAGAATCTAAGGATTCAGTATACAATGAGAAACATCGCCTTAATGTTAAAAATGTTGTCACCGCCGTTCTTGGTGGTGAAAATTCGAAATATTTGGAATTATTCAATTGTCTTGGCTGAAAACATGTCGAAACCGAGAGAGTTGCGTTAACCAAATTTGGACAGCACATAATGGAAAAGAAACAGCAGAAAATATAACTTAAACGATTCCCAGGTATTTTTATTTAAATTTTCAGCAAAAACTATTACAAACATAACAATAATTTGACTACTAACTTGACAAATGTCAAGTTATTTTAATTGTTTTGGAGTGTTTCTGGTCATGGCTAACTTGACAACCGGTCTGATAAGAGAAAAAATGTCTAAAAAATAGAAAATTGCAAATATCTCTAAAAATACTGTGGGTACACATGTTCGCTAGTGACCCATTTTTCACCAGGGTTCCCGGTAGACGACCCCGGCAGAGTGGCGCCAAGGACCAGGTACTTCTGCGAGCGACTCCACACGAAGAGCGACTCTCCAACAAACATTCGAACCGACAACACGTCTTTTTTCACAAGCTTAGTTTTCAATAAAAATACTTTATTTGTACCGTTGAGAGAGCGTTTTATTTTTGCTGTACAGTGAAAGCAACCCTCAATAATAACGGCAACCCTAACAATGGCTTGAAAGGAAATTCCATTCTGCATACGAGGTGTTCCATTTAAGTTAACAAAGTTATATCTCCTTGAAGTTATCAAAATGTAACAACAAAAATGAAACACCTAGTATTAAATGTTTTAATTTGTTGGTACACTTTGGTTGGTACTTTCCTAGATATCGATGCTAATATGAACTGGAGTCTAGAGAATTCAATAAACCCGCAACGAGAACTGAAATCCAATTGGAATTCGATTAGAATTCATTTAGAATTTAAATTTACCAACATTTAATTGGAATTTATTAAATTTGGATAGATTCCTACTGGTATTTGAAAATCTTATGAGTCCTATGAATTCTATTTAATTTTTTTATTGTTTTATCGGTGCCGCGCGTCCCCTGCGGCGCCGCCCATGTCCGCAGTACTTAACTGATTAGGATTTATGCCGTCATAATTCCCAATGCGTTCTTCGGACTTGTTTACCTCTTATTTATCGCGTTTTATTCACGAAATTATGTGACACAATTGGCCGTATACTCTCGGGATATCGCCCGATACCGATCGAGCTAACGGACTAGAAAATTATTCCTCATCCATATTTACCGTATATTTATACACTCGGGCGGAAAATGCTGCTGCGAATTTATGTCCGCAGATTATCTGCTTATTGTGTAAAATAATTCACCTCTATTTTTCCCCGGGCAGGCCGAGCGGCTCTCGTTTTATTTCTAGGCGTTGAACTAGAAACGGCGATGCGAAGTGTTTGCCTTCAGATTAGCCAGAAGAGATACTCGTACGCTCACAATGGCGTGGATCAGTTCCTTCACCTGCTGTTAAATTCACTCTACAACAGTATCATTATTTCAACGTCGCTGACGTGTTTGTGGTTTGTCACAATTTGAGGTTAAAACTATTAGTCGCTTTCCATTCAAGTGATCGTAAGTGATCCGGTATCGCTTAATTTGGAAGCTCCATTTACTTAGAGCACGGTTGCAGATAAAATCTATTTAACGCGTCTTAGATGTATTTATGGTTGCGTGCCCTTGGCGCAGCGTCAGTGAACATTATTCCTGACACAGACACTCCATTTAATCCATTAAAAAACGATCGCCGCTTCAAGAGGCGGCAGAAATGACGTACGACCGAGCAGAAGCGAACAGCGCGAGGCATCGGAAAGGGGTAGAAGACAAAGCACATACGTGGCAGTCTGGGAAAACACAATGGCTGGGTGCGGCGGGGTTAACTTTGAATGAGAGTCATTCCCAGTGGTAACGGATGGGACCACCGCGGCTCGCGGGTCCACCTGCAGCTCCGGTGATAAATTTTATATGAATCACACCCTTAATCGTGTTCGGGGAATTGTTTTTATATCTTAATGCGCTATTTATAGAGAGCGCTCCGCTCCACCCACGCTGACACACTGAACGAAAAGCGGGTATAGCTCGTTTCAGAATACTGAGGCCCATGCTGCTGGAAAATCAAGAATAATTGATTTTATGGCTAAACGATTTTAGAATTAAACAGAAACATCGTGATTTAGACAGCAACATAAGGATTCTTTGAAGGAATGTTCTTTAAAGAAGAAGTTAGCACCGCGATGTTGTGGTGCTCGGGCATATGCGTATAGGCAGTAGATTTCAGTACCTGCGCATATTCCATGACGACCATGAACAAGTTATTTCGTATTAATTCTGGTTGTATAGTCTTTCCGAAGTCAGTTGAACATAAAAAGTTTTCTGCTGAAGATAAAAAATAATAATTTGTATATAATGTGTAAATAATGTCTATTATAATATGTTCATTTGGCCAACAACATATTTTAATTATATATGTCCTCAAACAATTTTGTTATACTGATGGTAGATTTTGGTTATGACATATAAAAAAGCATTTATACTGCTAGGCAATTTGTCAACAAGTGGAATTTATGGCCGGTCGCCAAGTGCGGCTGTGTTTGTGCGCCGTTTGCCCGCGCGCGCATCCTTCAACTAGGCGTATACATTTCTACCACCTCTACGTTTAATTCGACCAGACCTGTATATGGGTCTGGCTAAACAAATACGGGAACAAGTTTTTCAAATATTTGAGTGCTGAGTTGCTGCGTCAGCCTTCAATTGAGATAGGAAAGACTATAACTGTAATGAAAATCTACTCATTTGCTAGTTATTAAAGAAATAAGTAATATAATAATAAAAATTGTTTCATTTGAGTATTGTTTCTGATTTTTATTTAAATATATTGCATCTTTGTCCCCTAAAGATACTTTTTTTGTTATTATCCAAGCTATTACGAGACATCGTCGGTGTAAGATACAATGCAACCCGTGGTCATCTCATAAATATATCTTAATAACTGAAAACGATATTATTAAGATAAAAACGTTGGTATGAATCACACGCCTTAGTTTTCTTGTGGAAGTAGTTTTATATCTCAATCTACGATTTATACGTCGACCTCATCTCGGACCCATCTCCTCCCACGAGAACAAAAAGAAAGTACAGGTTGAAATGAGAGGAAACTGCTTGACATTGAAGTAATTCCATGGAATTAATAAATGTAGGTCTTCCGAGAATTTTTTTCGTAGACAGTTGTATATTAAGTCTGGCGCCTGGGTTTTTTATAGTCAAATTAATAAATGTATTTTTTTGCGTAATATGTACAGTTTAAGTGTCTCTATACTGGATTGATTGCCGTAACATTATTTTCTGGAATGTAAATAAACCCACACCTTCGGTAAAAGTAGTTTTTACAGAGGCGTAACTGCAATTTTTTTTTTCTTTATAAATATTTGAGCAATTGTCTTTCGTACCGACTATTCTTTGTTTGTTTGAAATGTTGATTTTTCCTTCAAAACGGTACAGCAAAGTGCTTTTCGATGGCTGGATTGAAGAAAATGTGACCTACCAGGAAAGGGTCAGAAAAATAAATTGTGCTGCCATTCAAAGCAAAAATTTCAATTAAGAAAAAATACAAATAAATATGTAGTAACATATTTTGATAATGGCGGCGAGGTCAAATGAAATCACTATACTTTTGTACAATATACTGTAAGTTAAAAATGTTTAAATTTATTACCGATGTTGCAAAATAGCATTGATTCATGAAAAAAAGGCAAAATCTAATTTTTTGGATTATTTTTTTAAATATTTTAATTGCTTCGAGGTTATTCTATTTTGACATTTTTTCATCAATTATTGCTATCAGACAATATTCGCACCCAATCTTAAATCAGTAAAAAAAAAACTAAATTGGAAACAGAAAACAAAATTCTAATCGTTATAATGACTGAAAAATTCCCCTTCGCAATATATTGTGGGCAGTTATGGGCAATGCCGTTTCTTAAGACATTTCTCTGGATATAAAGTTAATAAAACAATTACATTGAGTGCCATAAAAAACGGCGAATCACCCGACTGGCGGCAATAAACGGCGCCACCGCTATCAAAATCCGAGTTATGATTTGATATATCGACGAATATATTAGCAGTGTTTCTTTAAAATTGCTCCCCTGGTCGGTGCTTATTTTTTGCACTCGTAAAAATGCCTTGCGTCAGGGAACAACAAGAAACTGAGGCAGTCGGGAGATGTTTTATCGGCCCATAACAATCATGATGGGTGTTATTTATCCATTCGGTCAAATAAAAATTCGTTCCGTGATAATAGCGATACAGAAGTGAAGAAAATAAGCTCTAGTTGCTTCAAAATGGAGAAACAGTTAGTTGTTCTTTTGGTTTTGTGTTACTGACGACGCCCCTGGAGAGATTTCAAACACATTTCGTCGTTTCTATTATCTATTGTTTTTTGTTTTAATCCGTCTGCCAACGGCGTACGTGTTGATTAGTTATATACGTTGAAAACATCATAACTCCTTCCTTTTGATTCGGCTGCCGTAGAAGTCGGATGAGTGTCATTGAATAAATATTAATAATATTATCATTATTCTTCTCTGAAAGACGGACGGCAACAGAAATCATATTTCAATCGAGTCGATTCGAAAACGTTTATTTGTTTTCGCTGCACAAGGTTGCGTTGTATCGGATTTCGATAGTGTCGGCGCCAAAGACAGCCCGGAGCGTGGTATAACGCTTTTATTTATTTAGGAGCCTTTAACACGTCGGGGCCCGTCGACTTTCATCAACGCGTCCGTCTCGAGCACACTCCGGAGTATGGGAGAGCGGTTTACTGTAAATCGATTGCAGCACCTCTTCATTGTACGTAGAAAATTGTTCAGTAGGTAACTGTTCAATCTCTCTTTGAGTTATGAATTTTTTCCTACCGCAATATTTTAAAAACGCGTCAAAGGCTCCATTTCTATTCGTTTATTGCATAAATACAGTCCAGTACAGTATAAATTTTTTATATCCCAGTGTTAAAACAGTAGCAGCAGTCATTATTAAATTAAACCCTAGCATTTACTACGTCTTAATATGATGAAACAATTTTGTTTAGGTATGTTTTGCATGGGAATTGTAATTTACTGTTCATTTCGCATAGTGTTCCGATATCCTGCCGTCATAATGCATGTCATAAGCATATAAATGGGAAAGATGTGATATTGTTACAATCTCACTGGTCGTTGTTAATTGTAACACATTAATTGTAACAGTTTTAAGTCTACAGCGACTCTGAAGTTTGAAAGTGGATGGGAACGTCCTCAGAAATGTTATATTCCGAGTCATGTTCTGGTTTTCATGGAGATTAGTTTGAATTTCCTCGCAAACGGATCCTTACCATTGTTGCGATTGGCTCTGTATGGAATAGTTGAAGAGAACTTCAGGGTTCCGAATGGAAAGTTAAGCTTAGAACTTGGAATACGACAATGTGTCCTTCGGTATAGCAATCTGAGAAGGACAGAACTACGACAGTCATATGTTATCCCCAATTAAATTAGTTTTGTCAGTGTATGCCGAACATTGACAAGTTTCCAAATTCCACAGTTGCACAGGACATAGCTAATACAATGCGAAACATCGCCTTAATGTTAAAAATGTTGTCACCGGCGTTCTTGGGGGCGAAAATTCGAAATATTTGGATTAATTCAATTTTCGTGGCTGAAAATATATATAGGCATTGCATTGTCGAAACCAAGAGAGTTGCGCGAACAAAATTTGGACCGGACATAGCTAATACAATGCGAAACATCGCCTTACTGTTAAAAATGTCGTCACCGCCGTTCTTGGTGCTGAAAATTCGAAATATTTGGAATTATTAAGTTTTAGTGGCTGAAAATACACTTAGGTATGGAACTTGTATCGCTTTGTTGTTATAAATGCTGCCACCGCCATGTGGGCGCATCTATTTACCACAGTTTTGTCCGTGGGGCCATAAGTAGCTTCGCAATCCGTCCTAAGTACACTCCTCGTTAACCTGTTTCTCATGTTTCGAAAAGGAATACCAATATTTGCTCTTCATACCCGAGCACAAAGGGATAACAATTAGTCAAACAGTCCTTATCTCGGGCAAGGCGAAACGACTTGTCGGGCAAACAAAACCGCTGAAAGTGTGCCCGAGGCCAATGTAGGCGCCAGCACTGTCTTGCCGGTCTGCAACAGCTCATAGACTCATCAAATCGCCCACGCCGCAGATTTCGCAACGCGCCAGATAGGAAAACGGCTGCCGAACGGCGGTTTCCTACTTTACGGCACGTCGCGTTCATTCATGGGCTAGAGAGTTGCGACACAGACTTTCGACAGTCGAAAGTACATATTTGAGTTTTTCGTGTATGTC
Organism: Anoplophora glabripennis; assembly: GCF_000390285.2. Lineage (NCBI taxonomy): Eukaryota > Metazoa > Arthropoda > Insecta > Coleoptera > Cerambycidae > Anoplophora > Anoplophora glabripennis. Next base: position 573,341 of record NW_019416242.1, read on the forward strand.
ACTCAAGGGGAGCTAAGTTTGAATACAGAAAATGTATTCAATCCATTAATAGTGAAGCAGTAGAATGATTAATTGAGTCTCGAATACAAAATTCGAGGGGTATTCGAATCCAGATTACTTGTATTCCAGTATTTTCATTATATGAATACAATGTTGACTTCAGAGGTTGAAGATACAAAGAAAGTATTGTTGTATGAAATTGAAATAAGTACGAACATGGACTGAGACATTGTATAAGGTCAGAAAGTGTATCTTTCATTATATTGAAATATTTAAATATAATACATACAATATTAGTATAAAATAATGTTATTTCGAAATACTGTGACACAAAAAGTCCTATCGGTATGTAAAATTGTATAAATCTAATAGTTTTTCCATCAAATAACCTCTCTTTCGCCATTGAAGGCCTGCCTTGAGCCATCTCAGACAACTCAGTTCACAACACAGCAGGAACTGGAGAACAAAATACAATTTTGTTCTATACCTTCGAATTTTCAAGTGAAGTTGTCCAAAAAGCTCGATATAGCATCCTTTAAAAAAGCCACAAAAGACACACTGACAACATATGTAGAAAGGCCTGAGGCAAAAAAATCACTCCAGTTTCGAATACTTCCAAGCGAGGTGTCGAGGAGCCAGTCTCACGGAGTCTCCAAGGAGGGTGATCGATCGTCGACCCAGAAAATGTGTTCGGACTTCTAAGGTTACAAGTATACTTTTAAAGTGAAGTATTTTTAGTGATGATTTTTAGAATAATCATACTAGAAACTATTCTACTACAACAAAATAATTATTATGACACAGAAGAGTTATGTTAAAAGCTTTAACAGTGACAGAAGTATTTTGATACGTGGACCCAGTCGTAACAATATTTCTTAACGAATTTATTTGAATCGATGTAGCGTGGCTGCAATATCGTGCTGGTAATAGCTAGTGAAAAATTCAAATTCACGTAAAACCGGTCGGAATTGGTCACGGCGACGTCGACAATAAACGCGCTGACCTACAAATTACTCTCCTCTCGATGAATGGCTTATGAACAGAGCCGTTTTCTAAAATATATTCCCGAGGTTGAGCAACGCAACGCAACGCCGCTAGATTTGCTGCCCACGCGCGCCGACGTGCATTCATTCATAAAATTATTTCCAATCTGAATTTCAGGCGACGCGCTAGGTGCAGGCACGCGATCGATCCTCATCAATGGGTCTTATAAGGGACAGGGCCGGCCTCGCCCGGACAGCCCGGCCCGGCAAATCGAAAAGATTCGTTACTACAGCAGGGCCTTGATAATCCGTACCCCAGCTAGTCCGAACGCCTCTATAATCCGAACGACCCCCCTTACCCCTGCGCAACCGCCGTTTCTCACAGTTTCTGTCTCGCCAGTGCCATACGCAGTGCGTTTTTTGTTTGGAATGGGCAGATGAAGTCGACATTTCTATTCTGGAAAAAATGCTGTTACGTAAATTAAGGGATAAAGCATTTTCTATGTCGCTAAATACTACTCGTCAAAGCACTATAGTGGAATTCTTTAAAAAAGTGTGATTAATAGCATTGTATCTAACATACATCTAACGTACATACTTAAATAAATACATTATAATGTAAAATATTTTTGTTTTATTTCGAAAAATCCCTTTCAAAATGTCTACATACTATAATCCGAACGCTTCGTGAATCCGAACAGGGTATAAATTTTCGGTGTTCGGATTATCGAGGCCCTGCTGTATTTGGCAAAAGGTTGTCGATAATGGCACATGTTGTGTAAGATTTTTGTAATTTCGCCTCTAAGCTTTTACAGTTCGTTTCTTGGTTAAAATTATGACAAAGTACTATGAAAGCTATTTTTATAACTTCTTTAAAGAAGAAACTCTACTTCGATTACACGCCAGTAAGTTTTCTTCTTTGTTAACTTGATCAGGGCTGACGTTCGATCGCCCCTACTGACGATTCCGCTAAATTCCCGACATGATTGTTTGAGTTTCGGGTATTGGCATCGCCAGATCTTTGCCCTGCCTGGGGCGATCCTCATCTGTCGTTGGAGATAGCTAGACTTTTAGTTTTAGGTACTTCGCAGCGTTGGCTCACAAGTGTGATGATCGCGGCGTTCCTGGATTTCAGGCTGTTTTTCTAGAAAATTCGAAACATGTAAGTGAATATCCACATTCACTTATATTTTCCCATACAAGATGTCCATTTATTCATCTGCCAAACCTCTACAGGTTGTTCAGGGTCTTAATTAATACAAATAAATTAAAGATTGAAGTTGAAGATGAATGAATATTTGGTTCATGTTTTTGAACTATCAATGATTCATATTTACACAAACATGGAACCCACTTTTTCATAGCCACTGCGATAAAAAGAGTTGGTTTTTTTACCTCTTGCCTTCACATACAGAAACTTGTTTTTTTGCATAAAAGGTACACTAACCCACCTACTACAGTATTGGTAAACAGTAAGTATTTTCTATTTTTAGATTTAGATATGCTTTTGTCAACAAAATCATTAAATAAAAACTCGCCTAGCGTTGACAAAACTTCACCCGGGTCCGGCCCTGCGCCCCGCGCTGTAACTTTGACATTTCATACGCGGCGGTGACGTAATGGTAACTGGTGAATTCGTCTACCCACGGCATCCCAGATAACCTCGTCAATATTGAATTAATGACTTTTGCTTGTCCTTCGCGCTATCTGCCTTAATCAATGGGTGGAAAAGATGAATGAATTAGCGAAAGGAACTAGGAAATGTTTTGTTTAGAAACAGATACGGCGTCGACCTACGCTCGCTTTATGAAACGGCGAAAATAAACACCAGATTTGGAAAGTTCGGCTGTGAATCGTGTCGAAACCGTAAAACCAGAATTTTACTACCTGAATAAGTATTCCGATAAAATAGTTTGAATAATTTATCCATTACGGGAGTTCGGGCTAAATTATTAAAGCTGATATTTCATTCATCTTGTTCGGATGCGTATCTCGATTAGCGATTGAAAACTGGGAATGGAAAACTTGAATATCGCGCAAGAACAAATTGTATTATGGTCCTGGCGATGACAGCGATTTCATTAAATGTTTCTACTTGTTCAGAATACCCTCTCGATTTCAATGGCGTTTCTTAGTAGAATCAGAACTAAGTGCCACTGATTGGGAACTTTATTTTTTTAACGGTGATTACCATTTCCCTTGCGTTATATGCAACAAACTTTGTTACTTGGAGGTATAGCGTTTGATTTGAAAGCATGTTATTTAAAAACAAAGATCTGTAAGGACAAAGGTTTAATAACAAAAAAACTTTTAAAAATCTCTGGACGAAAAAACAGTCAAATACAAAATACAATAAACGTTATGCTTACACAAACATTTTGCAGTATTTTGTATGTTCAATACAAAATACCATCGTTAGACATTAGAGTCGAGAGGCATACATCAGCGTGCGTCTAAAGATTACATGAAAAACCTCGATCTAACAGCGGAGCAGAAGTATACGGCGACCGTTGGTGGCAGGCTGTGGGCAGCGTCGTCATTGGCACGGGCCGCTCCTTTCCGCGTAGGCCGGCACTTCCTGTGACGTCACCACCTGTGCCGCAACCGGCTAACGCGATACAGAAGACAATGCCGAGCGGGATGAGCCGAACTAAACAGAGCAGTTGGAAAAAAACTATGCTTGATACAGTAAATAAATCATTATTTGAGTATATCTATTACTTTTAACGGTACTAACAGTATTAAAATATATTATTTATATGTAAATTATTGTTGCATTACAACATTAAGGAATGTCGATATATACAGGGCGGTCACGAGTGAATTGCCTCCTCTCTTATTCTTACGTTTCAAGATATATTACGATGAAAATTGATAGGAGAGAATCATAGAACCACAAAACCAACACAGAATGAAGAATCATATATGTTTATATTTTAATTCGGATAAAACTGGTGATCTTTGTGTTAATAGTGATACCCACTAAGTTTCATATTCATGATACTTGCTGTAAGTTTCTGGGTTTATATCTGGACTCGCATTTATACTGGAAGAGACATTGTGAAATTTTAACATCTAAACTCGCATCTGTTTATTACCTTTTTTATAACATTAGAAATGTAATGAGAACTGACAATTTACTAAAACTGTATTATGCGCAAGTTGAAAGCTGACTAAGGTATGAAATTGCCTTTTGGGGGACTCTACTGTCTCACGTGATGTTTTTGTGGCGCAAAAGAGAATATTGCGATGCATTGCTGATGTCCCTAGTACACATTCATGTCGGGAACTATTTGGTAGATATAAACTTAAAAATAAATCTAAGTTTTTAGCTAACTGTGACGTCCATAACATAAATACTAGAATAAAGAATGATTTGCGTATCCTTTACTCTAGAGTAAATATTACTTTTTAAGTTCCAAGCCGGATTGGTGCCAAAGTGTCCAACAATCTTCCAGAAAATATAAAAAATATTAAAAGGGTAAATGCTTTTAATGTAATTTCTTTTTTAACAACTTGTTTGTAACAGTTTTGATGTTTCTTATACATTTTATGTCTCAAAGAATAAATATCTATCTATCTATCTATCCACTTAAAATTGAATGGCATTTTCAAAATCTACTCTCTCAAATTAGTCTTGGAAGCTTTTTTAATAATTTTAATGTGCCAAATAAAATTTTTTATTTGTTTCGGTTACTCATAATGTTTTGACTAAGCTGTTTTTTAATTATACATTTTCATTATTAATTTTTGTGTTTTTACTCTACTTAAAAAATTATTAAGCTAATTCAAGTTATGTCTAAAACATCATCAGTTATTAGTCTTTTTTAACCTTCTTTCAATTTTAAATGTATGTTTTAAAATGACTTACTTTTTTTACTTTAACTTTTGAAAAGACTATTTTGCACTTTGCTGCAATTCCTCCCAGTACACTACTTCAGTTCTAACTTTATACAGATATGGGTACAGACAGTTTCAGATACCTAATCTACCAAGATAAATGGGGCCTGCCGTCCACTAATATACTCGTATTTGTATCCATTTTCAACAACGGTACTTCATTTATGTTTAATATAAACATACGAAGATGACAATCTCTGAACTTGTACGAACAGTAAACCAAATCTACCAGTTGACATTTGAAATTTCACCAGCATTGCATAATTTATGAGCTGAATTGTTCAATTTACATTTTTATAACCTATGTGAAATAGGAAAGAGTCATTAGACGTGGCGCGTGGGCAAACCAGCCGTTGCCAGCTTCGCTTCCCGTCTGCGCACGCGCCATCTTCATTAATGCATTTTGCTGCTCGCAATTAGCATCGCGGTCGGCCCCTCTTCTGCGTCATCCTTCCTGGATGAGGGCGATTCTGTAGGACGACAGACAGAAACGTTTTCAGTTGCTATTAGAAACGTTTTGTCACTGTCTGTGCGTTTTTACAAGGCTCATATTTTAAATATCCCGCCAAACAACGCCAATATGCATCTTGTGTATTGTATACAACAGTTATTTATCTATTTAGGATCGTAAGGACAGTTTTTTGGTCGGAAATACTGAGGCCAATAGGGTTAAGTATATGAGACCATAATAAAAACATTGCATGTCTGATTATTATATACACCTGTGGGTTTTATTGAGACCCAATTGTTTTAGTACTTTGTTAAACAAATATATTTCTAGAAAAAATATCTTTTCACGTTTAAACTGTGAGGTAATCACGGCTTAGGCTAAGATGGACCCTATCTAGGTCAATGGCCTTACTACAAAATACTTTTTTCTACTTAAAAACGGATTAACAACCGTTTAGGACCACGAACGAAGAAGAATGGTCGGTGCCTCGCCCCGTCAAAATAAATCATGGGCTCCCCGATTTTTATGAAACATGGCCGGGCGGCGGAGGCCCATAAATATTCCCCTAATCAGCACCTGTTGTGAAAACAACAAAAAGGCCCTATTACCCCAACAGGTCGGCACTGTTTGGCGCAAAACTTTAAAGGAGGTAATGGGGTATAATCCAGAAAGGCTTAAAGATCCAAGACGGAGTAAATCATGATGATGTACACCACGTTTCGTAACGTCGCTGATATTTTTCCACTTGTATACGTTGGCATTTTTGTCTAAGTTTAAAATAAGTAGAATAAAATTGTATCAGAATAGACAACAGTAGCACAAATTTAGCGAAGTATTTTCCATTTATCATTCAAAAAATTCGCAATTAAATGAAGTTAAGTAACTCGATAAGAGGTACAATTTAATTCAATTAAAACCAATCCCACACATTTTCGTGTAATTTAAAAGCCAAATTAGAAAGCAGTTTCTAATCCCGTATACACGATTTAAAAATTTCCTCTCAAAACTGGTTAAAAAATTTAGTTTCAGTGAATCATTTCCATACCCATACATTTGCAACGTTTGCTGCCCCCCAAATATTTATGGGGCGATAAGTTTTGCGCCGACTGCTTTATGCATGATCCAATTTAAGGGATATAAAGCAGGAGTAATATAAATACACGAAAAGCAAACATATTTCGCCTTTATGAACGAGATTGTCTTCGACCTTTGTTAGCGGGGAACTGTTATTTTTGTTCTTGCTTAATTGCCTGGCAATTCTATCATTTTCCAGGCTAATTGTAAGTTATCGCGTCGCAAATTCACTCGGTCTGGTCGGGGCGGACATGGGCGTGCCCGTGAATTTTTTGGAGAGGGTACATGGTAAATTGTATTTTTCCACATTGCAGATTAAGAAAATTACAAAAATAGTGACTGAATTTCAGTTATTGAAAGCTTTTCCAGTTTATTTTAATAATTTATTTACTTTGCTAAAAATTTGATCTTTAATTATGTAATTTGTAAATTTCTCCTTTTTGTATAACAAGTTTTGGAACCTCGAAAAAACAGTGAAGCAGATTTTAGAGTGAGATCATAACTAGTTACCGTCTTGCTTGTTTCGAGGTTTGTTGAGAAGTTGTTGCCAGATTCGGTGAATTGTATTTTTACTGAATAAAATCCCCCTTTTATTTCTTGCGGGTACGACCGTGGCAGTGGTGGAAAGGACTAATCTGCATAGCCGTAAGTGTATTTCAGTATGTACATAGACGTGGCTACCGTCATGTCGAAAAAAAACATGTCCGAATAGCAGCGATGGCTTTTCTCTTTATAATTAACTACTATTTTTTATATTTAAAAAATGTGTCAAATCATTTAGTGCCAATTAATTTTTATAAAAAAATCTATTTCCTCGGGAAGTACACATTCCCATAAAACAACTGACGTTAATTCAGGCATTGAAAAAGTTTGTCAAGCGATTGTGATAGAATAGGAACGGATATTTTTTTCACCGTCCAATTAATCGCTTTAATATTAATTAAATGATGTCTTGTTGGGCCGTACAAAGGAAATTACCATCTCTGCATGTTCTTTGCTCGACCTGTTTCCCAACGAATCCCACTTGGCTTGGTACATGATGTAATTAAAATCGTGTACTTTATTTCCCATATTTCATAATAGTAAGAGCGAAATACATGCATATTCTCACGAATTTTTCTGATTCGATACCTTGCAATTAAGATCCTTCCTACAAAAACAGATTGTTTTTGAATGGAGTCAATACAATTATGTCGTTGTTATTTTGGAATTTTCAATAGTAAAATGTATAAAAAGTTTTCATAATCATAGTTTTACACATATAGGCGAGCGGTTCACCCCTAAAAAGATGCTTATAAATGAAGGTAACCGACTAAATGTTTAAAACAAAAACCTATAGCATGAAACTTTTCTTATTTTATAAAGTGTATTTTTCTGATAATTTACATGTTTTTTTTAATATTTTTCGACGCGGTCAGTCAATTATTATAAATAAAAAAGTTGTAAAAAAAATTACTCGCCGAATGGCTTTGAAAACAGTTTCTTATTCTAAAATGAACCAAAATAAACATTTTTTGTTCTTTGACAAAAATTTGAAAAATTCTTCGTTTCCCTGAAATTTGCAATTTTTTTTCGGAATTTTTTTCTCGAAAACTACTGACAAAGTTTAATTAAAAAAAAAAAGCATAATAATCGGCAGATATATTTTTTTGGTATAGGTCAATTATTTTATTTAAGGTCTAAAGCGAGTAAAAAAACAGTCTACAAATAGTGAAATTGTAAATCTAGATTCATTGACACATGGATGAAAAATCGAAAATGGTTGTTTGGATTTTAATTATTTCGAAGGAGAAACTGCTATGCTTCAAATCATATAGTGGAAAATGTTCTATGTTCCATCCGAAATTGATGATGACACGCTTATTTCAACTCAAGAACTTGTCGAAAATAACTAAAAACTTATTATTTAAAAATTAAATAAAAAAGAAATTAATATACTTTTATTGCTCTTAATGTTTTTGTAAAATAAAAATAAAATAATTATCCTATACAATAAGTTATCCAATAACTTTTTTATTTTTCGAGACCGCTAGGTCAATTATTATTATTTCGTTAATTTTACGATTTAAAAAGCTTATTTAGTTTAGTTTTGGTATAACTTTCAAGTCAATTTTAGCCATTTATGAAACCAAAAATCGAATATTTAAATTTTACTAATTTTTTGCAAAAACCTTACTCCGGCTAAAAAACCAAACAAAATTATCTTTTGAACATTTGTACTGTTAACATATATCGATTAAAAAAAAATCATAATAATGTTTATTGTAAATATGATCTCATCCAAGATATTGTAAAAAGAAAATTTCAATTTGAAGTGTTATCATAATTTTCTTTAAAAGACTTTTTTTACTCGCTTTAGACCTTCAATAAAACGATTGACTCATACCAAAAAAAATATATCTTAAAGTAGAAAATCTGCCGTTTATTATTCTTTTTTAGAATTAAAATCTGTTCAGTAGTTTTTGAGAAAAAAATTCCAAAAGTGTGTCGATTTCGTAATTTTTTTCACATTAAATTGTAAATATCTCGGAAACGAAGCATTTTTCGAATTTTTATCAAAGAACAAAATGTATTTATTTCGATCCATTTTACAATGAAAAATTTCAACCATTCGGCGAGTAATTTTTTTTACAACTTTTTTGACTGACCACGCCGAAAAATATAAAAAAAATATGTAAATTATCAGAAAAACAGTTTATTAAATAAAAAAAGTTTCATGCTGTAGTTTTTTGTTTTAAAAATTTAGTCAGTTCATGCCTTTTTTTAGGGGTGAACCGCTCGCCTAATAGTCAAAATATGCCTGAATAGTTTAACCTACGCCACTGTCAGTATGTACACAAACGAGAGTCATACAGATAAGATTCGATATGACAATGCCTTAGTGACGACCTACCAGCCAAATAAGAAAACATAAATACAAGTCAGACGAAGATATCCATGAACCTCAAGAGTTTATTAATGTACACTCACATGTATCATTATCGATAGGAATTTTTCCGATCCAGATTCACGTCGGTGTCTATTTATTATAAATTTAACGCATTAAACTTACATGACTAACTCGCCGTACGTACCGATTAAAATTTAAATTTATGCGGGACGCCGAGTACAAGTCATCTTCCTCGAAGTACCTACATCGCGAGACGAGAGACAAGCCGAGCAAGGTTTATAATTATGCTTGGACAATGTAAAACCTATAATACTTTGGGTTATAATGAGATTTAACTAGGCTACTAACAAAAATTGTACCTTGATCAGATAAATATGTGGAATACCACAAGGTTCAGTATTGGGCCTCTTTTTTTAGTAATATCACTGGCAATATAGCTTATCGCCTCTAATATTTATTGACTATTAGGCCTGAACTGTACTAAGTGTGTCAAATATGCCTAACAAGGGTCGAAATAAGGTAAATCCGCGGCATGGCGCCCAACGTGGGGCGAAACACCAACCTTATAGAAATACGACAAAACATAAAAATTGTGCTTCATCATTACAAAAAATGATTCGAAAGTTAAGCGAAATTTCCCTTCTTTCGAAAATTGTTGGTGGGAACATATATTGCACTTTAATCCTCGGGCGGGTATTAATTAACTTTCCGGTTTCTTTCATTTCTGGGACTGGCTCATGTCTCTCACAAATTACTCTTCGGGATATTAAACTCCTACAACATATTTATGGCGATAAACAAATTAGAGGAGTCTAAACCGAGGCGAGTTTCGAACGCCCATAGAACACGAGACTCCTACTCGGCTATCGTGAGAGCGCCGCGCTGGATTTCCGATAAAGTGAGTCGTATATTACGTGCGCCCGGAGACCCTTTGGCCATCCGCATGGAGAGAGGGATTTTCATACTCATGGGAAACACGCCAAATCAATCTATAATCTCGTTCCACCACGGGCTTATCAATGCATTAAGTCGCTGTAAATTTGCGGGAAGTTACACGGGATGATAGGACGATTTATTACATGTCTAATTTAAATAACAGGCCGATATCCTTTGCGAGAACGCTGCCTAAGAGGATCCGGGAGGATAATGCACTTATTAGTGCTGTCCTACTTAATTAAAATTACAAGCGCATTTGTGAGGACGTGAATGGGGTTGGGCGTGATTTGAAGTGATTCGAAAGGGTAGTCCTGTCATAAAGTTTCTGTTCACAAATGCACCTGTAAATTGTCTTTATGTTATTTATAAATATAACTTGTCCCGTTTAGAAATTATCGAGGTAAGTCTTTACTTTCAATTTATCACAGCTGATATATTTAATCTACATCAGTTTTCAGATCTGTTAATTCTTTACATGCATTTGTAATTCTCTAATATTGAATTTTTGTACCGCAGTTTAAGAAATGAAATAGCTTTTAGTAATCCTGTGTTTAAATTTTTAGGGAACTGTGAACATGGAGTTTACTTCTCTTCATTCCCCTCATATTATCACATCCAACTGCAACAACTTGCAGTTAAGTATAAATTTCTTTCGATTTTGATATTCTTCTCAATTTTATTCCAATTCTAAATTCCTCAAATTTGACTTCCTCTTCTACCTTTCTTTTTTTCTGTAACTAATTTTTTTTCTCCCCTCTCTTTTGTTTCTCTCTTGATCCTAGCTATCGCTTAAGGTCCTTACAGATACCTTCACATTCTTAGAACGTTCGCTTGCTTTCTTTCACTTCGCTTTAATCACTTCCACTTTCTTATCTACTATTTACAATGTTACATTCTAATGACATAAATTTTCATTAATATTTTCCTGAATTATTGTTTATCTTTTCTTTTACATTACATTTTGTCATCCTACACCCCACAGATTTGTGTATCTCCCTTAATACTGTCATCCTTTGACATTTATCAATTTTGAATTATAAAATTTTAAACTTAAAATTGTGATTTAGTTTTCATTTTGTCTTTTCCAGGTCCCACTTTGTTTTAAATTTACATTAAGTGTTAAAAAAGGTTTCTTTAACATTTTAACAACAATTCATTGGAGTAAATATTATTTTTTTGGGTAGGGAATTTGGCCGGCGCCTTTTAAAGTGAGCTCGCCCTGTACAGTGACATTATTAATGGCGTGTCTCTGCAAACATGATATATACTTTGTGTAGACTCACGTACCGTTTACAAAAAATAATGGCGTGTCCCACACCATCCGAAAGATTAAAATATAGCCCTGGACCGGCCGGACAAAAATTTACTGCACTTTCGAACCCAAACAATAACGCTTTTACAACCTGTCCCCTTCAGAAATAAACAAATTCGGACGCGGACAAAAACCGCCGTCCTTCCAGTCCCACGTCGACCGTCGAAAAAGGCATAAAAATATCGGCGCTGTATAAAAATCAGATAATAACAGCCAGATAGGAGATTTCGCAAGAGGCAAGTGTAGGAAGTGGACATTTGACGTGGTGCGTTAAATCTAAACGATACCCGACCCACGCCTGACTTTCGCTGTAAACAATTTGGTTACCTACGCTACCTATTATAGTCTATCGGTTATTTGAGGCAGTTAAGTTACTCGAACGATCTGATAAGCTGCTCATGTCAAATTAACTGGAAATTATGACATGTGGTCTTGAAACGTTATACCGGGGATACGCCACGAGAGGTAATGAAATTAGCATTAGCTGTAAATTGTTTAAAACCAGTCCAGTCGCTGCGGGTACCGCATTCTATTCCTAATAGTTCTAATAGTTGGCTCTAAATCATGATTAGCTTAAAAACTATCTATGAAAAATATTGGTTCCTTCAGGAACACAGCCCTGCTTGTTTGTGACACAAAATTTGCCGTGGAAACATCTCATTCTTTTCACTAATAAAGGTGCGAAATATCACAAAATATTACTAAGAAACGTTTCCTAGAATGAAAAGCTGAGTATTTAACATTTTTTATTAAATTAAATTATCTTTTGGCACTTATATCATAGATATGAAAAGTCAAGCAACGCTGATAGAGGTTTGTAGCGGGTGATCAACCGGAGAAGGCTCGCGATGCTCGTCCACCTTCTAGTGATCTATAGTCGGTATATTCACAGAAGCTATACAAATTTAATCGAGGTAAGGATGTAAGACCGCTGGTCCCTTGTCTAAATAATGTTTTTCTATGATTCCTAATAAGATTGCACAGTTTTTGAAACTAGAACATCCTGAAACATATACAGGCCGTTCATTCCGAAGAACATCGGCAACGTTACTGGCTAATGCAGGAGTGGATGTATTAGCAATCAAGAGACATGGAGGGTGGACATCAGCCCTAATTGCAGAAAGTTATGTTGCTGACAGTTTAAGTAACAAAAATGAAATAGGTAACAGGATTCTTTACAATGACACCAACTCCAGGTTCTAGTACATTCATGCTGTTTTAATGGATCAGTCAGATAATATTGAGCTTCCGGTGACTGAAATGGAGCGATCAAATCATTTTGAGAATAATCGAAATAATTATCCAGATTTTATAAATGTTACTAAATGTAATAACTGTAATTAATAAAATGTAGTGTTCATCAAATATTTCTTTTTGTTTGTTCATAAAATATGCATTTATAACTCGAAATCGCTTTTTTCCCTAAGCAGGTAAGTTGCCCATTTACCTCCCGTTGTCCATAGCAACTTCCACTTCTTCGGTAAAATCCACTTACCTCCTTAAAAACAATGTATTAATTGTCTATTTACTATAGTGGGAGCAGACAAATAATGTTTTCCTATGGCGATTCTATGTATTTTGATTTAATTCGAAGAATTTTGATGCATTTTGAATTTTTTTTTGATGCATGGTGATGTGTCCTGAGATTATTATGTATTTCAATTGATCCTAATGTATATTATTTTTTATTCGTTTCACGAAAATCCTCACGAAATCAGAAATCTTCTACGGGCCCCTGAAATTTTATTTCAAGGTAGTCTAAATCCTGATAGACGACCCTACCAAAGTAGAATCATTTCCCGGAAGTTGTTGATCATCTTATTAAATTAAAATTGTTCAAATACCTCGAAAATTTAAAAATTATTGACATTTTTCTTGATTTGTAGACTTTAAAATTTGCATTAAATTCTTATATTCATTAACATTAACGTTAATAATTTTTTGTATCACATACAGAAAGAGCATTTTACTAATAAAAAAATGAAATCAAGCAATCAGTCAAGTAGGTAAGACATTGATATTTTGGGCAGAAACTCAGGTTTCATTTTGAGAAAATATTTTTAATACTGTTGTATAAACTTCTAAGGCATACTCGATTTTCCGGAATCGAAATCAACACATATTTTATTTCACAAAAAAGCACGAGCTAGTTTGCACCTGCGACATTCTTGTGTCTCGCTTATCGGGCATATATTCGTCAATTAGGATATATCTGGTGGCTGCTGGACTACTGCCACAGATCCTTCACCTTCCTAGATCCATGTACGGTTCTCAACACTTGCTCGTTGACACCTATAGCGCCGACGTCATTCCCTGCACTCGGTTCAAGGCCCCGTAGCGTGTATTAATTATTAATTAATTAATTAATTGTTGCCGAACGGTACAGCACTTGTCACTCGGCGCGTTATATGTCTCTCGCGGTCTATAATTAAACGCGATAATAATACGTTGATTAAATAGCCGTTGTTTAACGTAATAATAAGCGTTAGATACGTATTTCCAATCTGACACTAGTTTATGTATTTTGCCGTTTTTGATACATTAGACATTGAAATTGAGTTCTGGATTATTCTATAACTCTGTAACTGTCAAATTTATAAAAAAATTGTTTTAATAAAAGTTGTCAGGAATCAAGTGGGCTATGTAAAGAAAATATTTTTAGCTATACAGGGTATTCCATTTCGCGTAGGCGCTACATAACTTTGTTATTTTAAATAGTACACCCTGTATATTATTGCGTTTTTGAATTCCTTGGTTAATATTAGGTACAGTTTATTAAATGTACATGGTGTTTAGAACTTACCGTTTTCGAGATAAGTTGTTATTGAAAAAAATCACGATTTCAGCTCTCTGAATGAGGCTAGATAGCGTCTAAACAGTAAGAGTTAGAAACCTGCAGTTTTCATAGTTCGTTTTTTCATAATTACTCTGTCTTGTCATCTGTGAGCAAAACGTGTACGCATTATTTTTTAAAAAGCAACAAATTAAATTGTCTACAATACAACACCAAAAACACCAATGAATATGAATTAATTACGCAACATTCGCACGATAACAAAGGCAACAGTATACTATCGTGGTGTGAACGTAAAAAGCATTCTGAGGCAGCTCTCTCTGACAGCGCTATTAATAACAAACTAAATGCAAGGGGTTTGGTTCTAAACATCAAAGTAAAAGAAAATTATGAAGTCACGCAAGTTACTTTTTTGTGTATATATATTTTTTTAAATTATATTTCCCCAGCGACAGCATAACGCTCGCATTAAATGTGACACCAATATTAATTAGCAAAGATTCGATTTTCCACAAACAAAGTGTTATTCATGCACAGCCTCCTACCCTCTGCCACAAAAAAAAGACAAGACCACGTCGAGAAGTAGGCAGCGCTAGCCCAAAATAGTATCCGCTCGTAGGAATAAATTTGTACCAGATATAATCTTAACAATAAAATCGGGCGACTAATGCTGATACACTTGTTTATTTCCAGATCTTAATATGCACGCTTACGGAGGTATTTTCCACCCACCGAGTCAAATTAATTTAATTGTTCTCGGCCTACCCGACGATTAGAATGAATGCTGGTGTCCGATCGGGGCGCTCTGTATTTGGTAATGGAATGGTAACGGAGAAACAGCATCGAATGTTTGCAACGCTTAGTAATTGTGTGCAAATTGGAATTCATTAAAACTTGATGCGCTGCGTTGCCAAATATGTAACACGTGTCGATTGTACTGGGTGATACAGCGTCAATAAATAAACAACACTTTCTTTAGAAATTTCAAACTTATACTGTACCTTCATCAATTTTTAATGCTGAATTCATTTAGGTAAAGAAAACTATAACGTTCTTTTGAAAAAAAAACGCATCTATAGGTTTCCATATTGAGGTAAATTCACCACGAATCCAATCTTAAAAAAATGCATTTTTCTGATGAGATATTAAGGGCTTTCCCCACCCTTTCCGTCGAGAGATAGAACAAAATGCCAATGACAAAAGTTATATAACGATTAAATAATCCTATTTTATATAAAAAATTATTTATAGTGACATTACCCTTTACGAAGAAATAGCAAATATCTTTTAGAATTTCAACGCAGCGATATTTAATTCTTTGTTTTCCTTTTGTCTACAGGGTGTTAAAAAAAGAGTGTAAAATATTTAAGGAGGTAATAGTATGGACCAAATTAAGCAGAAAAGTTTCAATAAACATGGGTCCGTAAAGTAACGGTTGCGGAGATACGGAATGTTTTATGTTTTTAGCCCCTATTTTTATTTTGCAAAAACGTTGTGTATTTTCTTATAGTAGTTGGTTGATGTTTAGTGAAATAAACAGTACGTATTTGACAGTTGTTCTCAGTGCACAAGTTTTCTTTCGCTGTGGCTGGTTACTCTAACGCAGAATTAACAGACATGCATTTCATGTGCTTATCCAAATCACCAGATTCCTTCACAACGCATGTTTGGAAGAATTCACCAAAGATTGCGTGATACCGGTTCCTTGAGCAAACAGTGCCATTTATCCGGAAGACCAAGGTCGGTATCCACTCCTAGAGCAGAAGAAGAAATTCTAGCACTGGTAGAGCAGAATCCAGGTACGAGTGTGCGGAGAATATCAGCCGAGGTAGGAATTAGTGGTCCTCTTGTTTGGAGAATCCTTCACGAGCAACTGCTTTATCCATACCATGTGCAACGAGTACAGGCCTTAAATCCAATAAATGATCATCAAGCACGTTTGGTTTTTTGCCGCTGGTTTCTACGTCATGATGCTGAAGACCCTCGTTTTCTTGCAAACATTCTTTTTACTGATGAGGCCGGGTTCACAAGAAATGGAGTGTTTAATTTTCACAATACGCATATTTGGGCCGACGAAAATCCTCATGCTCTAATAGAATCTGGACATCAGGCACGTTTTTCATTAAACATTTGGATGGGTATTGTAGGTGACAGGTTTCTAGGTCCTGTTGTTTTACCAAACCGATTAACAGGCGCTGCTTACCTCAACTTTCTGCAGAACACACTGTATGAGTTTTTGGAAGACATTCCTTTGAATCAGAGGCAACAAATGTGGTTCCAGCATGATGGTGCTCCAGCTCATTTTTCCATGGCCGTTAGAGAGCATTTACACCAAACTTTTCCACATAGATGGGTAGGAAGGGCCGGACCTGTTTTATGGCCTCCAAGATCGCCTGATCTGAACCCTCTAGATTTCTTTGTTTGGGGATATTTGAAGACATTAGTGTATGGTACTCCTGTAAATAGCCTGGAAGAGCTGCAGCTACGGATTAATCAAAAGTGTCAAGAAATCCAAACCAAGGAGGGTGTTTTCGAAAGAGTTCGAATATCGTTGAGACGAAGATGTCGTGCCTGCTTGGAAATGGACGGAGGGCACTTTGAACATCTTCTGTAACTTTGTTTTTTGTTTGTTAAAAGCTTCCTTTGTCGGTTTATTCCTAATAAAATAAAATGTTTGAAAAACGAATAGTGGTCCATATCTCCGCAACCGTTACTTTGCGGACCCATGTTTATTAAGACTTTCCTGCTTATTTTGGTTCATACTATTACCTCCTGAAATATTTTACACTCTTTTTTTAACACCCTGTATAATACCTAAAGCTTGAAGTGTCATGATCTATTTGCCATAAAACTTTAGCAGCAATCAAATAAAGGGAACACTATTCAACCCGCCAGAAATCATAAACAACGCTATACCTGCGTACACAGCCCAGTAAATACAGCACCGACTTAATAAATACGACCGTTTCTTTTAATAACTGGAACTAAATCCTCTGGTATCAGTTAAATCAATGTAGAACAATACATAAGTAAACTAAGCCGTGTCCCAGTCGCTCAGCTCGTTAGTGCGAGTTAACGCGCCTCATCGAGGGATATCCAAGTAAAAGTGACCATCTACGCGATTACACCAAGGTGGTTTGTGAGTTGGGTTAGGTCATAGAGTCATATATGGAAACTGGACCGCGAGTATCATTTACCACTCTCTAATATTACAAGAATATCTAGTGCTATTATTTAATTTACGGCATTGCCATTTCGAACGCGAGAAAAAAGATGCGTGGCTCGGGGGCAATTCGAGAGCGAGAGTTGCCGCTAAGGATGTCATTTACATATTCGTTTTCACGGGTACAGGCAAAAATTGAATTGGTTTGAGCTAACGCTAGTTTCTGTTCTAGTGTTTTCTTCTGTTATATTTTCATTATCAAACTAGTTTGGAAAACACTATGAAAAATCGACAAATGTCCAGTAAAATAAAATTAAAAGAAACTAGGCGGTCGTTTAGTAGAAAATAACTCAAACTCTCTCCTAATAACTTATTTGACGTTAAACGCTGTAAACCAGCCTCAGTACCATCATCAACAAGATTGTTTCTTAAACAGAAACGCTTTTTCGTCGACCCTAGGCTTATACATAGCAACGGACTAGTATATTATCCGAACGAGGAAAGAATCGGCGTTTTTATGGACTCCCAAATTTACGACTTGGAGTTGTAATAGGCCCCAACTACAAACAAAATGTTAATTAACATCTAGAAATGAATGGAACGGAATGTCATTTACATCCGAGGATTCGTAAATAAGCGGAATAAATTAAAACGGTGATAAAAATTGTAAGGGGATTGGTTTTCGGCACAAGCCCGATTTAATTTGGAGTTACTGCCTGGCATTCGTTGATTGGAGTTAAGTTATTAGGTACACCGCTTACAATTTGGGCTTCGTTTAACCAAATGCGACGGTCTTGAATTCGTCGAGAAATGTTAATTGTTATTGGAGCGAAGGGGGTATTAATCACCTTCAAAGGCGGTAGATGGCTCTGCTTTTGTATTTACGTCGCTTGCTCAATGATATTCTGGAATTCTAAAGATGCCAACTACTGAAATATCAACAACACGAACAGGCCAATTATTTGTTTGATAGTGAAAGCTATTTGATTGTTTTGCTTGCAAAACAGAAAATGAAACAGGAAAGTGTGTATGGAGTGCCTCAAGGTGGTGTGTTAGGACCACAAAATAGATGACTTTAAATACAAACGCCTCGATTGCTCTACCGCCAGGACTATTTGTATCAATTAATATTTGAGTTACAGCCACATACGGTTTTCCCAGGCCAAACCGATATTCTCACCCAACTTTCGATTACATAAATTAATCCGTACTATTTCTAACCAGCATAATTTCGTCTCCGAGTTATTTTATAATAGCCGGAGTAATTATTTGTAATTGTCAGCCTTATTATGTAACATTTTCCTGACTAATGGTACCGAATAAATTTCGAGAATATTTTTTTATGGTACGTCTCTATTAGAAACGGAGCCCATGGGGAGCGCAAACAAAGTCACACAGCCGAAAATAAATTATATATAATTCAGACAGGCCCTGAAAGAGAAAGCTTATTTTTTAACTAACTGTAATTTTACGGTCATTTTTTATCTCTGGTATGTATAATTATAGGTACGGACCTCATTAAACTATATATCTTCTAATTTATTATGAAAAATTGTATCGGGTAACTGGAGGAGATTTTCACACTCCTCTTTACGCATTGTATATAATCACCATATATCTTCGGTTTTACGACGTTGGCTGCGTATGCCTATTTAATATTCAATAAGGAATCAATAGCAGCTTTAGAACGATACGTTTTTCTACTACCGATTCCCGAGAGGTGTGACTGGAATAAATTTCGGGTAATTAATTAGTTTCATGAATGGGGGCCTTGTGGGACAAAATTCTCTTGGTGGGTCCATATGCACAGGAAGAACAAACTGTGTAAATGAATGTAGTAGAATTTTTGTTCGTCTGTTGTGTCTGCAGCAAGCCTGAGTCTTGCAAATAACCACACTGAGTTTGAATTAATACTACATTGCAAACCGTTGATCGGATGATTAAATGGGATGATGCATGGTCCGCCTAAGTTTCGCGTAAGAAGATCGCCGAAAATCTTGGTTCCCTACTAGCGCTGTATGGGTGGTAGCCTCAATGTCCTCGGATTGTACTGGTCTGTTTAAATTACTGTTTGAGCTTCTTCGGGCACTGTGGATGACATCTTCGAAAGGATTGGAAACATGGGTGATATTTTGGTCTCCAATCTTACCTCATACATCTCTGTTCGGCTTCTTTCGTGTGTAGTCGCATTCCTTAGTGTTCCGCCTAGTGTTTAATTTGATCGCGATTAAACAACTGACGGATCTCCCGCGTGCTATCCAGTCCAGAAATCAGTTATTCTCGAAAAATAACGCGGTGTTAATTTACTCTCCGCGATCGGGAACGTCGATGCCAACGTCCAAATGAACTCATTAGCGTCCCCCATAGCGCCGATCGCCTTGTTAAATATAAATTTCACGCTTATTTAGTCAATACCGAGAAAAAGTGTAACTTAATCAGTGGCATTAACTTAAAATTAAACAGCCATCTTTACGGTTGCGTGTCGACTAATGTATCGGCCTCACGCACGCCACACGATCGAAAAGAAAAAAAAATTGGGGGACACGGGGCCCCGACTATTTATCCGTCCCGCGACTCTCGATTTGCATAAGGGTGATTTAGGTTGTCCGACATGACAATGTCCAATTAACACGCGATATTATATTTAATCGAATAAATTAACATCATTATGTCGCGTCGATCCGATCGGGCACTGACTTACCGGCGGAGGTGGGCCTGATTCGTCCAAAATGGAGTTCCT
This sequence comes from Anoplophora glabripennis, assembly GCF_000390285.2. NCBI lineage: Eukaryota > Metazoa > Arthropoda > Insecta > Coleoptera > Cerambycidae > Anoplophora > Anoplophora glabripennis. Next base: position 593,584 of record NW_019416242.1, read on the forward strand.
TCTTGTTCTGGTCTCTCCAAAGCGTTCTCGTAGCAATACGGGATGGTTTAATTAATAGGACTTGAAAATTGTGATGCAAAAGTGTAACAGTGGCAACTTTTACTCCTTAAGGATATGACATAACAGGGAAATGTAAATGTCAAAAAATCGCGGTGTTTCGACGTAGGCTATGATATCAGTTTACCTTACTAAGTAGTACTGTATATTCTACAAACTGACATTTTAATTAGATTAAAACAATCCTCTTGATGTAATCATGATACTTATTTCTCGTCATTATTCTGGAAACGATCCATATTAAGCAACACTTCCACGTTATTGCCGCTTAAGGTTAAATCCGATGAAATGATGAATGAATGGTCGGATTGAATATATCATAGACAAATGACCAAATAAGGGAACCGCTGCAGACTTAGACGCCGGGCAGAGACAGGTAGCTCGCGATAGTAAAATTACAACTTCGCAAGGTTGTGAGTGGGCGTACGCTGATTCGTTCTGCGACGCTGGTAACTGTTGGGCATGACAAACAAACCAAAGGACTGAAGCTGATTAGACTACCTTAATTTCGATTTATCTAATGGAAAACAACATGAATTGTTAACATAATAATTATTGGACGTTTCTATGATCATTTTTACTTAAAGCTGATGTTTTAGGCAATTATATTAATGTTACTGATTAAATTATGCTTAAAGGACGTTAATATAATAACAGAAATATAATTATGAAGTTATTTACACTGTATAAAAATCGGTGTGGTTGAAATCAATAAAGTTTCGGAGTGAATCCACTGAGTGAAATTATTTTGATGTTGAATTTCGCGTGAACTTTTTAAAGAGGAATCTATATAATTTTTAGTTAAAAAAACTAAAATGTGTTGGAACCAGAATATACTCTGTATCACTTAATTCTTGTAAATATTACGCATTTCTAAGCAGTGGGAACATAAAGATGTGTACAACAGTTTGGACTCATCAAATTGCAGTGAAAATCCCCCTAGTGAATATTTTATTGAAATTTTTTAGGTTTAATTTTTGCTAGAATGAAGTACAGTACTTTGCCACTGCAAATCCAACCTTCACTTGCCAGATGAAATAAGTTAAAGTATACATTATGACAATGACATGAAGCATTGGTTGAAAAATAATGTACAGAACTATTATTATGGGGTTTCTCATAAAATTTACGTCACTTTTTCGTTTTGTCTTAATTTGCAAATCACACCACACTAGAAAATAAAAATTAATAGCTAAAGAAAGTTCCTCATGATATCTATGTGTAGTCTATAAAATTAGACGACACTTAAATTGCCCTTAATCTTACGCTAGTACGCGCTGCAGACTGTAACGGTAGATCAAGCGAGGAACTTTCAATCGTTTCGTTAAAAGTTGTTGAAATGATGATTAAACTTTGTCACACACATTTTAGTCACCTGATTTATAAAGCTTAAACATCATAAAACTGCTCGTGAGCAATAAACTTTCTTAACTTTTCCCTTCAAAATTGAGAAGCTAAACTGGAGACTGCAGTACTAGATCAAGCAAGAAACTTGGTGTTAAGCAGAATTAGACCAGTCCAAAATCGCTCCATCATGGGCGTTTCAGTCGATAAACCGACAAATTTACAACAACGAGACGACAAGCGCTGGGCAGGCTAGACTGCCTAGTAGTAGGCCGCCATTGTTAGCACCTTGCGTTAATCTTCCAGCACGTAGGAGCTAACCTACCGGTGGGTTACACTTCCAATATATATTGCCATATTGCCGACTACCGACTGGTAGCCCACCGCGAGGTGGGCACACGATAATACGGCAGCTCCGTCGCTCAGGGTATAGATTTTTACCCCGACGACCTGGAGTAGGTGTATCTCCGGCTTTCCCATAAACGATATCGTCCGCGAGATAGTGTCTTCGGGCCTGGAATTAGAAAGATTTATATGTGAGCGTATTCAATAACAGATGTCTTAAATACTATAATTAAATTATCTGAGGCGAGCCACCCACCCTGGAATTAGCCCCCCGGGGGACCGGCGTTTATCGTGTACTTAGAGAGAGAGATAGAGGAGCAGATAAAGGTTGCTGGTAATTTAATACGGTGGTTATTCTGGCGTGTATAGTTTTATATCTGATGCGACAGCGTCGTGATTTTTATTTTATTTTATTAGTGTCAGCACTAATTACAGTGAGAGGTAAACAAAAATCAGTTGATTACAATTTATTTTCTTTGCTACAAATAAATAATTACAGGCAATAGCATCTCTTGATGCACCGCATTGAAGGTGAGATGCAAATAGTGACATCTAACGGCGGCACGGCAAACCTGGCAATAAATATAGCAATTCCGAAGTAGTTCTACGAGATTTCATAAGAACTTAACGTTATTGTTGAGGTACAAACTCATTCTACGAACCTCCCGAGGATTATTCCTCATTATTCCGAGGAGAAAGATGTAGGACGACAGTTTCCCGAGTTGCCGCAACACCAAGTGGGATTTTCTATCACCTCGTCTGCCTCCCAATTAGTTTTTTCGAAGAAACAGCCGTCGACGCTCGCTAGTAATCCATTTATAGGAAAGGCGTGCAATACCTACACCGGGGCGACAGATTTATGTCCCCCTTTATTTGTCTAAACAATTTTCGGGGCTTATTAGTTATCTTATAAACATAAATCGCTCCGGAGATCCTCCACATAAATTACCGGGTCGATATGGGCGAGCTCGTCGTCGAACCAACAACGTTAAATATTATAATTGGAGGCTAAAAATTGATTTAAGGTCTCGACACCAGGGAACGATTAAACAAACGGTCGGTGTGGGAATGGATAATTTCATTATTAACTCGTTTAGCTAGCGATAATTCATGCGGCGCGTCCGGGCTTCGGGGAATGTGAGATTGATAATTAAAACAATGGGGAATTGATTGAGGGAGAGATAAATAACTTGGATATTAATTGGCGTTGTAACAAACTGTTATTTATTTCCTGGCACGAGTTTGAATTATTGTTAGATTCGATAATAGAAAACATTGGATTTATCTCTAAGAACTGTCTGCAGTTCGTGCATACACTTTAAATAAATCGGTCTGAGTGAAAGCTGAGTGTACTGGGACATCCGGGCTAATTTTTCGAAAAATACCTTTGGTATTCCGAGTACTAAATTTGCAATACTTTTCTTCATTGGCAACCTACTTTAAAACGTGTTTAAAGTTATATATGTAAGCGAGAAATTAAAGAAAATCGTACGGGTGGTGGTGGTATTTTTCAAAATATTAGCACGGATGTCCCAGTACATTTAGTGTAAATGACGGTTAACTTTAACTTAGCTATAACTACGTAATTAATTGACCAATCGATCTGTTTTTTTTAAGAAGCGTCTTTCTAAGAACTTTAAAAACCTATTTTAAAAAATTTGATTTGGTTGAACATTCACAAAGTTATTCTAATTGTTTATAAGTACAAAAATTAGACCAATGTTTAAACAAGCGCCAGAGCTCTTCTAATTGACGGATTCGAATTTTTCAAAAAGCGTTTGAAAGCTTGAGAGCCCTTCTATATGTGATTAAATTTTCAAGTATCTAAGGGCCTTGGTTTTTGCTGTGCAAAATTTTGAAAATTTGCAAATTTCCTTTCAAAATGTGGGTTGCAAAATTATTATGCAAAATCTATCACACCGATTTTGATGAAATTTGGTGTGAAGATTCTACATAACATGAAGTTTTCTTGAGCCAAGTATGAAGACCCTATACCCAATTTAAAGACCCCAAAAAAATTCCCTAAGAAGTAATGTTTTTTAACCCCATTTTTGGCGATTTTTTCGATTTTTACAATAGTAATCATGATTCATTTGATTTGTAACTAGTCTTATTTTGTAAAAAATTACAAACATTTTTTTCCTCTTCCAATTTCGCCTAAAATCAATTCTTGAAAAGATATATAATTAAATAGGAAGAAAAATATGACATTTTTCGAATTTTTTAAATATATTGTGCCGCCAAAAGTTAAGCCCACGTTTTTTTATGAGCATAGAAAAATTTTCATTTCTAGTGATATTTGAAAGCCAAAAAGCCAAAAATCTCCGTGGATATACGATTCACCCAAATATGGATTTTTTGAAACAGATACAGTATGGACTAAAAACATTGTATATATCTCTAAGAACTGTCTACAGTTCATGCATACACTGTAAATAAATCAACATTTTTAAAATAATTGCGATGTTTCGCATGGTACTAGCTATGTCCTGTACAGATTTAGTTTCGCGCAACTCACTCGGTTCCTAATTTACAGAAAAATACAACATATTTGATATTTTTTAAAAACTCTGTGTATGGCTAATCGAAATACATATAATTTTTTTCGGTAATTTTCACTTGAAAATTCCTGAAATGTTTTTCCCTGCACTTTCTTTTCTTTAAATCGTTTAATTAATGATTGTTTTGTCTTTGTAAATCTAATTTAGACATCGTCATAAAAATAAATAAGCAGAATTCAGTTCCCAGGCCAAAAAAAATTGCCTCCGAAAAAAGTAAGACAGGAACCTTTCAAATAGCACCGGTTCAGAAGTTAGTCAAATTTTCCCAATCGCCTGTTTCCTTCGCCGAACCCGGCCACCTATGCGCAATCGAACAAATTAATTGTTCCAACAATCACATGCAAACGAAATCGGAGGAAACAGTTGATTAGCGTAGCGGTCTTTTTTTCCCCCCTTTGAATTGTCAATCAGGACTTGATTGACAAGCCACCGGCTAATAAGCCTAATGATTTATGTGTCTCCTCGGTAGCGCGAATTCCCATTAAGCCTGCGAGTGTTTTGTTTGGCGTTGCGCAAGGAGTGGAAACTGTTTTATTGGCTAATTTCGCATTTATTATGTTTAAGGTAATCTAGGTAGCATTGAACCCTGTTGTCTATCTTTTCTACGCGGCCGAGCGCCTAACGCTGGAGCGAGGTGTGTTGCTCACGAGTCCAATTAGTGAATCGATGTTCCGACTAGGAATAACCGTTTCAAAAACGCCACATATTAAATAATGTGGATTGATACGGTTGCGCCACCGCAGGTTTTTACGTAGCGCCGGCCTGGATGTGCCACTTTCGGGATCTGTAATTGCCGACGGAATTCTTCTCCGATAAACATTTATTCCACTTTGCTAGGTTGGAGCAACGATTTTTTTTGTAGTGCGTTTTCTACCGGCCGTAGAAGGCGAATGTTTCGTATTGTATTACCGGTTAAGAAACAATACCGGGTGTTGGAAGAAAAGTAGGTCAAACCGCGGATTCTTCTGGAGAAATGTGATTTTCCCTACACCGTTTTTCATTTAGGCGCTTCTCTATAAGGATACAGGGTGCCAAAGTTAAAATTAAGGAAAATATTTTTATTAACAGTTTAACAAATTTATAATAATCGTGCATCAAAAGTACTTTCATATAATTCCACGAAGAAAGTATTACTTTTTTTTATAAAACGAGCCTTATACAAGCGTAAATAAAAGTACTTTCAGCCTCATAACTTGAAAAAAACCCGAAAAAGTGTCGAGTCCTTCGATAAGTAAAAAAACGTCCCCTAATTTTTCTCCCGCATTAACATTTGATGTATGGATGTCCCGACATCCTCCTGATATTGTCGCTCCTTAATAGGTCCCCCTAGAGTGTTGTCCGTACTTAAACACCCTGCGCCCGCTTCAAAATCACTCTTTATTACCGCTACTGTTGGTCCTGCGACCCACGAGGTGGTTTAAAAATTTGTTTTACAATACAGGAGATCGCGCATATACATTGCGTTATGTATGCGCTGTCAGTTTTTAAATTTACACTGATGTTAATGTCGCAGGTACCTGGGAGTGCTTGAATTTATACCGGTCATTAGTCTACTTCTTTACCTTAGTAAAAAGTGTATTCAAAATGAGGTATTTACATAGTCAATAGAGAAATTTAAAATAAAAAGTCCGCTTTATAGTGTTCTAGAGGACTGTTTAATAAAAAATCTATTCGAAAAAACCTAATTTATTGCTGAAACTTTGGATATGGGAAATCAGGTCAATGTGTCCCTGAAAAGGATGGACAACGCTTGACCACAGGTTACTTGGATGAAAAAAAGGCTATTTAGCCTATATACAAAAGTGCGCGCCTACTGAGATATAGAATAGATAACCTAGTTTTTTTCAAATAATTTGAAAACTATTTTTCTTAGTGTAGCGGTATGCTACAATTACATTTAGTACCTGCCCCAATAAATATATTTTGCTTTCTGGAAATTTACGAGCCATATAAATTATACTTTGAATTATCCGAGATTATCCCCAATAAATGTATTTAGCAAATGAGATTAGAATAAGTAGGCTGTACAACATAAATTAGTTGTTGTTTATTAGGGTACATAAGCACAAACCGAGTAGGTAATGACCCGGATATGTGTTAATTAGGATAGGGTAATAAAAGTAGGTACCTGGGGACAAGGATAAAACCGAAAACATTTCGAGGTACGAATAAGAAGTCTTGAAGCCTAGTTCTTGCTCGGTTGTGTCTCGTGTTACCAGCGAAATTAGTAGAATGAAGTTTTCCATGCTACTTAGAATTTTTCTCCTCACTTGAAGACCAATTAGAAACTTCAAATTTGGTACACATATTTTTTTATATAAGGGCAATGTAAATATAGAATTTGGTGAGAATACATATGCCGGATGTTCACTTTCTAGTGCCTGTGCGCCACTGACTATTCCCTAATTTTTTTGTGTGTACGTCAGTGACGCCAGAATTTATATTTTTAAAAATAAACACTATTTTATAAGATTTTTTGCCCCGTACAAAATTTTGATATCGTTTATGGATTTCGAGTAAAATTGGCATTTTTTACATTAAATATAGACAAAAATTACCAAAAAATAATAATTTATAACTGCAGCCTCAAAACAGGGAATAATAATGAAAAAACTTCACATCAAAATAATAAACAAAATTAACTACACATTTTTAGTCTTGGTATTATCAATCAATAAAATAAAAAATCAACACTAGTATTTTAAATAAACAATATCAACTAATGATATAAGAAAGTAAACATTAACATTAATAAATAAACCTAAATTGATATTTGTAATCACATTAAAATAATATTACAGTAAATGCTCAAAGTGACTTCCTTGTTCTTGAACGCAGGCGTTAATTCTGCTTAGGAAATTAAAATGAATTTTATTCCAATAATTGTGCATTACCTCTCTTAACATTAATTTCATTTTGTATTATTTCCCATAATTCCTTTTCTGAAGTTACTGAAAAGCCATAAACTGGTCCTCAGCGCTCTCGAAAGGAAATAATTAAATGGATTTAGGTCCGGGGATCGAGGTGGATATTTTAAAGGGGCAATATTTCCTCTACCAATTCATCTGTTAGGATAGTGTACATCTAAGTATTGCCTTACCGATAAGGTAAAATGGGGAGGGCCCCATCATGCATGAAATTCGTATTTGTAGTGCATCGTAGTGTAATCGTATTTCCTTCACAATAACCCAAAACTAATATTCTCACTAAATTCTATATTTACACTGACTTTATATAAAAAAATATGTGTATCAAATTTGAAGTATCTAAAAAAACAGTTTTCAAATTGTTTGAAAAAAAAACTAGGTTATCTGTTTTTCTAAATCATTCGATTCGTTTCATTGCAACCTATTAACAGTAAAATTGGAATTATATGGAATCTCTCCCACCCTGTTATCTTAGTTTGTCTTACTTTAGGAGCAAGTACCAGTTTGTACAATATCGTGACTTCCAACCAGCTAAATTTCATCAATTTTGAGGGGGTTTCCCAGGGGTCAGTTCTGGTGCCACACTTGCTTGTTATTTTTATTAATGATCTAACCGAATACTTTGATGTCAGTTACTTACTCTATACTAACGATCTTATGTTGTTTTTGGATGTTAAATTCTCTATTGATTGCATTAGGTTGCATACAGATAATCTTGACGAATTGAATAGTATCATTTGCTGAATATATTGGATTTGTGAAAGTATCCCACGTAAAAAGTTTGTAAGAAAATAAAATTCTGACTTAATATTAAATTCATTCAAAACTTCGATTTCCATTTGTGATCCCATGCCGACAATTTTAATTGCGCCATCGCCGTTGCCCGCGGTTTTTTAATAATCCAGGTCTAATAAGGATAATCTCGGTGTCACTCGAGATGACCTCCTAGCGTCACGTCGTGTAATTTTCAATCCAAAGCGAGCTGTCATGCTGCATAGACGAGACGTGTTTCGATAATAAAATCAATTATTTCCTAGCAACGCACGGGTTCCTATTTACGTGTCGCGACCTTTATCCTGGGCGGGTCACCCAGGAAGAGTTCCTGATGGCTGTAGAAGAACCGTTTCGGTATCTGTTAGTTGTACAGGGCGCGTCAGCCTATACGATTCCTGTTGGTTTCTGTCACCTGTCAAAAAATATATTTAATGTAAAATAAATCTGTAAAGGGCCATAAAAAGTTTTAAATTCGCACGACAAGGATGGTCTTTAAACTTGTCTCATAATGAGACAAAACGTATCTGGAGACGTAAAAAGTAGAACTACTGAAACGCCAAGATTTATAGGCCGGTATAAAATTTAATAGGCGGGTAATTAATTGGGTCAGTTTCAATTTTTCCCTAATCAGCCCAGTTATGGTTCAACCCAATTATTTTTTACGACTACTAAATCTCAGCCATCAATTATTACTTTGTAATCGTCCTCTTAACTAGTAGCGAGATTTACGCTCGTCGACTGACGGCGTGGGGGAGAGTGGGGGAGTGATAACTGCCCGAGAATATCGGTTAAATGAGTAAAATTACCTCAGAGATGCCTGGAGACTGCATGGTTTGACTCTTGAAATCCTGTCCTGCCTCAGTTTCCAGCTGATGGCTGTCAGTGCGTATCATAAGCGTATAAGCGGGACAGACGAGTTGATAATGACGGTAAATGTTCGATTAGTAGGAAAAACCACAGATTTTATTTTAATAAATTTTTTTCAAAAATCACATTCTGTTAGCTTTCACATGTTTTTACCCTATGTTAAAAGTACGGAGTTAATTCTTATCCTTATCTGTTAGATATACCAAATTGAGTATAATCTATAAGGGCAATCTAGTTTTTACAAAAATCGACATATATTCTGTACTTAACAATTTTTGAAATCCTCTAAAATGATACGCCCATGGAATACCTTACCGGACACAGGAATCTACGTGATGAGAATATATAGGCATTGTCGAAACTAAGAGAGTTGCGCGAACAAAATTTGGACAGGATATAGCTAATAGGTACAATGCGAAACATCGCCTTTATGTTAAAAATGCTGTCACCGCCGTTCTTGGTGGTGAAAATTCGAAATATTTGAAATTATTCCATTTTCGTGGCTGAAAACATACATAGTAGGGTAAAAACGAATATTTTTTTCTCGTATCTGTTGTGAAAATGTGTTAGTTTATCATGTTTTAAGAGCCCCCTCAAAAAATCAGTTCAAAAATAATTTTTTTAGATGTCGCTCAAGATTTTTAAAAAATTCCAAATTCGTCAAAAATTGAATTTGTAAAAAAATTTTTTTTTCTCGTTACTTTATCATTTTCTAGGTTGAAAAAAATCTCGATTCTGAAAATTTCAAATGAATTGTTTAATTTCTAACGGTGTAATAATTATTTTAACTTTAAAAGCAGTGTACCAATTTTTGTGGCTGAAAACATACATAGGCATTGTCGAAACCAAGAGAGTTGGACGAACAAAATTTGGACAGGACATAGCTAATACAATGCGAAAGATCGCCTTAATGTTAATAATGCTGTCACCGCCGTTCTTGGTGGTGAAAATTCGAAATATTTGAAATCATTCAATTTTCGTGGTTGAAAACATAAACAGCCACCCGAATATTTTTTTTTTTCATGTCCCTTGTGAAAATATGTTAGTTTATCGTGTTTTAAGAGCTCCCTCAAAAAATCAGCTCAAAAACATTTTTTTTAGAGGTCGCTCAAGATTTTTAAAAATTTCCAAACTCGTCAAAATTTTTTTTTAATTTCTTTTCTCGTTATTCTAGGTTGAAAAAAATCTCGATTCTGAAAATTTCAAATCGATATTTTAATTTCTAAAGGTCACTCTTAATTACTAACTTTAAAAGTAGTGTAAGTACCTAAAATGTTTTCGAGCGACCTCTAAAAATAAATATCAACGAACTAATATTTTTTTTTTATTGAATTTGATGAACAAAACAATAGAGACACTTAAAAAATTTCTCGAGGCAAAATTTACTACCGCACTGTGAGTCAAATATTTATAATTTTTTAAAATTTTAAAATTTATGTCTCGTGATTTATTTCTATTCTTTTGTTCATCAAATTCAATAAAAAAAATATTATTTCGTTGATATTTATTTTTGGAGGTCGTTCGAAAACATAGGTACACTACTTTGAAAGTTAAAATAATTACGAGTGACCTTTAGAAATTAAAATATCGATTTGAAATTTTCAGAATCGAGAATTTTTTTAACCTAGAAAATGATAAAATAACGAGAAAAAAAATCAATTTTTGGCAATTTTGGAAATTTTTAAAAATCTTGAGCGACCTCTAAAAAAATTTTTTTTCGCTGATTTTTTGAAAGGGAAAAATCGATACATTTTATTTTATTTATTTAGAAACTGGAAAATAATTGTCTTGGAAATTTACTAAATGCTTCACAATAACAGTTGTTTACATTTTTTCCGTAGGACAAGTCTGCCGCGTGCACACGTATGCATGTTACGTTATGATGAAACCTCCCAATATTAATATTCGCTGTACGTACCTGTAATATACAACTTTTTTGTTCATTTATGCTGAAGTAATGGCAGTCAAACTTCTTATATCCTGTATAGTTAAAATAACATAACAATGGGCAAAGTAAGGTAATTTTTTTGGACTTGGATGAGGCCGACATTACCCCACGACCCCCCAAATCTGGAAACCATCATCCCGGGGACATAAAAACTCCACGGTCCATATAATTGCTGTAATTAAAGCCAAAAGGCACGTGTTAACACGTCGCCCGACGGCTTATCATCCAGTAGAATCGAGCTACAGCCCGGCGTCTTTTTACGTTTACGCAAGGACGTTTTGAATACGGCCCGGATCATCAATAACGGCAGTAAAAACTGTCGATCAACTATCGGGGTTCGATCAGAAGCTCCGAGCTAACAAGGGCATTAACAGGTATTTTTACGGTTAGCCTTAATTACATATCGGTTTGGCGTAAACAAGGTCCGCGTTACAATGAACAACAAGTGAGATTTCTTCGTTTATCTTTCATTTGCTGTTGTTTCTATGGAAACATATCAACCTCGGATTCTTTTTTGCTTCAATTTTATTTTTTCTGGCGAAGTGATTCATCTAATCCCTCACAAATAAGCGTATTCGAAATATTACGTATACCCTAATGGCCAAATCCACCAAAGAATCTAAGTTGGCGGCCAGTCCTCGCCATAAAAGCAGACGGTGCTAATTATATTTAACAGATCGCTTCTAAAATCGTCAATATTTAATACATCGTGATAAATAACATTTTTACGAAATCAGCAGTAAACATCCACGCCGCCCCCTTAGCATGTCCATTTTCTTAAAAGCGCGCCCACTTTGCGAGTTTATTTTATCTATTCGCGTCTAGCTGGCGAATGTTTTTCTCCGAAAAAGTGCGATTGTTTCTAATTTCGTCTCTAATTGCTTCAGTAGCACCATGTTCATGTGAACGTGTGCAAAATATGCACAATTTAGTCAGCCCCATCCAATTCTGAAATACACACTGAGAAAAATCCGACAAGTAAAATTATGCTGATTACCATCTTTTTAATTGTCGTAAATATCTTGAATATTACTTACAAGTAAATTAATATTTCTAGACATAAATACTTCCTTCCCATAAAGATTACATCACTTGTTATTAGTAATTATAAATTCATTTAATTCTAAAATTCATATCCAGTCGATTACTATTACACAGCTATTTTGGGTTGAACTGATATTATTGTCACGAGACTTATTTTATTACTAATCTACCATTAATGTACTGTTCACTTAACATTAATGCATCAAAATTATATTTAGTTAATACAGTTTTAATACCAGTAGCAACACAGCTCAGTAACTACAGCAAGACATTTTAGTTAAGTGTTAGTAACTACAGTTCATTTGTGATTGGCACTTAGGAACTTTGTTTTAGCTGCTGCAATAGAATAGTTTTTCTGTCCTCTATTGTATACAACTATTTTGCTGAGACAAGTGAATTTCTATTTAGGTACCTTTTTCTCAGTGTATATTACAATTAGCGATGCTTTTCTCAGTGTATATAGTACCTTGTTACTATGCAAAGTTTATAGAGCGCATTTGTTTTTCTAATTACGTTACACCTAGAAAAATGTTCTGTGTTAAATCACAACTTCATCGAACGACAAAACCCTGGAAAGGCTACGGAAATTCCACCTCGTTTTGTACCATTTCTGTTTTGTCTCTTTGCAACGCTTCATCTCGACCGGCTGTTATTCCGTCGCGGATAATAATACCCCGGGTTTGGTCTCGAGCGACTGTGGCAAAAAACCGTTTTCTATGAATTTATAATGCAACTCAGGAATCAGTTCCATTAATACACTGCTAATGTCTATATCCACATCGAGCTTTTTCCAGCGGCTTAATAACCCCCTGCCCGCGAAATTAATTAATTAATTGCATAGGGACACTTTTCTGGGAGGGAAAAAAACCATCCGCTTCGCTCAAAAATTACAGGCACCGGCTGAAGACCTCCCCTATAGTTTATAAATATTCATCGCCGGCCGTTGTAATAATGGGTATGATAGCAAAGATACGGCGTTAGCTTGTCTGTGTCTCCGGAATTTATATCTCCGATTAAAGTTCGTAATTATACCACCATCTATTCTACTGATAAGAGCTATTCTAGCTGCAAAAATACGTAAATCTCTGCTAATTTATCTTGTTTCTCTTAGAGTATTTTTGTTTATTATGTATTATCTATTTTAACTGAAAAATTACCAATTCTTTTTTTTCTGTGTATGGTCTGGATTCCTCAAATAATAAATGACCATACGCCTAGCTAGTATTTATCAAACAAAATCTACTCGGTTATTAATGGTATCCAAAACTACGTTATATGCGTGCCATATTATACCGCGTTAAAAAATAAATACTGTATCAGTTACAAGAGAATAAAAAAACAGTAAACGACAGGATCGGTGTAGCATCTCGAATAAATTATTATTAATAGTCGTGGTGTTAATATTATCGTTGAAAAGTTCAATTTCGGTATCTGATTACATTATAATTTATCCTTTGCCTTTCCTATCCGACCTCCCACAGTCTATTTAACGACTTACTCCCTTTATTAAAGGCAGCCATGATTGATATTTAATGCCGACCTCGCCTACTATGAGCCATGTTTCAACCTGTTGCTCCTTTGTCTTTGCTGGGCTCGGATTACCCCGGCGACCCATGAAATCGAATTAAATTCTTTATGTGACGATTTTTAGTGATAATGCCTACATTTCCCGATAACGTATATTATCATTTACAAGCACCACCAAGTTTTAGTAACCATGAAAACAGAGTTTAATTACTGTAACAACTTTTAGCTAGTGTTAAAAAGTGAAAAAAATTATTTTAGCTCTGTATGACTTTAAGTTGTAGCTATACGTCAGTTGAATTTTCTTTTTTTAAGTGAATCATGGCCGGTGTTAATTTTATAATTAGTTTAATGCTTAATTTATGCCAGTCCGACGGAATAGGCGATACAAGTCGATGTAAATAGTGTCTGGAGGCAGCGATCTGGACCAAAAAGCTCGCCCCGATCTCATCTGAACTTATTCCATAGTCGTTACGTTTAATGGTTCCTTATTAAAACCGACACTAGTAAACAGTTCCCTTTAACGACTTTTTGCCTAGAACGGTGATTATTTCGAGGATCGCATGTCAATTAGAGACTTTTTTATAAATTACGGTTGGATCCGCTTATCTCCCGATTGATATCTTAATTTCCGATCGCTCGTTTCATGAATTTGCATACGGCGGGTGATAAACATCGGAGATTCGTTGCGGGTTAAGCAAAAACTATGAGCGTTGCATATTTATCAGGTGTATATTATATTAAATGAGGCGTGTGATGCTGTCTGTGCGCATTTATTTTTAACCAATCGAACCACTACTGAGGAGAACACCTGTTTTACTAGACCGGGTTTTGTTTAACTACCTGAAAGTGTCAATGTCTTTTATTAATATCGGTAGTTTAACGTCAGATATTAGAAAAATACCGATGTATGTGTGTAAGTCGTTTGCGACCGCTGGGCGCAGGGATAGTTCGATCGGAGCGATTTTGATGTCGTTGTGTTGGATTGACTTTCCTGATTGAATAGAAATGTTCTGGCCATGCCACATTAGAACACTCTGTATGTTATAAGCAGACGAATGAAGATGCAAGGCGAAGCCTCGTTTTTAATTTAACTAACGACTACTAGAACCCACTCGGGAACTTCTTCATGCCATGCCACGGTGTTTACCTTAGCACTTCCAGCTAAGAAAAACACCAATTAAAAGCTCTCCGTTAATAACGAAAATTACAATAAAGCAAACAAATTAATCCGAGGTCTGGTGTAGCGTGGCTGGCGCCAACAAATTACCATTATCTAACGTGAAGTTCTGCAATACGTGTAGGAGATCAGGTAAAAAGAGACTGGTCCGCCCACGAGCTGCTAGTAAATAATTTCCCTCTTTTCGTAATATGCATAGGCTTGATATCCTTAACCTTCGCGTCACAATCGAACCACGGGCATTGCCTACGTCGGTCGGTGAATAGCGCTGCGCTCACATGAACCCGAGGAAAATTGTTACTCGAAAACAAGTGACGGTTGAAAATCGCCTTTTATGCTAAAATATGTATTTTTTAAATTAAAAATCGACCTGTTCGAGAATTTTTCCCATAAAAAATTTGTTTTGTTTTTACTGAATTTATTCCATACTATAGGCGCGTACTCTATTTATAATGGATTTTTCATTTTTTTATTCAAAAACTAAGATGTTTTTGTATGAACTGGAGGAAAAACATTCCGCGTCAGTTTTCCATGGCCAGACCACCCATTTGCCCACACCTAACGGTACGTTTCGACAAATGGCGAAACGGCAGTTGCTCCTCACTGACTGCAAAGGACATTATTTCCCCCGGGGTCCTCGGTGTGGGGTCCCAACGGAAAGGACATCCTTGTACAGAGGTACTTAATTGGGAATAGCGCTCTCGTCGTGCTATATTGTCCCATACTAATGAACCCGCTGACTGTCTCCTGTTGTGTAGCCTCGATTAGGGTAATTCCTCCAGGTCGTTTAAGAGCAGCATTTCGAGTCGGCCTTGGAAGCGAAAATGGAATAAAAAATATCGCTGACGTTGTACAAAGTTCTTCATTGGTGTTTGTAGTTTGATATGAACACGTCTGCTCACAATAAATATAGAATATAGAATGATTACCTTCAGTGAGAAAAAAATTTACTGGTCGTAAGTGACCACCTTCAACAAAACAGTTTTATGCAACAGTCGACAGATAAACAAATGTATGTAAATATAAAATTATGCTTACGATGTGCACCATCGACACTGTTAGTCTTTGTCCGTAACGCTAAATGCATAGAAACACAATTGGAGGAGTCTTCGTTGTGTTGTCGCAGTTGTCCAATTATGTTATTCATGGAGGCTTCTTCGAACAAAATCCTCCAGTCCAGAAACAGATTTCACCCAATTTCGGAGAGTGTCAACAGACAATTAAGGAGCTGGAACTACTTAGTATATAAACTACTACATATAACTCTAATCCAGCCACGGTTCTAATATGTAAGCCTCTAATTAATGAAACTAATCCGGCCCGATACCATTTCTTTTCCCCTCATCTCGTCGTCATTTGCATGCCGCAGCGATAGATGTTAACTGCGTAATTATTTGAGAAATTTTAATTAACAAGGTAGCGAACGTGTCGCAGTTAAAAGTAGCTTTAATGAAATAAATAACGAATTCCGAGTAACTAGGATTCATGTAGATATGAGGCTACCGCTCGGCCAGATTAAATATTGATATGTTGGGAGTGGAGCGTTGGAAGTTCAAGTACCTGGGAGTATGTTGTGCCTCTGGATTACGTAGATTGGTAGTGAAATTACACAGGACGATATGGTGATACTTACGTGTAAGATTATTTCTTATGAGGCTCGTTCAAATTGGAGAGCATTTAACTCTGGA
This sequence comes from Anoplophora glabripennis, assembly GCF_000390285.2. Lineage (NCBI taxonomy): Eukaryota > Metazoa > Arthropoda > Insecta > Coleoptera > Cerambycidae > Anoplophora > Anoplophora glabripennis. Next base: position 609,843 of record NW_019416242.1, read on the forward strand.
CCATTTATTTCTATCCGCATACTTAAAACTTATGGTAATATTGGAGTATATACTTTCCAAATACCAATTCTAATTACTTATCCCACAAAACCTAATTAGTACCCCTTAAACATCAACTATGGAAGGTATTTCAGTGGCGGAATCCTTCTTTTTCAACCAATTTAAATAGTAACGACTCCAAGTCAAAATTTATGTACTTTACAGACACGAGCATCTAGAATTTCCCGTCCGATTATGAATTTAATCGGGCACATAGATCAAACGAAAAGGAGAACTTTATTAGTGTCTGTTACATCATTAAGTAAATAAGAACGAAACGGAAGCCGAATTCCACGGAAAGCGGGTCGAGCGGTAAAAAATCGAACGCGTTTCGAGTTAGTTTTAATAACTCGCGTCCCGGTTTGTAACAATTTTTCTTGGTTAACGAAGCGCATCGGTTTTCTTTGATGGGGCTCTCACTAATGGACGCGAGGAGCGATACGCTTTGGTCTCTTAAGGTGCCTACCGTCGCTGATCCGGCCACATTCTTACCATTTTCTTTCATGAGCAGCACAAATCGTCTCGTGAAGTTGTTCGTTTTCAATTAACAGAAAATTTGTCGAAATCTACTACTTCAACTTGGGGGACGTTGGGATTCCGCAACAAACGTTTATATACCACTTTTAGTGGTGCACCATCTATCACACAAAATTCTAATTAGGAGTAAGGTAAGGTGAGATAATGTAAGGTAAGGTGGAATAATGTAAGGTAAGATAAAGTATGGAAAGGCAAGGTAAGATAAAGTAAGGTAAGTATACGCGAAGTGCCTGAAAGCTGCTCTGGAGAAGTGCGTGAGAACTGCTCCGCTCGCCGTAGGCCCCTTAAATCGCGTTTTAAATTCAACACCACGCTCCGGTGTGCCCGAAAATCGTCCCGATCGATTTTTAATTAGCGGATTGCTGGCGATTTATAAATTATTGTGAAATATTTATTCTGAGTGCAGGGCTTTCTCTTATAATATCTTTTTTGCGACGCGCCCGGCAATAAATTCCGGCCCCCCAGTTTGGGTGGTCCGCGAAATTTCGATTCCGCCGTAGAAGTATTCGGTTTCACGCAACGCGTCCCGCAACTGCACTAAAGCGGCGAATTTATTATAGTCGAAACGCGATATAAAAATGCGTTGGGCGTTTGTTTGCACGCTAATTTGGCTAATTTACAAATGGCACGACATCGAGGAGGTTCGCGCCGGATTTCACAATGCATTTTAAAGTTTAATGCAATCACTGGATAATAAATAAGCCCTTAAAACCGCTATCTGCAAAGCCATAGCTTCTTATTCTCGCCTGTGAGTGCAACCTCGTGACTTAACCTCTCCATAAGCGTCCTCGATTTATAAATATTGATACGTTCGAGGTAAATATTAATTTTAGCTCATCGCCGAAGATATATCGCTCCTCTAAAAGCCCATAACGCATCCTCTTATCCACTATTGACCAAAGATGGCTCTCGTAACGACCGATAGGAATTCCAGTGGTGCTCTTAGAAGTATTTAAAGCCAAATTTAGACATCGCGTCAATTAGACGTCGTCTGTATGTTTATCACATACGGTAGTTAAATACGTACGACTTTTTTTTTTCTATCGAGTCATGATCGACGGCTTCGAGAAGTGGAAGAGTTATGTGCACTGTTGGCAGGCTCCCTAGATTTCAATAACAACGATATTACTTAAACGACTAAAATGTAAACAAATGGCAACGGATCCATATATAGAAGCTTGCCTGCCAATTGCTAAGGCGCAGAAACTCTGATTTACGCAAGGGATTTGTGTTTGTTTATTTAATTCCTAACGGACTTGCAGTGGTCGCTTTTTTGACGTGTCAACATATTCCTCCATCACGGCCACCTAAAATTGTATGATTGTACGTTTACTTGATCTATGATCGGCGTTCTGGCTGTACCATATACACTTTAAAAAGTAATTGCTGTTCGGATAGTGAGCAATTTTATTACAAACTTAATATTGTCCATACTACCATACTGGTTTAAGCGAAGTTTCTAATCTTACATACTTTTTACACTATGCCACTAGACAAGCAAAGAGGAGAAAAAGGAGGAACCTATTCGATAATGTAAATAGAGGAGGCCCATTACCTTTTGCGAATACTTTATTAACCATCCCGGCCGTTCCAGATATCGAAACGTATGATCTACGTACGCGATGACAGCCGCGTAGCGGCATTTGTTAACAAAAGAAGTTCTAGTTGACCGTTTCGCTATTAAGTCCGGCTGTATAAGGCATAAGTGTTCCATTAGATTTCTACGGATGCGATTTTACTCGAATCGCCGGTACATACAGATATTCGCCGTCGTCTTACAAATACTGAATCGGACGGGCTTTGGAAATTAGTGGCATTCACACGGTTTTGCGGCCCGAGCGAATTTATGACTCATTTTCAGCGGTGGCTTGATTCAGTTCCTGTTCTATCAAGAAATAAGCAGCTTCGAACTGAGTTTGTTTTTTTTACTAAGCTTCCAAACTTGTTTATTGAGCTAGATTACAAAATCACACATGTGTAGGACTTACTAGATTCACAATCTACGGTGAATGTTAACCAAACGCTATATAGACATCGCGGCGCTATGTGGAACGTTTCCCGATGAAGTTAATATAACTAGCTGTACTTTCGACGACATTCTGTATGAATAATGCCCAAGAGGCACCTCAAGTGGTATTTATACGTCTATAATTACTTTTCCGGCTGGGCGGAACTCCTCCTGGCTGATTTTTCGGATTCCTCCGTCGGGCAAGGGTGTGTTACAATCTACCCGGCTGAAAAACCGCATAAAATCAGCATTCATTACGCGATTGATATTCCAACAGGAACGTCAGCGTTAAAATTAATGACTCAATAAATTAGCGTCTTCTAATTAGCCTTAATGACGTTTCAATCAGTCCATTCCCATCGGAACGATCCCGGGTTTAATTACGGGTAGGTTTCTGCCTCCGTAAACCGCGAGATCGAATTTGACGGAGCCCTGGCGTTCCGCAGGCGACATAAAACATACAATTCGCGGCGTTCGTCGGCAGTTATGGCGGTTAATTGTGATCATTCGAGCTCTTAGTCGATTCCGATTGCCTGCCAGCGTAAACAGCAGCCGTTTATGGGCTTTTATTGCGCCGATTAGCATAATGCCTAAATTAAATAATTGTCAATTACAATAATACATCGGTAATTGCTCGTAAAATCCAGAATTAAATATCGGCGTTCCGTTCGATTTGCCTACAGTTGCGCGGTAGAGGATCCCGTATTATATTACAGTAATAATATTAATAAAATTAAGGAGTAGGTAGGCCATGAAACGAGTAGCGCTGTCGTGGGCCCAGCCACCTCGGATGACTACTGTAAATATATTTCAGTAGACTGTTAAATTACCAAAATGATTATACGCTTATTTAACTGCGGAAAAATTAAGTAGGTACTTAAAATACGTTTAGACAACCTGTCAAGCTAAAGTTGCCATAACCTTCCCATCCACATGGACACAAGATACAACCAACAAAGTTGTAATACAATTTTTTTCGCCCAACTTATACATGCAGGCGTTAGAATTGCAGATTAGTATTTAAGGCCTTACACTATACTTCATTCACTGTAATATTCCCAAAATCTTTAAACAATTTTGCACCAAAATACATCTTGATCCCGGATGAAGAAAATAAAACCTGTGAAACGTTGATTTTAGATGTTATATTTCATTTTTAGGTATTTCCTGTCAACTAAAAAGTATCTCATGAAAATTTTATTTATACAACGAATATAGGCACACAAAAGAGGCGTTGCAGTTTTTTCTATCAAAACTGGCGTCAGTAAATCGCGAGATTTTCGATCCCGACTGGTAATTGCACTTTTAATAAATGTCCGTCATCAATTACTAATATCCCTCCTAATAGTTCGAGATAGCGGCGCCGCTTTATCTTCAAAAAATTTATTATGCACCGATAAAAATTAATTAATAATAATAAAAAAAAATTACCATAAATTTGTAGGGATGTGCGCGGAAACCCATCTATTAGGTGTCCGGATCGAGCGGGCTATAAATCCACGCCGTAGATGGTTTTTATCTGAGAGTCCGAGAGGATATTTATATTAATATAAATATTTATTAGCGAGATACATCGCTTTATTAAGAGTGTATTAATCTTTCGTGTTATTTACGGGATATATATGATTGCCCCGGACAGCCTTTTCAACACTGCGGTAATTGATAGGGCATGAAAAATTTGACTACAATATAATTCCGTAAAAGAGAAAGCTTTTACAATTTTGTCACTAAAATTGTTGGTCTGTTTTGGTTTGGGTGAATCGTATATCCACTCAGATTTTTGGCTTTTTGGCTTTGAAATATCACTAGAAATGAAAATTTTTCTATGCGCATACAAAAAACGTGGGTTTACTTTTGGCGGCACAATATGTTAAAAAATTCGAAAAATTTCATATTTTTCTTCCTATTTAATTATGTATCTTTTCAAGAGCGAAAATGGACGAGGAAAAAAATGTTTGTAATTAAATTTTTTACAAAATATGGCTAGTTTCAAATCGAACGAATAATGATTATTATTGTAAAAAACGAAAAAATCGCCAAAAATGGGGTTAAAAAACATTACTTTTTAGGGATTTTTTTTTGGGGTCTTTAAATTGGGTATAGGACTTTCATCTCAAGAAAACTTTATGTTATGTAGAATCACCACACCAAATTTCATCAAAATTGATTCTAAAGATTTTACATAATAATTTTGCAATGCGGATTTTGAAAAAAAAAATTTGCAAATTTTCAAAATTTTGCACAGTAAAACCAAGGGCCTTAGATACTTGGAAATTTAATCACATACACAAACGCTTTTTGAAAAATTCGAATCCGTCAATTAGGAGTGCTCTGGAGTTTGTTTAAACATGGGTCGAATTTTTGTACTTATAAACAATTAAAATAACTTTGTGAATATTCAATCAAATCAAATATTTTTAAAAGCAGGTTTTAAAAGTAACCTATTGGAAAGACGCTTCTTAAAAAAAGATCGATTGGTCAATTAGTGACGTAGTTATAGCCGATCAAAGTTACTCGTCATTTACACTAAATGTACTGGTACATCCGGGCTAATTTTTCGAAAAATACCTTTGGTATTCCGGGTACTTTTCTTCATTAGCAACCTACGTTAAAACGTGTTTAAAGTTATTTATGCAATTATTATTGATTTTTTATATTTAGTTTATTAATTTAATCATCATTTCTTTTGTGATTAAAGTATAATTCAAATATTATTTAAAATATAAGCAAATGAGAAATTAACTCATTATATTACTAATTTTCAACATATTTTGAAAATAATTGGTGTTTAAACAATTTTAGAATATTTAAATAAATTTGTTTTTGATCTTTGATAAACATTATTAAGTTTATGCACTTACCTTCGATACAATAAAAAAAATAAAGTTGATAAAGTTTAAAGATAAATAATTATCGGACTGTTGAAAGACCAATAATTATTATTAACGTTAGGCATTTGAAAATACGCTAATTGTTTTTTTAAATCGCGAGACATTATAACAAAAATCATCAAAATCGGACCTCTAGAAGCTGAGATATTAAAAAATTTTAAGCGCGTCGCGATTTTGAACTCGCCGATTCCATTTCGAGTAGGCCGAAGCGGCCGCGCTCTCTGCTTCCCCTACCACCACCACCCGTACGATTTCTTGAATTTCTCGCTTGCATAAATAATTTTAAACACTTTTTAAAGTAGGTTGCCAATGAAGAAAAGTATTGCAACCTTAGACCTGGTAAGTACTCGGAATACCAAAGGTATTTCTTCGAAAAATTAGCCCGGATGTCCCAGTAGCGTCTTTCCAAGAACTTTTAAAACCTATTTTAAAAAATTTGACTAGGTTGAATATTCACAAAGTTATTCTAATTGTTTAAAAGTACAAAAATTCGACCAATGTTTAAGCAAGCGCCAGAGCTCTCCTAATTGACGGTTTCGAAATTTTCAAAAAGCGTTTGAAAGCTTGAGAGCCCTTCTATGTGTGATTAAATTTTCAAGTATCTAAGGGCCTTGGTTTTTGCTGTGCAAAATTTTGAAAATTTGCAAATTTTTTTTTCAAAATCTGGATTGCAAAATTATTATGCAAAATCTATCGAAACGATTTTGATGAAATTTGGTGCGATTATTCTACATAACATGAAGTTTTCTTGAGCCAAGTATAAAGGTCCTATACCCAACTTAAGGACTCCAAAAAAATTCCCTAAAAAGTAATGTTTTTGAACCCCATTTTTTGGCGTTTTTTTTTTTCATTTTTACAATAATAATCATGATTCATTCGATTTGTAACAAGCTATATTTTGTAAAAAAATTAATTACAAACATTTTTACCTCTTCCATTTTCGCTAAAAATCAACTCTTCAAAAGATACATAATTAAATAGGAAGAAAAATATGACATTTCTCGAATTTTTTAAACATATTGTGCCGCCAAAAGTTAAGCCCACGTTTTTTTTATGCGCAGAGAAAAATTTTCATTTCTAGTGATATTTGAAAGCCAAAAAGCCAAAAATCTCCATGGATATACGATTCACCCAAATATGGACTATTTGAAACAGACACCGTCTGTACTATTGACATAATTTACGATATTTTCACAAACATATTCTTCTGAAGGTGAAAACATTGAAAATTACAACCAGTTAAATTGTTCCTTAGCTTGTTTCGGCTGTTGTCGTCACACCCGCGGACGGACGCACGACACCTTACTAAATCAAACGCTCCGCGACACCGGCGATAGTAATACGTGGTTTGAACAATTGAACCGTCCCGGCCTGATAACAACCGTAGGTCTTATTTATGGCGGAGATGGCGTGGCTGAGGCCGGGACGCGATCCAGATAGCCGCGGATTGATAAATTGAGCGTCGAAGTCACACAAATTTAATGCGGACGTGTGGGTGACGCAGTCCGTTGCCCGGCCGCCTCGACGGCAATGCTGCGACCGCGGGGACACACCTGTAACGTTGCCTTTGTGTCTCTGGGTGTTATAAATACGTTTTTATTGGTAAACAACGCGTGTTTCACGGGATCGAATCTTATCGGGTGCAATAAAATGGTTAGGTTAATAAATGGGTATTTAATATAAGGGCGGTGACCCCCAGTGGCGCCTCGTGAGCTCACAAGAATTTGTTAAAATATTATTTGCATTAAATCATTTAATTTAGTGTCAACAGAGTTTTTCATTTCACCTGTACGGAAAAAAATGTCTCGATTTCATCATATTCCACGTAGACTCGATGAAGTCGTGACTGCAGCGCTCGAAACGAGATGCAGGTTGGCGACGTCCGCAACAGCATCCGTTCCAGCGCCTACCATCGTCCGCGGTAACCAACAAAGCTAAAGGTGTAACACGTACCGTTTTTTCCTGGTTCCGAGGCCTCGGGTAAGTGGTTTACCGTGTTCTACGATACGCGAAGGGAATATCTGTTATTTGTATACGCTTATCGCCACTCACCCACTACTCGTTAAATATGCCGCTACATCTCTCCTGAATGCGTAAGACAAATGCACCGCTTGGCGCTGAAATCGCAACAACCAGCGGCTCGTGATTGAGTTTTTTGAACAATATTGGACAACAGACTCGGCATATTAGAAGCTTTCAAAGTTTGTGATGTAAATTTGTAACAATGGTAACTCTTACTCCTCAAGAATATTCTCACATATGTTTAAGGATGGAAACTGATGCATTTCTGGTTGCCTAAATTATACCGAAAAATGGTAGAAAACAGCCCTTTTTTTATTCCAATATATCTTTTTAAAGCAATGGAAGAAAATAGTAAAATTTCATATCACATTTGGCAAAGTATAAATGAAGACAGTAAAGCAAACATTAATTGGGATAGGTAAATAATTCGTGAGAAATTAATTTCTAAATATGAAGGATTTTTTGGACTTTTACAAAGAAACGATTATTTCTTCATAGTATTGTAGAATTATGCAATTTTTTATGTAGTTGTCTTTAAATAAATTAACTGATTAGACTTTATTTCATAGTTTGTTCATCACTTTATTATTTAAAAAGTTATATTGGAATAAAATTATTAAAAAATATTCATCCATGAATAGCATTATCTCCGACCTTTAATTCGCTTAATTTGTAATAGATGTCGCACTAGTAAAAATTTATTTATTAATGGACTCGGGTTATTTTTAACGAACAGCTGTTGTATGTAGTTAATTTGGTATAACCTGATTCTAAATTGGTAGTCATGGTTTCTGTTAATTGATACGTAAATATTTAAAGAATGTCATGATCATTTTAGATATATTTTTGTATAAAAGTATATAAGTAACAGTGCAAGTCCATACTATTATATAATTTTAGAAAATATGAAATATAAACAATTTTTAGTTTATTTAAAACCATAATTTATAATTAATATACCTATATTAGTATCTACGGTTAGTGGATAAGAGGGAAAACATTTTTATTTTCTATTCTACTAGAAAAAGTAATTCGTGACAAAAAATATTTTGCTTTTTAATTGAATATGTTTGTCATGAAAAACTGTAATTTATATATATACAGGGTGATCAGAAATTTAACAAAATTAATAACGTTGAAGAATAAACTGCTTTTGTTTTTGATAATATAAAAAAATGTTAATAAGAAAAGTTGTTCATAACGGAAAGTTATGTTATAATTACGATTTGTGAATAAAGCGGCTTACTTTGGTATAAACAGAAATGGAAAATATTATATTTTTAATAATTAATATTAAGTAATTCTTGATAAAAAAAATTCGCATATTAATATAAATAGAATTTTAATTGTGAATATACATAATAATGAGAAAATATAAAAAATATGTACGATATACTTATTTTGTCCAAAAAATGTGTAAAGAATTATGTACAAAAGGACGATTTGAGTCTAAATTTTTTTTATGAGAAATAGGTATTCAGTTCACTTCACTTGAAAAAATAGTTGTAGGTACTTTAATACCTCCAATATAAACAGAAATTCTGTGGAACAGTGTAGTTTAATAAATATGTAAATAAATGAAAGTAATAAAGAAATAAATAGAATAGGTACAGTAGAACAGGAAAAAATTTAAAAAATCATAAAATAAAATTATTTCTTTTTATTAATTTGAGCTTCTATAATATATTCTGGATCCATACATCTTTTTCCCTGTGGAATATTTTTGTATATTATTTCTGGTAGTATACAATTTTTATAAAATTGTTCCAAATTTGTTGCCATTGATTTTTTCCATAATTCTTCATCTTTCTTAATTTGTTCTACATAGAGCGGGTTGTTTTCACCACTATAGGTATATTACGAAATAACATATAGACTTCTTCCGGTTATATTTAACTGTCTCTGTATCTGAAAGTAAGAAAAGAATTTTACCAGATAATATTTGTTATAAACATAGATAATTATACATTTTTACCTATTATGCTTTTGATTTACCATAATGATATATCTAGTCATATATAGGGTGCCACAATAGTGCGATAAAGTTTAGTATAACTGCCTGTAGTAGTGATACGAAAAAAGTTACTTGCTCGGATTCACATTTTATTATTATTTCCATTATTCATTATTTTCAGACCGAATTAAACGTTCAGAAAATCTTGTTTTTGGCCTGAAGATTTTGCCCTATACAACTATAACTGAAAATAATTATAAACTTTGTCACACTATTGGAACAGCCTGTATGTGCATTGCAACGACAATATGTCATATTTATATTACGGCTAAGTAAGCGGAAAGTCCATTGTCGCATATGTAATTTTTATTTTCAAATAATCAAATACAATATACCTACATATTTATTTTTAATATCTATTATTTACTTGAATTTAGTACTAAGTACAACTATGCCTAGCAAATTGTAATACTTACTCTGTTAATGTTTTTTCCTTCATATAAAAAATAGTAAACTCCACAAATAAAATATTTCGCAGCCACAACGCAACAATAAAAGATAACAGCTCAAAGATCCATACAAGAAATAATTACATTCGCACCTACTCTGGTCCGAATCCATATAAGTACTAAAATGTAGAAAATAATATGAAATAAAACTTTTAGTTGGCTGCAAATATTATAAATTTGTACAACCACTTGCCATCCTCCTTTTTTGTAAATATGTACATAATAATATGTAGAAGATAGAAAATAGAAATATTTTCAGAACAAAAAACCGGCGGCCGCAAATTGGAGTTTTTATTATTTTATTACCCTTCTCTTTTCATATGCAATTATGAGATAGCAAGAGAGTGGGATGGACGTATAGGCCGGACAACTCATTTTGGTGCACGTGTGCGTGCATCTGGCATTTTCTCGTTTTTTTTAGTTGAGTTTTGCCGGAATTTGAATGAATGAAATAATCGTACTATTTTTACTACAAACGTATTTCCTGTAGCGACATCTATATCTACTTTGTTAGATGAAACGGGACTTCAATTTCCGTTCTTAAGGGATTATATACTCAAATCTCCTTTTAAAGTTCGTGACTTTTTGGATGCAATGTACAGAGCGTTGGTTTATGCCGCGGTATTTGTTGACCTCGGCCTGTATATATGATATTTTGAAAAAAATAAAGCTTTTTACTCGTTTCAATCAAAATTTTTCCCTCGGTACATTAACATGATCCCTTTTCTGCACTGCTTTCATGCTTATTTGCATTTGGGATTTATTTATATATATTTTTATAGCTTTTGGATTTACCCGCGGCGACTGGCAAGGGATGAGTCAATTGCAGTGCCATAAATTTGATCAAATCAGAACTTCGTACTTTTTATATTGTCGAAGTCTCTCTCTCTCTCTCTGTCTTCGATTTTTATCTGGGTTTTACGAATTCTTCACAGGCACCCGCGGTCTCTGATAGATCATTTTTATGCAAAACAGAGATATAGTTGTTATACTGAAAAATTTATGTTTAGAATTTGCATACAGGTGCCTGTGTCAGACGCAGAGTTAGGGGAATGGTGAACAAAAACAAGTTTTTTATTTCCGGAGTATGCATCGTCATCTTAAATTACATTCAAACTCGTGATAGTGTTTTAACAAAAAAATTGTATCAGGAAGAAAACTGGTTAGTAAGTTCATGTTCTTCATGTAAAAATTAACGTTTGAAACAAAATTTCGTAAATAGCTAGAAAATATTAAGAGAAGACCCGTTCTTGAGTGCCAGTGGCACAAACGCGTGCCAAGGAAGCGCTCTACTCGAATGTCGACGTCAGCGGATGCTGTACCTACGCTGTTGATCTCAGATATGATCTGATCCGACATAAAAGAGCTCACGAGCGTTTTCCTGGAAGCTGTGCCGCCGTCTAAAGAAGATTCTGTGTGCTTACTCAGACTCTAGTGTTTGTATTAAAGTTAAAAAACCCAATTTAACGAAAAACCACAACATAAACAACGTTCCTGGTGAAATACTACGAACTACTGCAGTGTCCTATGCCTGCTTAGATTTCACACCCCCTATATAACTTTTATGTGATATACGAGTAAAAGAAAATAGTTGATAGCCATTTTAGCTACAACTCGCCGATAGCAAAAACATTAATCGACGCTTTTCAAGCGAGTTATTGATTCTCCATAGTAATTTTAAAAATAGGATCCTAGATCCTAGATGAAAACAATTTTCGGTGTGGCAAGTGGTAACGTGATGACAGCTGACAGCGGCGTGAGATGTGAATAAAACAAAAGATTCTACTGATTCATAAAATTGTCTGTCAAAATACCAAATTTACACGAGAAAATAAGTGGTAGATACGCCAGTGCTGATTGTAGTAACTTCTTGAAAGCAAAAGGAAGACTGAAAGAATCCGCTTGTAGAAAGTTTCGTAAAGTTGATTACACATTACCGATATTTTTTACGTGTTGAAAACACGCTGGATGTGTAATTGATATTTAAACTGTGTTTTTTTTTCGCAGCAACTGTTGCATGAAATTCGCGCTACTTATATGGCTACGTAATTTCCCCACACATTTTTTACACTCGCATACCAACCTGCCAAGCAACCACTCGTTAATTGAATGATGTAGATGTAGACGGAAAGATACGAATTAATTAAATAATCATTGTTTTACAGTGGAAATAATTAAAAGTGATACTCGTATGATATTGCTAAAAGCGAGGCGTCAGTAAACAATATTTAATTATCGGCAATCTATCAATCGAGAAAGGATTCGAATCCCGCCGAGAGACAAATGCCGGATAACGAAATACCCACGGATCGATTTTTCTAGTTCCAATTCATCTCTGCACAATGGGCTTACGCCATCACATCTCCGGCACCGTAATTAAGCAGGTGCCATATTTGGGTGCTGGTTTTACTAATAACAGTAATAGAAAACCCTATTATTAACCTGGATACGCCGGCCGCCTTTCTATCAAATCAGTCAATTAGCTGACGGGCGAGGAATATTTAGTCCGGTAATTGGTGGAGCACCCGAGCTCTTTGAAATAGATATAATTTGGGAGATAGCGCGGCCCAGGAGGACGCCGAATCGCGAACTTAATTAAGTCGTCTCCGGATCGTGGCGGTGATTTCTCGGTTCTTTGGTGCTCCCGCCATTGTTACCGAAGAACAACTGTCTAGATAGAGTTGGTTAATTGCACGGACAGCCGCTTCTGAAAAAAGTTTGATGGATAAGGAGGAAGGTTTTGTGATGTATCTGTGTTTGAAGATCAATGAAAATGTAGCATCTGTCATTTTTTCCCTAAAGCTTGAAACTTGGAGCCTGATGTTTAGAGAGTAGGGTTTTTTGTACAGTTTTGCTTTTGAGCACTTTGTGCCTGGGCGATTTGGACACAAGGTATGGCATCTAACCTGAAAGCCAAAAGTCATACAAGGAGTATTAGCCAAGTATTTGCTTCTGATTAATGATCTACAGACTACCAAGGTCGACGTTCAATCACGCCTGTTGATAGCTCCGCTTCATTATGAATTTTCGAGGGGGGTTCTTTTGCTTTCAGGTACCACACACCGTTGATTGCATTGGGCGATAGTCGAGTATTATCTGCTCTAGCTTGATAATAGACATAATTCAAAAGATCGGTGAAAACCATCAGGTCCGATGTCTGAGTGCTTTCGAAGCTCGTTTGCGCGGATTGGAAACACAGGCGAATTTTGAGATAAAATCCCCTGTATAATTATTACCTCTCGCTGAACCTTAATGAGATTCGCCCGTCGTTTGTCGACGCTGTCGCTTCCCACGATTACATTGCAAATTCGAAGTCCTCCGCGTTGTCCTTCCTTTAGCGTCGAAAACACGCGGTGGCATGGCCGGTTGGCAGTCGCGTCATGCCCGGCTACTACAAAACAGCACCAGATGAGCCGCGTTTACTGTTTTAACGATGCCGTCACATCCTCTTGTTCCCCGTCGGGAAATAATCTCCTTAAAAGTGCAAAATTGTCGTCTATTCATCAAGAAGGATCCGGTAACGTTTCTAGAATAACTCCTCGTTGGAAAAACAAAAAAAACCAGCGCTCGTAAACCAGCGGAAAGGACGTCCACGGTTAGAAAGAAAAAATCGCCTTACTTTACTTAAGTAAAAAGACAGGCGTTTGGATTTCCAAGAAGAAGCCGTTCCCAGCAGTAAATGGTGGAATGTCGCGACAAAATTCAGTCCGTAAAAGTGAATTTTCTGGAATTAGGTCAGGATTTAATGGAAAAATGATCGATTTAGTTATGTTTAAACGACGTAGATATTTGCAGTGTGTTTTATTCCTTGAAATAATATTAAATTATCGTATTTAATATATATATTTTTTTAAATAATGTGGGTGGCAAAGTTATTCGGCTTATCGTGTACACTTTCAAACATGGCTCACTCCTAGTTAACAATTTAGTAATTTTCCACTATTAATAACGGAAATTATCGTTGATTCGTTTAAAAGTACTGTTCAAATTGGATGTAGAACGATTATTATAACCACGGAGCATGTAACTTTATCTGTGTACTTCCATTCCGATAATTATACGTGTAACAATAATTTAAGCAAATCTAATTTGTACCGTAACCGAGCTCTCCGGTATTTAAACCGTCTCTGGGGCAATATCTCGCACAGATTACATATCTCGAACATTCCATTACACACAAATAGTTACATGATCCTGCCTATAAGGCTGTCTATGGAATTAATTACCTTTTAAATATGGCTACTTCGCATGCTACCTCTGTTCCGATTGCCGATAAATATTTTTGCAGGCGATGCCGTGGCATGCGAGACGCTCGGGTGTCTTGAGTTTGCTCTGCCCAGACTGTGCGGGATCGAAGTCACAAAACTGTCTTTTAACTTACACACACGACTTTAAGGGGGCTTATGTACGGCAGCATTAGAAGTTGTTCGAGCTGACGTTCGAACGCTGGCTCTGTAGGGGGTTGTGGTGTGTTTTGAAGGTTTAGTGCGACACTCTGTATATGGATCTATAAGGCCTGTTAAAAGAACCAACTCCTTTGTACTACCCGTAAAGACACGTATGGCGCGTTCTGAAAATAAACCATATATTTTCGTGACCTTTCGCCTCTCGGCAAATGCTAGGCGCTAGCCATGTTGCAGCACGTGCCAAATTATATTAACACCTCCTCGGTGATTACTTTGAGTGGGAAGAGCTGAGTAAGTACGGCCAATTTTGAATATTACCGGTTACGGATACTTCTTGCAGCATACAGTCAATAGAAATGATGGTGGCGATGGTTAAACCTTGACTCCTAAGAAAAGAATCGATACGGGCGCACCGATATGATGAAAAAAAAAAATGAAAATTAAAATTGAGATTTTAGGGTCTACTTGGAAATAGAGAAAAACAGGATGCACAGAGAAAACAGTTTGTTTAAATATAAGAATGATTTATGCCGATGTTGTGTTACAAGTTTGAGTGTCATAGTTTTAGTTTAATAATTGTTTGTTTATCTTTGAATTTTTTGTTATTTGCTATCGAAGATAATCTAGATAATAAGCTATCTTAGAATTAGGTCAAATTATCTGCCTTGCACTGTTGCCAAATTGTTATAAAAATCCCCAATATTAAAACTCGACCCGTTTAAAAACTTTTAATGTTACGCCCAAGTAATACAGAACATTTCTATTCTTTTGAGCTTAGTCTATTTTATGAAGTAATGACAGGCAGACTTCTAACATACTACATTTTATAAACAATGATTTCACAAAACACATTTCTCAGTGTAACGAAGATAAGTTGAAATATGTATTACGTATCGCTTTTAAATTGCCCTTCTTATATGTATCAAACAGATCTCTGTTTGATATTTTAAAGTACATCAGAATTCTAGCTCCGACTAGTCCGTTATGGTCTTATTAGTTGTAGGTGCTCGGATTGTGTTAGAAAATCACACTTTTATTGCGAGCATTGTACCGCGACATGGTTTTACCATTTAGAAAGCAGTAAATTCCACTATTTAGAACCGAAGATGGCTTTATTACACCACGAAACCCCTCCGGTACCGCTTTACGGCTTTATTCAAAATAGGGCCCCATTGTCCCCAGTGGGTGTTTTTACACGCGCTCGGGAATACTAATTATTTATTAAAAATGTATTAACTCTCGTGAGGAATTTTTATTTCGGGGTACTTGAGCTGTGAACCGTGATCAAAGAGATAGGATTCAAGCTTCTAGATATTTTATTTGGTAATCGGCCACTTTTACGGGAAAACGGAAAGAGCAAATAGAAAAACCGCAGGAGCTGACCATTATGGCACATAATAATTTAATAATAAATAGTCAATTAACTGCTAAATTTTAAATCTCGTTTTTAAAACCAACGATTTTCTTTCGCTATCCACCTGTATGCGGGACAAAAACCCAACGCGACTTTTGCGAAGATCAATCGCGTATAAAGACGAAACATAATTAATTTATACCATGTAGGAAACGAAAACCAGCTTCGGTGTGTTCACACGGCAATTACGACAAGCCGAGGATGATGTAGAGTCGTAGCATCGGTTGACAGTCCGCAATATCGCTACCAGAGAAGTTGACGTAAACTATCTCGACGGGATCTGCAGGGGTTCGATCTTAAGCGATATTAGGTGCTTAGGAAGAAGCTCCCGGTCTTGCCTCATCGTTCTGCTGTTTGCTATCGTGTCCAGTCTTAGTACTTTAAAGGCCATTTAATGTTAAATTAAATGAGTTTTTAAATAAGTATTATCTAATCTAAGATAGGGAATCTAACCTAAGATATATACCTCCAAATTATCCGAAAACTTCGAAGTATCGAGATTAAAGCACCTTTAAAACGCCAAAATACGTACAAATATGTTTCCGATTTTTTAAATATATCCCGATTTTTCGATGTATCCTAAATGTTTTAGAATTAGAATTATTAGCGCATAGAAATTATAGTCCCTTGTTCAGGGCTTTCTCTTACTCCCGTATGCCAGACGTCGTGTGGGCTTCAACAAACTGTTCCTTGTTTCCTGCCTCATTATTTCAGGTTATTTTTCCTCGTTTGAGAGATAAGCCCGATTTATGTTAGATTTACGGAGAGATACTGCCTACAATTGCCTGAATTGTGTAAAACAACGCTGTAACGACCCTAAACTTGCTGCAATATGGTCACAGTTTATGTCATATTCGTATGTCCCATTAAACGATTGTTGTAGAACATTTGCACGACTTTTTCTCACCTATATTTATTTTTCATTTGTTGGTACTGCTAGAATTTTTCTTTGATTCTTTCACCAATGGTGTGCCAAGTAGGGAGGGCGTTTGATTTATTATTAACAATCAAATTCCATCTTGTAAAAAAGTTTACAAACCACTAATGTATCGCATATCGATTTCTATCAACGCCGCCAAATTACAGGCTAGTGTTTGAATAACCAGAGCAGAATTAGCGGACTAAAAATATTAATTGATAGGCGTAGACATACTGTAATTAATGTATATGACTTATGCGTTCGACTAATGTACACACAGGGATTATTAATGGAAATAAGTAGGCTAGGATTTCGCAATTGCTCATTCTGTTTTAATTATAGCTTATAATTAGGGTATTATAAATAATTTACGGCAACGTCTTTTGGTGCGAGATATAAGCCGGTTATGTAATAACGCAAAAAATATATTTTCAAGTTATAATTATATATATTACACTTAGCTTTTTTCATAAAAAAAAAATTGCTAAGTGGGTGTTTCTGCAACTCCACTGACATCAGAAAAACTTTTTTGTTTCACGTCAGTCAACGCCTGTTTTTTTTCTGTTACTTAATTTTATTGTAAATACAATTTTTAAAGTCCTGATATTATTATTAATAACATAATTTTTTAATTTACGGTTATAGTAGGGCTATTGGCGAAGATCTCCATAATAAAAAATGACGTGGAAATTTATTCCTATTTATTATTTGAGAGCGGATTAATAAAAAATCCAAATAGTTGCATATTATTTTTTATAAAATCTGAATGAAAATCCTGCTCGCGAACATCAGTTTTTCTATAATATTGTAAATGCAAGTAAAAATTTCTCACCTATTCACAATATCACGAGCCACCACTGGCTTGCAAGAACCATTTGCAATAAATATAACAAAGAAAAACAAGTTATTTAAGCCTTTTCTTTCCAGATTTAGATAGCCTTTACTAGAAACCTTAACCAAGCGTTATTTTCAAAAGTAAAATTTAAAAATTAAAGCTTCAGATTTATTAAAAGTAAACGTTTATTTTTTCGTTATCTGAAACGTGTAAAACCGCGACATTTTTTATTTGATTATACATAAAAACAACACCTTTCTCGATGGTGTTTGGACGTGATAAACGTCGTTCTCATGTGCATTCACCGAGGTCTCTTTGTGTTTCAGTGCAACTGATTGCGAGTATCATCAACTCACGTGTGGTTAGTTCTCATCTACAAACTTATTTGTTGTACCGTAGCCAAAGAGATTCCTAAAATTTCAATAAATAACCAGTCAGATACCCCACCAACCTCCAGCCATAAAACTCCGGCGGGCAATATTTCCTTGTCATTTTCGGTTTTTATCTGTAATTACCCCAAAGTAAATTTATTTGGAAAGGTTTTGATCGCAAGCAACTTTACAATAAACATATATTATATAGATTTATCGGCCGGCCAGCCGAGGTGACCGAAATGGTAATAAATTTCGTTTTTTAATTCATACATTATATTACTTAATATCTATTTTTATACGTTTAATCTTATCAGACGTATCCGAATAAATCTTCCCGAGTTCTCATACCATCCCGGCGGCCTTACAATGAACTTATCTGCGGCACGTTACTCTCTCACCTAAATCCATTATTCCTCCACTATTTCAGATAGTCGAAGACGAATTTGTGGTATGATCAGCAACAAAAGAAACGGATAACTGTATACGGAGATCACGCTCAAAAATCTATTTACAACTATCGATCGACAATTTTTGAAGAGAACACTGTTCGGGAAACAATAAAAATAACAACAGATTGGCTGTATTGTCAGATAGATAGATTACAGTTAAACACACAAAAGCAAATAATTCATTTTGGTTTCTAATCTCGTGAAGTCTCACATAAACAATTCTTTCTGGAGAACTGTACGAAGATTCCTCACATATCGGTAAATCGCGACCCCGTCTGCTAAATCCGAATTCGAGATTCTCGGCATACGCGACATAATTATCTAAATTAGCGGCGAAGGCCTGCTTATAAAGTTGTTCTATGAGCAGCTTCTTTATTATAGACAACGCCGATAAACTGGGTAACGTTTGTTAATCACTGCAGAAAAAACTAGGCGAATAAAACCGTTGCCAATTAGGATGGCATCGCATAATGAACGACGTATTAAAACATTACACGTAGAGCACCTGTTTTATCAAAATAAAATTAATTGCGGGACATCGATGGAAGGAGTTACAAAGAAAGACATCAGTATTTGTGACAAGGTGATCGCGCGAGCTGGAGAATTTACGAGGATTTAAATCAGTTCGAGGATACGAGCGTAATTCTTGCTGTTTGTAATAAAACAAATACGATAGCGATTTTTTCAGCGTATGTACTACAGCGTGATATCACGAACCAGTACAAGAGTAATTACAAACTATGTTATATTCGATTAGAGAGATTGTAATGTGTAAGGTCCTTTCTCAATTTATTGTGACAGCATGTCCTGGGAGAGCTCAGCTAAAATTATGCTGTTACTACATATTTATTCATTGTTGATAATTCTCTATTCATTTTTTTAAATCAAATACTGCACTTTAAATCCTATTAGCAGCAGCAATTAGTCTGGTTAGTTGTATCAGTTGTCCAGCAGCGCGGTATGAAAATTACTAAAAAAAGCTAAAAATAAATTCAGTTTTCACTACGGAATTTGAGTCAAAGGTAGCTTCCGTATAAATATGACCACCATTCAATCTTACACCCTGTATATAATAATAAAAGGTTTTTATTGCAGCAAATAGTTGTAACAAGGTTAAACAATATAAAATATAGCATCGCAGAAATTGAATTGTTTTTGAATAAAAAAACAATGTAAGTCATTTAAACAAATGGTGAATAGAAGAGTTCCAAAAATTGGTCCCTGTGCCACTCCATATAAAACAATCTTACAATCAGAAAAATTGCTAGTAACATTTGAATATTATCTTTGTTCTGATAAAGAAGACCCATTGCTATCTTCTTTCCTCTTCCTCTTTTTCTTCTTTTTCCAAAATAATCGTCCAACTATTTTCCATTAAGTTTATATCGAAGGAAAACAGTTGATAGGGATTTTAGCAGCACTCTAGGGGGCGACACCGTCTAGTTAAAGTGACAGTCCGACCTTCTACGTACGGTAGAGATATTCGTGTTGCGGACTGTAATTGGATCAATGGACAAGGCACGATCTGACCTCTATCGATTAAAAGTACGAGAAACCGCAATGGCACTGCATCTATTCCAAGTTCAATGGGTTATAGATCATTGTTAACACAGACGTTGAGGTACCGTACCACCCAGGTTGTTGGGTTAGACAAGTGCTTCGTAATAGGGGATAGACGAAAGTTCGAAAATAAAAAGATAAATATGAAATATCCTAGATACAAGATAAGATAAAATTCGTGGTCGAATTGTTGGACACTGTAAGTAAAAAAGCATTTCGTGTATGAAAATATTGTTCAGTAAAAGTGATATTTGAGTGAAATTTTTTTACAGTGTAGACATGATTCCTTGAAGCGGGCGTACCTTTTTGATATTCAAATTCACTTTGAAGTAAATAAACTAAAACTTTGTGCCTATTAATAAGTAACCTAATACGCGGCTATAAATTTTCTACCGAATATCTACGCTATCTGATCTTGAGATTCAATAAAATCGAATTCCTGATGCTATCTATTTGATAAACTGGACCGAGATATAATAATGATTCCATAGATTATCGGGATTTCTGTGGGGCTTTCGTGTATATGGACTCGTGTTTAGTTTACATTTTGATGAGGCATAGGTATTCCTTTTTGCTGACGAAATTAGAAATAAAAAGGATATTCGTGTTTTATGCTATCAAGTCGATTCCCGAATACTTGATTGATGTGCTTAATTATTGCGATTAATTTACTAAATAATTTCGATCAACTTAAAGCAATTCATAAATTAGTTATACATTATGTAAAATACTAATTGATATTAATGATTTATATATAATATTTCGTAAGTAATACTTTTTTTATATATTACTATTGCAATCAAACATTAATGATATATTATGATGAAATAGTACTAATTTCTCATCGTACGGAACGAAGAGTCGATTTATTTTGTTTTGATTTACACAGCAAAAAAAACCTTTCACTATAAGTATTTCGACAGAAGTAAAGTACATTCACAGATTTGGGAAGACTTCTTGCGACGATCCAAGTGAAGCTACATGCCATTATATATTCAAGGTTAAAGGATTATGCAATTATTGATGTAATGTACAATTTTGTTCTAATTTTGTATGTATTTGCATTGTATTTGTGTATGTATTGTAATTGTTTTTAAATTAACTTGGTAGTCATTCTCTTAGATCTATGAATGTACTTTAATCTTCGACAAATTACATTCGAGTGTATCAATTTTTGTTGTTGTCAGGATAAAGAACGACCGTTTCTACGGGGCCTGATTAAATTCTGACAACTCCATCTGCTTCTCTACTTTTATCACCGCCTCCTTTCAGCAGTGGAACGACCTCTGACACTTTGGGGGCCCTCGAAATTATTAATACCGAAACGAAATCCCGACACGTCGCCAGCCCTAAGTCGCTTACATTTTGTGCACGTAACAATTTCATTATTGGGCCGAGAATCGATTCTCCGGATCGGAGATTGTGTCGAGATACATGCTGCGAAAGAAATTACTCTGGATTTAAAAATCAATCACATATCGAGGCTCGAATCACACTGATAGTTATCCGGTAGACAAACGACCTGGGGTTACGAATTACGTTTCCAGTGATTCGATTGTTGACGTAACCGCGCCATATGGGGAGCCTCCTGATGGCGGAGTGCACCAGAAGGCCGATTTTGATGGTTTTAAAGTTTTTAAGGGGTTAAATATAAGGTGGGTACATGTGTAGGGCTTTACTTTTCAATGAAAACCGTAAAAATTGAATTTTATTATCTGTATTTGTAAATATTATGCTCATTGCTTTATTTACATGCAAACGAGCTTCAACCCCATTACCATTGGCATGACCCTAAGTAAAACTCATGTGTCAATTCTGTATTGATGTAGAATGACTTTATTTGTGTATTATTATACTCTTTGCTAACAAACAATATACGTAACTTATGTGGAACTTATTAAAATAGTATGAAACTAAACATCAGTAGCGTAGTTCGCGCCTAAACCCGTATCATTAAATTATTGTGTTCGAGCGTATCCGCAATTTAGCCAAGGTACTGGCGCACAAGGCATTTAAAGATAGCAGTTTCAGTAAAAGTCCGCTAGCGCCGGCGGGCCGCTGTTAGATGTACAAAAGGATAGCAGGCGGCACAGAGCGACATAACCCTCGGTAGATTTCCTGGAACGATACCCGACCACGAATGGCTCCGGGCGCGGGCTGGCCTATGACCTGTCGGGCGCTATCTGGGTTTTATTAATTTAGAAATTAAATCTTTGGTACTGAAATTAGGATCGTTAGTTAACAGAGGGGCAAATCAGGTCTAATATTGGATATAAAACAAAGGTGCTTTGATCAGATAGAAGAATACATTTTTGTTTGAGTCGTACACTGAAAAAATTGAATCGGAAAATATTTAAATTTATCCTAAAATGTCGTGTACTATAAATTTATAGAAATAATACTGGGATCTCGCCCAATTGCTTGAGAAAACACTGCCACCATTATTTTATACAGGGTGAGACAAGCTTTGCCAAACTTTAATGGCGTATTCTACCGATGAAAATAATCAACATTTGCCCTATAAAATTTTTTGATAGGACTCTTCCCTACGGAGATACAGGGTGTTAAATGTTTCAAATATTTATATGATTTTTCCTGTAATTTCACTGGTAAAAAATGTTTAGTGATTAAATTTGGGGGATAACACTTTTTAATAGGGACTATTTTTTCATAGATAACTTATTCCAAAATATACTCCAGTGGGATAGTTACTGGGGGAGTAGGAGACCTTTTTTGAAAAAAATCGTACGCCACTGTTTTTTTTAAATAATTTTAAATGTTTTTGAAATGTACAATAAATTTGTGGGAATAAAGTATTCTTGTAAAGTATTCGTAAAATTTACTGGTTTTTAGATAATTGAGAAATCAAATAAAAAGATATATATCAATAGAAAATGGTAAATAGCAACGTAGATATCTTCTTATTTGATTTCCGAATTATCTAAGGACCAGTAAATTTTACCAGTAAATTTTACGAATACTTTATTGCCACAAACTGATTGTACATTTAAAATTATTTAAAAAACCAGTGGCGATTTTTTTTCAAAAAAGGTCCGGTATTTCCTCAATAACTACGCCACTGGAGTGTATTGCGGAATAAGTTATCCATGAAAAATAGTCCCTACTAAAAAAATGTTATCCCCCAAATTTTATCACTCAGTCGTTTATGCCAGTGTAGTAACAGGAAACATAATATAAATATTTGAAAATTTTAACACTCTAGGGAAAACTTGATTATTTTCATCGGTAGAATACGCCATTAAGGTTTGGCAAAACTTATCATTAACACCCTGTATATATGAAGTTATTAAACGATTTAAAAACCAATTGGGATGCCCCATACGCGTCTGTTTACTATTTCCTAAGTATTACCGTACTCCAAATAAAAGCGTTAAAAAAAAATCATTTAAAGTGATATGTCGAAATGTATTTGTCGATTTCAACTTAAAATTCCATTCCTCGGTCACGATTGCAATGAAAGGCTCCTAATATCAACAAAGTATAACCAAACCAATTCAATTTTTTTGCCACATCTCAAGTTTGAATAACACAGCAAGTAGGTCTAAATAAAGCTAATGGATGTAAGGAATCCTATATAAAATGTTACGCCTACAACAAATTATAGGAGATCTACTGCAAAAAAAAAATGAAAAAAACTAGAATATAATCAGCTCTTTTTTGAGGTATATATTTACGTAATTTTTTAAAAACACAAAGTGTAGAGAAGTTTGTGAACCGCAGAGCTTTATTATGTTTAAACATGTTGAGACATGTCGAGAACTTCAAAATACTTTGAAATTACGTCGAGTCGAAATACTTCAAAAACCTTTAAACCACTCGAAGATATTTTAAAACATGTTTTCAAGGCATTTTGAGGTATTTCAAGGTACTTCTGGGCGAAATTCTACTGCTATTTACTGAATACGCTGGTAACACTTTTAAGGCCAATTCAGGATAATGTATAGGTTCTATTTTAGTAGTTTTTTAATTGATAACACCCGACAGTTAACATAAAGCGATGTGTGAAACATACCTAAATGCTTTAATGAATAGTGTTGCTTTAAGCCGAACAGCCGGAACGTCCCGAAAAAAAAAATAATTACTAAAAGAACAAGACGGCCCCAGGTGTAGACATGCTCGCGATCCATTTGTCTCATATAAAGCACCTGAACCAATCGCGTCGCCATTAACGGGGCCTTGTTACCGAAATCATTCGCCTGGTACATCCATCATCAATCTTTCCTTAAGCACCTTTTTTTTTCCGGCACCCCGACCTAACAATATTTACACGACCAAACTCGCCTCGTTAATTTAACAACTAATTGTCTAATGTTCTTGTAAAAAATTCCGAAACGCCGCGTCGGGCATTATCATTAGGTTTGATAATTTGGAATGATTACGGTTGAAGTACGTAATCACCCATTACAAGTGTGGGCATGGAAAAAGGCAGAGAGAGTTAGTGATAGATAAGCACGTTGTGAAAAATTGTGCTGTTAATGGTCCTGGAATAGTCCCAAGGCTCTTTATGCATGGTTTGAATCACAGCAAATTCAGATGAGCGGGAACCGCTTTTCTTTCCTAACAAAAATTCTAACTCTTCGTCGAGTATTAATAAAATAAACAAACAACAGAATTTATAGCTAAACGTGTCCCACTGGGACAACTTTATGGCAATGGCCAAAAGCCGATGACAAAATAAAATAATTATTTACAGTCCCTGTCAGTACCTCGATCCAACAATTCTAATAAAATAAATACTTTATATGTTCGGACCCTGCTTAGTACCGCCATAAAAAAATTAATATTAATTTTAGTGCACATTGTTTCAGATGAATAAATTTTCATAAATTAGCTTTCATCTAGGTATTTATAAAAAACACTGTGCTGCGTGTCGAAGTCGGCGTGTTATCGCATTGTCTTTTTTTATGGTGTTTCTCAGGGGTCCTACTGCGAGAGTTTCTAAAATTAAGACCGTGATTTCGTATAAATAATAGTGTATTATTTTGTTTTTACTGTTAAATTTCGTAGGCATAGAAAATTGGAAGTGTATACTCCTTATCCTTACGATAAATTAAAAAAATTGGGCTGTGCCCATAAAGATTTAGTGATGGTACTGTACCCTATCGCGTCATACGAGAAGACGAATAGACGGTACAAGTCGGGAAAGGTGTGGTTTTCTACGGTCACGAAAGCGAACTCTTCGCGACCTTTGCCCATTATGTGAGCACTGAGATTCCGGTATTCGTAACAGTCCGGTGCCATTATTTGATTTGGAATCTGCGGATATGATATCAAAGCAAATTGAAACGTTCACGATTTTAGCTCGGGATTTTTACAGTTAAGCGAACAATTACGAAATTACTGGAAATATGTTGAATGCAGTTTTATATTACCGTAAAACGGAACTAGATTGTGATGATTTATAACGTTTTATTTTTCCATTTAACTACACTGTAAACAAAATTCACTCAAATTTCACTCAATTCCACAAGAAAAATGTTCTATAGAATTTAAAAAATTCTCTACTGGAAATCTGTTGATTGGACAACTTTGTAAGTACTTCGCGATAACGGTGGATAATGTTCGTTTGAATTTGCGATTCCGGACGCTTGAAAGCAACACATTCGACCATTAAAATAAAGTGATCCGAGTAGGCAATATTTATTCGACTGGCGAGAAATGTGTTTCCTGAGAGATTCCCACATCAATAATATAATTTATCTGTTTGTATATAGGCCTGTTTGCTAATACAAGCGAGATGTATATATCTAGTCTAGTTCCAGGTGTCGGACATTTTTGAGATATCGCAGTATTTCTAGAATCAGGAAGTTGTCTGCACTAGTTCGCACTGTATAGACTTGTTTCCAGGATGGAATTTTATTTATTATCACTCAGTGCCATGTTTTTCTGTGGCATGGTATAATGTAAAGTATCCCTACATGGAGATATGCTATACATCACATAATTTTATTCATTGCGTTCAAATAGATATTGACATAGTAAGATAACGTTAGCCTTGCAATTATTGAATTGTGCGGTGGAGGCAGCGGCATATTACACTTTTGTAGGGATGCGAGAAATCTTACAACCAAAGCTTTTTTAATGTTCTTTGCTGATATAAAACTTTTTCTAATAATTTTAGTGGTACTTCAAGCTAGATAACGGTTGTATTCGTATGGGTATGGTTTTGTAACTACTATAATTATTTATTACTGAAATGTTTCATATCTCTTAAGTGAAACGTATTATGGACTGGAATTTGTACCGTTCATCATAGCGAGAATTACTTGTAGACAGTTCTAGGAGATAACAGTTCCTACAATCATCATTTGTTATATTACTTTTTATTACTTACAAGAATTTGAGGTGGATTCCTACTATGAATTTCGATCTACAAATTACTATCCATCATATGAACAAATGTATTTCTTCAAATAACTGTTGTTATATACGGAATGTAGAAAATACATTAAATTTATATATAAAAGGTGTTCACAAACTATTACTTTTTAATGATAGACAGAATGTATTAATAAAAAGCATTCAAAATTGTTAAAACTTATTGAGAACTCCTGGAACCGTTCCCGTTTTACATACTACATAAAAAAAGGTGAATTGTTGTTACCCTAAATGGCATGTCGTTTTTGTTCTTCAATTTCAATTTTAGGTAATCAGAAGTTCTACTTTACAAATAAATGTTTACGTGAAGTCAGGGGTTCCAAAAAAGTTACCTGCGTATCAGTGTGGTAAGTCAGTAACCGTTAAAAAAATATATATGCCAATTCAGTTTTCGCACCTCTATTTACTTATTCTTCAAATATTCTCTCCAAGTTTATAAACACCCCGTATTTGCAATAAATCCCCCCTACGGGTCTATTAAGTGTGACTCACTCAATTTATGAAATTGGCGGTATATTAAAATTAACATCACAATCGCGTGTGATAGCCAGTTTCATATTAAGTTCACAAAACACTTCCATACTCTATAATTTCATTCCTTTTTCGTCGTATCATAATTTTTGGCTTTGTTATTTATATATGGTCATGCTTGTATATCAACATAATTCGAAGAACCTTATAAAGATTTAAAAATATACTATCTATTGTATCTAACTGTAGCAACATATCTATTTAAATTGAGAAATAAGACATGTCGGATGCCTGCAGAAATCGAGTAAAGCCAAAAATGAATTTCTCGTATAATTTCAATTTAGGAACGCGTTTTAAATTTAACAAGTTGACCTTTAGAACTTTTAGATTTGAATTGGCTAAACCAGACGAAATTTTAGATCGGTTCCCAGCTTCTCCGGATTTAAATCCCGTTGAAAAATATACTTGCGAGTGATTAAAACGTTTAACGCTCTCCGGTTCTATAACTTCCCTGACTTCTCTTTTAAGACTAGAAATAATAATATACAGGGTGGGCCATTTAATCTATGCACCCAAATTGTGCTTTATAGCAAATATCGAGCTCAAATGTGACGACCCTATCAATGTTGACCTTGAGGTCAATTTCAAGGTCATTTGAATGCCAGTACGGCATTAGGTGAAAATATTTTAATTGTTGTTGTTGTTCTGACCTTGAAAAGGTTAAATGTTGGAAATTTGCTTGCTAGATGTTTATTTAATTTTCTGGGCAGATTTAACGTTGTGAATGTACCTTGAAAAGGTAGGTAAAATTCAAATTTCACAATGACCTTGACCAATTTTCAAAGGCATTTGAAGGTCCCGTGGTTTTTTGACCTTGAATTGAACTTCTCGAGGTACGAAAATAAACCTGAAAATATCATTTCTGACGTAAAAAACACTGACTTACAAATGACCTTGAAAATGAATCTCAAGGTCAAAGCTAGTTGCACAGATGGTTTAACGACCCTGTTTAATAGTTTTAATAACTAGATGGATTTCACAGGGTCTAACGACACTTACAGTGTACGATAATTCAATAAACAAAGAAATCTAAATAAAAAATTTAGATAAATTTGGAACGAATACACTGAAGATGAATCTTTCGAGACAAAACGTCTGAATCTGGTTCGGGCTGAGGCAGTACAGTATTGGGGGTCATGAAGGCTTGCAAAAAATGTAATAAAATTTCTAGGGTCGTATTTGAAAAAATGAAGTTGATGATGGGCCTGGAGAGACGAAACGTTACATAGAAAAATTGATTATACCATTCGATAGAGGGCAAAAAGTGGCCATGAGAAAGTGTTGTTCTTTTTCCAATATCACCTCAAACAAGGCTGAACTGAAACAAAAACGGATTTCCACAATTTCGGTTTTTTTTTTCAAATATTTCGAAAACTAATCATGTTAGCCTTGATTTTTTAGATGCATAATGTTGGTCCCCTGATTACACAACTTTGCCCCCATTTAAGCTACTTCGTAGCTCTTACCGTTTCCAAGATCCCTGTAGTGAGAAGCGAATTTGCAACAGCGCGGGCGTATGCCTTCACACTTGCATAGGGCGATTAGTTCGTCCTTGCAATCATAAAAGTCGATTTTATTACGTACATATTTTATGTAACGACATCTATACGAATAGTGTGGTACTTGTTAGATGAAACTACTCCTCTGCTTCTATTCTTAACGAAGACAAACCGCGCTTAGCGGGAAAATTAAAATGGTAAGGTCCGGCGGCCGCGTCGTGGGAATGGCCGCTCATCCCGGGCGGCTATTGAATTATGGATAGTGTTTTGATAAAGCTGGCAATGTGGAACATTCTATTATGTCGCTGCTCTCCGGCAGGGTGATCGATGCCGGAGCGCAGACGGCTAATTTATGTGGGACTGCTCTATCATCGAGGGGTCCCCGTCTATCCATTACCGTCTATTACCATTGTAATGGCGAGCGCCCAGTGATTTTGCGTGCCGCTAAACGGCGGGGTCGATTCGACGCGCGTGCTATCCAAATATGCCCGCGGTAGCGGCGCGAATCGTTCCGGCGGGTCGAACTGCCACTTTGGCTCCCAAATCACCGGGATACCACGTATAGCTCGTTTCACACGATTGCGGATTGATTTACAACATATCGTCATTATTTCCATGCGAAAGAATTCACTATACGCACAGTGTGTGACATAAGGAATAGTTACTGTAAAAATTACAACTCCATGTTGCCAGCAATATGCATTGTGAAATTACAATGGAAATGTAAAATCACAGTTACATTGTAAAGTGTAAGAAAAAACATACACGTACTACTACTACGAATAGACATGCAACATATCCATACGCAAAGAAACGATCATACTGTATGCCGCATGCATTGTAAAATTACAATGGAAATGTGAATTTACAATTACATTGTGGTGTCTGTAAAAATATTAATGTAAAATTACTTTAATGTCATTTCGTTGTAAAACTGTAAAAATTATAATTAAAATACTCCATGTTGACAGCAATATGCATTGTGAAATTACAATCGACATGTAAAATCACAATTACATTGTAAGTGTAAGAAAAAAAATATATGTAGATACTACTACTCTACTACGAATAGACTTGCAACATATTATTATCCGTGCGCAAAGAATATAGTATGCCGCACGCATTGTAAAATTACAATAGAAATGTGAATTCACAATTACATTGTAGTGTCTTTGTGAAAATATTAATGTAGAATTACTTTAATGTCATTTCGTTGGAAAACTGTCTGTCAAATAATCTCTTTAGATTTTGGTGATAAAATAAGTGACTTTCATACGATTTAATTATCCCGTAATTAAATCAATGTAAAATTACAATGAAGCCGCATTGTACTTACAAAATGTTTTAGTGTAAAGTTACAGGAATTGCATTGAGTTTTAAATTGTCAAGGTAATGGGAAATGTATATTTTTATCTGCAAAAAATATTGCAAATTACACAATTACTCAGAAGATGTAATTTTATTGTAAAATTACAATCGCCATATAACTGAAAATATTGCACGTTCTAAATATGTACGTAACATTTTGTATACACATGCTGAAAAGATAATCACTTGCAATTTTAATAATAAAATGCCATTAATTTGTAAAATTACATTAAAATTACACTTTTAAATTTTGACTCTAACGAGAATTGTATAGTTATGATTGTATCTGCAAAAAGATAATGGAAAATTGCATTTATACAGAAGATGTAATTTTACTGTAAAATTGCAGTTGATGTTTGTATGATAATATTACAACAAAAACCCTATGCAAAATGATTTTCATTTCAAAATGTACATATATCCTCTGTTTTAAAATTGTATTTGTGCAATTATGTTAATCGTGTAAAATTACATAATTATACCACTTATGAAGATGTTTTTTTTGATCACCGGGTATTTTAGGCAGCCTACCGGCCTACGTAACCCTGTCGAATAAATAAACCCATATTCCCACGAGTTGTAATGTATATGGAATTGAAATCGCTTGCTGGGACGTAAACTCTCAGCGATCGCTTTCTATGCAGTGGTCAAAATTCGCCCGCGGTATTGCCATGTACGTCCCCAGCTGAAATTTATTACAAGATAACGCGCGGACACGTATCTTAACCCAATTTAGGTTATATAATGAGGAGATTGGAGCTAATTGCCGTACGTGCATGTGCGAAACGGACACGGTTTCGAACATGGGAGATATTTTGCGATGTGCCCGGCGAAGCTACACCGCTCCACACAGAAAGTGCGCCTTTTTTAAGTATATTTTTAACTGATAAGGTCGCGGGAAACAACTACTCCGCGGGCTACATGCCCCGACAAGCAATTATACCAACAATGTCCAGTAAAAGAACTATGATCGTCCGTCAGTGGAACCCACCAGACATATACCGGTTTCGGACTTATTGGTCCTCATCAGTACATCAGAAGTGGGACAACTTGTCCGTTGATAATTGTGGGTGTAATTATATGCGTTCTGTTCTTTTTTACTACTAATCTGTGTACCTAATTCCTGTATTTATTTTGATTTTTTTTTTAGAATGTTATACTAATAAAATCAGGATATTCTGCTGACGAAGGGAACCAAATTATGAATTATTTTGCTGGATATAAGCACATTATTCCAACATAACGCCTATCCAAGGGATATTTCAGAATGTAATAGGGGTAGTACTTTCCGTGTCTTGTAGTTTATTACCAGTGCACTACATGGCAACACCTACGGGCGGTAATAAATTATTTGCCGCCACAGTGATTGCGGTGGGCTAAGAATTTGAGTAGGCACTCGGGATATTATAGTGCCCATTATATTTTTAATATAAATATTAATAATGTCTTAATTGCGTGTTGGAATAATGGGGTGGATTTTTTGAAAAAGCGCGCCCGCCAACGCACTTGCCCGGTATAATTAGTTGTTGATTGGTAGTGTCGCGAGTACGAAAAATGCACACAGTGGAAATTATTTATTGCCACGGTTAAGTATTTGACTAGTTAATGTTTGTTTTGTAATACAGGGTGTCGTTTAATAACTTTTCTTCTAACATACATCTCGTTGTTGTAATGTCAATAAGAATTGAAAAGGCATATAGCCCAGGCATATGAGGAAAATGCCGTGACTGTTGAGTAGCCAAGGAGCTGTAAAGTTTTTCATAAAATTTGGGTGAATTTTAGTATAATATTTGCAAAACCCACACACCATCAGGTGAGGTTTCTTAATAATTAACAATAAAAGGTCTAAAATAACCCAAAATATCACTTTTTTGCCTACCAGAAAAAAAAACGATAATTTTTATTATAATGTGAATGTAACCAACTTGTAGGGAATAAAAAAACCTTTAAAATGGCGGTTTTTAAAATCCGATACGATAATTTGTTGCTCGGGAAATTGCAAAAAACTGTCAAAATTCGATTATTACTAAATGAACAATAAAAGTCAACCTACGACTTTGATATTGCATAAATAGTTGGCTTTTATAGTACTTAATACGTGATTAAAATTTCAGACCGATTAATCCAATAGTTTTTGCAAAATTCTATATGTTTATCCCAGAGGTATTATTTTTGCAATAACTTGACACGCAAAATTATCAAGATATTTTAATTCTGCGGGTGTCATATGAAAGAGAGACTTCTTTTATTGGAAGAAATTATTTTGTTGAAAAAAAATTGTTTTTTACCACTGCAAAAACGTACCACAGAAACACTGTCATTTTTGTCTTATAAACAATTAAAATAAATTTATTGCTATTATATTTAAAGAGATTATTTTTCCATATTCGTAAAGCTGGTATTTTTACACAAATTAAAAAAAAAAAGTTGCACTAACTTAATTTGGGGCAAAGTTAGACACTTTTTTTTTAAAAATAACAGCTGCTTTGTTTATAACAATTAAGACTTCTAATAAGTACCATTTCGAAGATAAAGAGCTAAAGTTTCTATGTGAAATTTTTGAGGACGATAGCATTGTAACAGCATCTCTGAAAATGCTCCAAATAACGACTTCGATACAAGATGACTGTGAGTTATTGGAGGGAGAACCTACAAAATCTACAAGCAAATTGATAGAGAAAGTTATATCTCTGGAACTTGTTGACCGATTTCGATGTTTTTTTTTTAATTTGGGGTACCTTCTTGCGTACATCACAAATATGCATTTTGTTAATAAATAATAATTTAAATTAATCCAGTAATTTGTTTAAACATTATCAATTTTTTTTTTTTTGCAAAATATCAACATCTTTTGTATTTTTTTGTAATGGAACATTACAGGAATGATTAAGTATCATTTTTTAATAAATTAATATTGAGATTAACTAAGTATTTTGTTTAAACTTTTACGAAAAAAAAAATCAAATTATCAACATTTTCGGAGTTATTGTGACATTTTAAAATATCAATATTTAATCGCATTTTAAAAACCGCCATTTTAAAGGTTTTTTTTGTTCCCTATAAGTTGGTTACTTTCACATTATAATAAAAGTTATCGTTTTTTTCTGGTAGGCAAACAAGTGATATTTTGGGTAATTTTAGACCTTTTGTTGTTAATTATAAAAAAAAACATCGCCTGATGGTATGTGGGTTTTGCACATATTATACTAAAATTCACCCAAATTTTATAAAAAACTTTACAGATCTTTGGCTACCCAAGTCACCACCAGGTCATTTATTTTCCTCATTTCCCTGGACTAATATTAGAAATTAGCGAAGCTTATGCAGGGTGTGGCAAAGAGGTGGCGTACAAAGGAGTATTTTTTAGAACTCTGTCTAGAATTTCTGTCTTAAATGCTGTATTGCCAAGTTACTAATTTTTATTCAAATTTCAATACCTCAACATTAATTATTAGTTATTAATTATAGTTATTAGTTAGAATAATATTAGAATAACAATACTTTATACAGAAAACTCAAATCTATTCTCATTTTCCTAAAGAAGTAGAATTTTTATAAAGCTTTAACAAGTGATACGTTTTCTAAGTGTATACCAAGTTATTTACCTTATATATTTTTTTAGGTGTTCCCCATCTTAGCTGCCAGCGATCATCACGATCCGTAAGTCAAGAGCTACTTTTACTCGGCAATTTTGACAAGGTTACAAGGAATAACAATTTCTAAAACATTACTAATTACTGGTTAAGAGGCTCGGTCTAATAGCATCGTCGTGATGTTTCTCTTAACGAATTGTACAAACATACGAAGCGATAGTGATGGTTATAATAATCCATTTCATTGCGAAACACCTCGACTGGTTCATTCCTGACCATTAACCTTTACAATAATTCAATTTAATGCCCGAAATTTTGAAGGAATCGCAAGTTTCTAAAGCTTCGCGAAGTCTTGACTTTTTTCTAAGTACTGATTGAATGATATATCGTAACAGTCCTAATGAGACACCCTGTACCAAGGCGGCAGGCGTGAAAAAACGTGAAATTCTGCAGGAACGTCAGTTGGTGGGGATGTCCTTTTAGGGCAAGAGGTTCACCTAGTGCCCACAGCCTCGGGCGCTTCCTTTTTTGACGGTTCGCTTCCAGCCGCTTTGGGAGGTGCAAAATTAATTTATAGAAAGTTATGTTACAGTTTTCGCGCGAACGGATATACATCATTTCGATTAGCGGGCTTTGAGTCTCGCGAATCGAGAATTTCGCACGTTTTAAGCGACATATAAGTCATTCATAAATATTTGTTTAATGGAATATTGCTTGAAAGAAAGGCGTCTATGCAAGTTGGAAATAAAGATGTCTACGAAAATCAGTTCCGTGGCTTTCCAGATAGTCCACGTCGACAGTTTCATCCGAGCCGAGAGATGAACGCCGCGTATCGGATCGAGTCCGCTGAAATTCGTACATTAAGTTTTAATTAGCCTTCTCATTAGCTCGCGATCGTGGCCCCCAGACGTGTCTTTCGATTTTTACAAATTAGCGCGTGTTTTTTTAACTGGGCCTCGTTGTCCGCAATTAAATCCCAGATCTGATCTGCATGCGACGCGTCTTCTAATTACAGCGACCGTCTCAAAATTTTGCATAACACGTCCTTAAAGTGTCCCGCATTATCGGCGAAGAGATGCGGGTAAATGATTAAAAGGAGGCTCACTTGCGACAGCCACCTTTTACTTTTAATAAAAAATAATAATGTCACATTTTGGTTGGGTGAATTACTGAAAAAGTGTAAAATTACATGCTTAATGTAACTTTACTTGTAAGTAATTGGTGCAAAATAACCAACGATCTATTGTGTGATTTTACACAAAATTTGTATGAGCTTTAGGGAATTCTAAATTGCGAGCTTAAGACCTCGTTAGGCAATACCTTATTCTAAATTAAACACCATGTGATCCATATTTCGTAAATACGGGGTTAATGAAATTGCATCTAATTAAAATATCGACGTTTACCTCCACATTTCGGCCGGTTTTACGGCCTCGTATTTCACTGGGAGCCCGAAAATGCGCCGCATACATAATTTTACTATCGTTTTTATTGGAAGCATAAAATCGACGAGTATATTAAACGAGATATTTTTTAAGGCGACATAAAAATTACCACAAATACGAGACGCTTGTATTTAAGTCCCCGGAATATTTATTCAACCCGTTCCATTAAAACAAAAGGCTGTGTTAGGGTATTTAATATACGGCGACGTTAATGATCCGAGTTTAATTAAATTTGAGAGAAAGACGCGTTTTCGGTATTATTTTCGGGCAGGATAGAGGGTCGTAAAAATTTAGTATGCACCAATTTTCATAATTAAATTGACTACCTTCGTATACTTCTTCCGAACGATCCATGATCTTGGGAGAGGGGTGGACATATCCTTAAATAATTTATAGAAAAAGTTGTGGTTATCATAAAACGATTCGTATGGATGTTTCTCGTTAAAAAACCTTCAGATGGATTCGATTACTTGAATACCCAGTTTAGGATAAGTCGTTAATGCATAAATTATAACCCATTGGTATCCATTTTGGAAATTGCCCGCTAACTAAGCGAGATACGATATTAGAAAAAGTATGGTAGGCCCTAGAGCTTCGGGAAAGAAATTTTGTGTAATAAATCGACCAAGAGAAATCGCTGGAAATAGTTCGTAGTCGGCCGCTAAGGGGCGCAATCTACATACCAAAACGTAGAGTTGAATTTTTCTCAGAAATGTTTCCTATTCAGGTATATTAAGTATTGCAAATATGGATAGCTGGATTCATCGCACATAGCTCTTGTTACTGACATTTTGTTCTCTCTTGGTCGATTTATTAATCAATTTTTTTTTTCTCGAAGGTCCAGGGCCTATACTTTCTCTAATATCATACCTCTCCGACTTTAGTGGGACACCCTGTATATTCTGTTTTACTGAAGCACTTTACTTCAATTAATTACTTACTCGGTATTGAATCACAATCAGGAAATTCAAGTGCAACAATAATAGTAGCTATAGTATAATTATAATACGCCAACCTTTCGTCCACACAAGACCTAGTTATCCCGAAAAATAGCAACTGTAGTGATTTATCGCGTCCATTTTTAACGAAATGAAGGAAGCGAACTGGATGGTCGCTTCATATATCACGCGGAACTCATAACGGCAGGCTAATGAACGGTTTCGACCGTTGACAGGCAGCACCTCGCATCTTCAATCATCCGGTGCGGTAACCTCGGGTGATGCGGGGTCCTCCGTCGCCTTTTAGTTAGCTCCAACGCCGATTCCTAATAGTAAATCACGTCCGGGGCCGGGGAGACGTATTTAGACGTAAATCACTAGTGGCGTTGTCTGACGGGTTGAATGGATGGCCGGCTCAATTTCCATGCTGTCGTACGCGATCATAATTTACCAAATTTGCCATAGCGTAACATGCAATCGGGTGTTTTCGAATTTTTTGTTTGCGTGGGATGTCTTCGACATTTTTTTCCATCACTAGACGTCGATTCAACGTCAGAATTGATAATATCTCGTTCGAAATCATTACAGAAATAATTTAACCAGTACAGTAGAGAATTCTTGACTAAGATTATAATTTAACTGTGACTAATAATGGTATTAGTCCGTCAAACATTAGGTTGGACGTTTTATCGACGTTTTTCCATACTAGACGTCTAATTGACGTTATAATTAACAATATCTCGTTCAGAATCAGTAAATTAGTAATTGAATTATAATATCAATTGCACATTCTAACACAAATGCAATCATTGTCCTAAACGCCTTCTGGACATTGGACGTCTTTCCGACGTTAGAATTGGTAATATGGCAATATTTAACTGTAAAATCAATTATGGCATAACTTAACTATTGCAATAAAGGGTTCTTAATTAAAATTATATGTTTAGTTTAAAAAAACGATGGTATAGTCATAATGGAACATCAAACATTATGTTGGACGTTTATTCGACGTTTGTTCCTTATAGATGTCCATTCGACGTTCGAATTGTCAATATTTTGTTCAGAATCATTTAAATATTCATTAAAATGTAAATTGTACATAAAAATATAATGATAATTCCCAAACTCAGTCATTTTTTAGATTTTAGACGTCTTTTCGACGTCGGAATGACCAAAATATTATTGTTAATGAATTATAACGTAATTTAACTATTGCGATAAAAGGTTTTTGACTAAAATTATGTTTTATTTAATAAAAGATGACAGTTCAAACATACTAGAACTTCATACACTATTTTCGACGTCTTTTCGACGTTTTCTCCTTACTTGATATCCACTTAACGTTAGATTATGTAATATTTTATTCAGATAAACAAAGATGTAATTTATCTACCGCATTAAAATGAAAATTGTACATATTATAAGTAAATACAGAAAAATACAATCATAGTTCGCCGTTTCGTGCGTTTTTCACGTAATTTCGACGTCAGAATTGGCAAATTTTTATAGTAGAATTATTTAAAGCACAAAGCAACAAAACATTCTTGACTAAAATTATGTTTGTAATTAAAAAAATATATAATAATACAATCGTACTGAAATGCCATACTTTTCCTCGAATTTATACCCATTTCTGACGTTAAAATTGACTAAATTCGCACAATAAAATTAAACGAATAAAGTTTTTAGTTTATACAAGCATATAAGCGTACCAACAATGTTTCACCTCTTTAATATGTACCTCTTCTATAATTCTTGCTCCAAACACCCTGTATATTAATTAAAAGAGCACTGAATATGAAAACAGAATTTTTGTAATAAATATTCCGCATAAATCCCAGCAGGGTTACCGAGGTTAATTCAAATGAGTGGAGTAAGATGGTTAATATAACTGTTATGTAATTAAAACCATTATGGCTGTTAATTACCATCCAAGATGTTAAATGATAGGCATTACCGGACTCTTAGCTCTAGGATACACAGCACCACGCTATTTACTGCTTAGCCTATACCATTTGTTATTTTCAAACAGTAAAAGAACCCAGTGTTCGTCACTTTTTAACCACGGTACCAAATACATTAAAATGCATGAATATACCGTTTCCCACTTTTGAGAATAAGTGTAGGAATCAGCATTACTTCTGAAAACTGTTTCAAAATGCACATGAACACATTTTTTATCCTTTAAGCGTTTATTTATAAATAATATATACTTACTTGTGAGTAACATAATTTATTATCCACAAATAAACTGACTTTTCGTTGTAATATTAAAGGAATGGAATTTTAAGAACCATAATCTGATCAGAAAGCGATGGAAAAAGCAAACATTTTTTTATTGTTTATTTACGGTTAATATAGGTTTATTTATAATTAATATAAGTTATTACCCGCAAATAAACTCTTCATTCATTGCAATAAAAATCAAACCGCAGCTGTCAGTTTCGCCAGAACGTAGAACTACTTAACCTAGTTATTAGCCACAAGTAAACAGGTTTTTTCATTGTAAAAATTAAGAATCAGCACTTACAGCATCGAGTAACTGCCACTGATTGTTTCAGCAAACCGTCGTGCCGACAATGTTGGTTTATTTATAAATAATATATATTTATTTGTGAGTAACGCGATTTATTATCCACAAATATACTGATATTACGTTGTAATATTAGAGGAACGGAATTTTAAGAACTGTAATCTGATCAAAAAGCGATGGAAAAGCAAACAAACACATTCTTTATTTTTCTAATTATTTATTTATAGATAATATAGGTTTATTTATAATTAATATAAGTTGTTACCCGCAAATAAACTTTTTATTCATTGCAAACATAATCAAATGTACAAAATTAAATAATTGCAGCTGCCGGTTTCGCCAGGATGTAGAACTACTTAGTTACTAGCCACAAGTAAATAGATTTTTTGATTGTAAAAATTAAGAATCAGCACTTGCAACATCGAGTAACTGCCGCTGCTTGTTTCAGGAGACAGTCGTGCTATATATTTTACATTTAACGATAAAATTAATTCGAACATTTCACAAAGCTTTCGAAAATGTTAACGAACATATTCCTTATTTTAATAAATGCTTTTTTATAGATAATATACGTTAATTTATAAATAATATAACTTATTAACGGCAGATAAATTATTTTGCAATTCAAATTTAAGAATCTTAAGTTAATGAATATATTCTTTATATTTTTAATGTTTACTGGTAGATAGTATATGTTTACTTATAAGTTATTACCCGCAAGTAAACCAGTTTTGAATCGTGAAAATAAAGGGACAGCACCGCATCACCGAATATCCTGCGCTGTCGGCTTCTCTAGGACGTAGCTTTACGTATTTTTTTATTGAATGATGAGCGGGCGGCGAGCTCCTCAGTAGAAGCCCATCCTGGGCAGTTTCTGGGACCCCGCGGAGTGCCCGAGGCGGAACACGAGGCGGACACTCGATCGCATCACGGCGCACTCCACACCACTCTTTTAACGATTATTGCACTCCATCGGCTTTGTTCGATACAACACACTGCGACTACGGAATTTTTATCGTCTTTTATTCGTATGTTCGGCTCTCATTGTTTAGACTTCAGTGGCGGATAGGGAGCACAACCTTAATCGATCCAAAAATTAATTGTTTCAGTGATGTTGGAAAAACATACCCAAATTTTTTTCCTGTTAAAAAGTTCCCTTTTTTCTAATAAACTTTTCGCGACTTGTTTACGCGAATTTTACAGGAAATCTCCCGGAGATGACGTCCATGTGCAGGTTCCGGTGCACCAGGTGCCCGGGGGGGTGCTCGCCGACGCCAGATTAGGAATCAACGACCCGAAAAATCTCCGGGTGTCAAGTCTCGTTGCATTTAAGAGTGACATTTAGGAGAAGCCTCGGAGATGACGTTCATCATCAATCCTAAGCTCCAGGTCGGCGATGGACCAATTTGAGGGTCATATTCGGGATCAGCGATCTCGAAAGCTCCCAGGACCCTGATTTGAGTCCATTCCAGGCATTATTAACAGAGTTATGAATTTTTTTTAAGGAACTTTAAAAAATGCATTTTTCCTGATGCATTTTGCACTTGCACAAATGAAATTTGGCCGAAAAACATAATACAAAGTTGCTATATTTTTTCCACATAATTTTAAAAACTGAATGCAAAAAAACCCATCTTGATACGAAATTATCCAAATTCAATTCAATTTTGTTCGAAATACTGTAACTGTCTAGCTGTATTAACATTGTTCTTACCCTTCGGTCAATTATTTGATTTTTCCGAACAGAAAATGCATCTTTATTTCGTCGCAAGGTCGCCTCCAATCTTGTAAAGGTTCTATGATCAGGAATGAGGCGCTCTCGATGTAACTCTACAGCTCTTCTTGAATTTTTTTGTGACTCGCCTAAATTAGCAACATATTAACTTTTTCTGAATCAGAAAACATTTTCTAAGCACAAAAGTTATACGTTTGACGTTCGTATTGAGTAGTGACAAGTATTTTGTGACATTTATGCACTTTAAACAACGAACATTCAATTATTTTCCAACGACTATCTGATGTTTCTGGAAAAAATATAATTGATGACGTTTCTGTCAAATCCCAAAGATAATACTTTCCGTTGAAAATGGAGCTTATACTATCGAGTTTGAGATATCCTGTAAGTAATAATACAAATATCTGTAACTGCAGACAACTGAAAACAAGTTGCTGCATACAGTACACAAAAAAAAACAACTTGTTTATTTCTGTGAGCAATACTTGCTTCATTTCTTGATCTATTTAAAGACGGTGCCTAATTCGTATTTTAACGATACGAACCGTACCCTCGCGGATATATTTATCAAGTCCGTACCCGCCTCTGCTTTACCCACAGCCCGGGAGAACTACATGTTTATCGTATTGGTTTCAGCCTTATTTTAAATATATCTTATTTATGGCCGCTTGTACGACATGACTCGAAACAAAATAAAAATTACTTCCATCCTTTCTCTGTGTACCCTTAATGGGCATTATAAATTATCGATTATTAAGTAGTACCGACATTAATTGTTGTATTGCATTTTTAATGGCCGTTAATCAATTTATTGTGCAGGTTGTGGGTCACGTTGGGCAATATCTTTATGTGCGCCGCTTACATAATTAAAAATGCGCACGATCGGTAGCGGTAGGCCGCTGCTACTTGCGGCGACTGTTTATAATACACTGGTCATCGCAATCGCGGCGCCCTGTATCTTGGTTGTGAGAAATTTGCGCCGCAAAGTCAACTTTGTACAAGTATTTCTTAATTTAACTCCAAAACTTCCACGGGGTGCTTAAAATACTGAATATTAATTACATTTAAGGTTATGTCCCTTACAACAGTTCGTGGCGTTTGTGATTTAAGCTGTTTGGGACACTCCATACAATATTTGTATGTGTTATCCGTCTCCTGTCAGGGGCAGACTTTGAAAAAGTGAATTATTTTGTAAGCGCAGGTTCCGCGAAGCCGGCGTCGCGCAAACGCCGCGGGTCAGGGGTCGGATGAGTCACCGTTAAGGAGAGGAGGCCGCGCCGTCGAGCGCTCGAACCGTCTCCGAGGAACATCATCATTAACTCCCTGGATCTGATAAATTCTCAGCAACAAAAGGCGTTAGATGTGTCGTATCCGATACCGGCTATTAAGTATAGCTGGGCACTCTTTGTTGGCGGATGTTTTGCATGGAAACGCTTCGTTCGAGCCTAGTGTAGGTACTGAATAAAGAAGACGATTCTTAATGTATGCAGTTTTTCGAAAATATTTGGAATCCTTATACCTGATGGCATCTTCACGGGTTGAAAGAGCGAGGGAAATTTAACGAAAAAACTTCTGTACATTCATTTTCAACAGATCATTGAAGTCGATGACATTGAATTAATTATTAATAATAATTAATACACTGCTAATAGTGAGTTTTTAAATTTTTCGTCAATTCTTCAGCGAATAATGTTCCTGCTAAAGTCTCGTGAGAAGAAGAAGAGAAGGCTGCATGGAAAAGCTACAAAAATATAACACAAAACTATTTGGGTAATCACAAAGGTCACACCGGAACACAAAATAAAAAAAAGTTGTCTGTACTTTTGATTTGACCCTATAGGCTTTCTGTATTTTGACGTGGTGTGTCAAAATCTGAAGTCTTTTAAGCTACATATCCTCCAGGTTTTGCAAAAATTGCAAATTAATACCGAAAAATCACCAAAAATAGCGAAAAATCGGCAAAAATCACGTCAGCGAGCGCTAAAATATTCAAAAAAATTTGTTCTGAACTTGATAAAGTGGGTTTCTTATGTATTTTGATGTGCTGTGTCCAAATCTGAAGTCTTTTAAGCTACATATCTCTCAGGTTTTGCAAAAATTGCAAATTAATACTGAAAAATCACCAAAAATAGCGAAAAATCTCCAAATATCACGTCAGCGAGCGCAAAAAAATTCGAAAAAATTTGTTCTGAACTGGATAAAGTGGGTTTCTTATGTATTTTGATGTGCTGTGTCAAAATCTGAAATTTTTGAAGCTACATCTCTCCCAGGTTTTGCAGAAATTGCAAATTAATACTGAAAAATCACCAAAAATAGCGAAAAATCGCCAAAAATCACGTCAGCGAGCGCAAAAAAATTCGAAAAAATTTGTTCTGAACTTGAAGTGGGTTTCTTATGTATTTTCATGGCTAAATCCAAATCTGAGGTCTTTTAAGCTACATCTACCCCACGTTTTGCAAAAATTGCAAATTAATACCGAAAAATCACCAAAAATAGCGAAAAATCGGCAAAAATCACGTCAGCGAGCGCTAAAATATTCAAAAAAATTTGTTCTGAACTTGATAAAGTGGGTTTCTTATGTATTTTGATGTGCTATGTTCAAATCTGAAATCTTTTAAGCTACATCTCTCCCAGGTTTTGCAAAAATTTCAAATTAATACTGAAACATCACCAAAAATAGCGAAAAATCTTTTATATATTTTGATGTGCTGAATTCAAATCTGAAGTCTTTTAAGCTATATCTACCCCAGGTTTTGCAAAACTTGCAAATTAATATCGAAAAATTACCAAAAATAGCAAAAAATCGCCAAAAATCGCCAAAAATCACGTCAGCAAGCGCAAAAAAATTCGAAAAAATTTGTTCTGAACTGGATAAAGTGAGTTTCTTAAATATTTTGATGTGATGTGTCCAAATCTTAAGTCTTTTAAGCTACATCTACCCCAGGTTTTGCAAAAATTGCAAATTAATATTGAAAAATCACCAAAAATAACGAAGAATCGCTAAAAATTACATCAGCGAGCGCAAAAAAATTCTAAAAAATTTGTTCTGAACTTGATTGAGTGGGTTTCTTATGTATTTTGACATGCAAAATCCAAATCTGACGTCTTTTAAGCTACACCTCCACCAGGTTTTGCAAAAATTACAAATTAGTACCAAAAATAGCGAAAAATCGCCAAAAAACACGTCAGCGAGCGCAAAAAAATTCGAAAAATTTTTTTTGCGCTGTATTCGAGTCTGAAGTCTGTTAGCTGCATCTCCTCACGAATTTTGCAAAACACGCGAAGAAATAGCTAGCAAAAAATCATATTAATGAGAGAGAAAATTTAGAAAGAGGATTTCTAGATCGGATCAAGTGTTCTCATAAATTTTGTAGTCTAATTTGAATCTAAAATCTGT
Organism: Anoplophora glabripennis; assembly: GCF_000390285.2. Classification (NCBI taxonomy): domain Eukaryota; kingdom Metazoa; phylum Arthropoda; class Insecta; order Coleoptera; family Cerambycidae; genus Anoplophora; species Anoplophora glabripennis. Next base: position 653,198 of record NW_019416242.1, read on the forward strand.
TGAGCCTCATTTTCCAAAAAATTTGCAAAAATTGCATAATATCGCAAAAGAAAATGGATATTCCAAATAAATTCGACTGACTCGAGCTAGGCTTTCTTTGGTGTTGGCTCTTACACTTTTCTTCTCTGTAACTCTTTTCTCTTCGAATGACCTATGCAGCGGGTGTCTCTTACTCTTCTGTCTATTCTGATTCGTTTCTCTCTTTAGTGTCCAACAGAAATCTGCCATCATGTTGATATTCCATCTTCCTTGGTATCGATTCTCCATTTCACTTATATCTTGATGGAATCTTTCTCCTTGTTCTTCACTGTAGTCTCCAAGGTTTTGAGGAAACTAGCCGAGGTGAGACTGTAGGAAGTGCAATTTAAGATTCATCAAGCAACCTAACTTGAAATTTTTCAACATCTCTTCAACCAAATTTATTTCAATTAGGTTAATACCTTTATAATTAGAAAACATTTGTGTTATGTCTCCCAATGGCTGAAACAACTAACACATTCGCTCCTGATCCGTCGCTCCGTCACTGAAGCAGCGAGCGATTCCATCAAGCTTTCCTCACGACGCAAAGAGCGGCACCGCCAGCCGCCTTCAAAGCGAACAACGCCAGTTATTTTCGCGGAGGAGAAAAAGCGCCCGATTAGATTTTTTCCACCGGGTAAGTTCGCTTACAAGGAAGGCCGAATCCTTTATGCCTCAGAAGGCGACGTTTCCGCCCGATATCGATACGGAGCAGCAACTTCGAAGACGTAGACGGAATGTAAAAGCCCGAGGTCGAGGGCAGCCTACTAATGAGGCCGACTCGAGTTTTTGGACGGACGGGTCGCTAAATCAGAGCGGGCGGGGACGGGACCGAAACATGTCTCGTCACCTTAATCACACCGCCGATTATCGGGTAGCGGAATTCTGCCGGGGAAACTAAATCAGTTGTCGGACAAATGAGCTCGGCGGCGTATCGAGGCGGGGAACCGCGAAAATAATGCGATTCCGAAGATTTATTAGTCGAAAAACGGCCCCGGTGCACCGTCAAAACGTCACTCGTGAAATCATAATGGGTTATGGAAAATAAAAGAAATTGTCCGTATAAAGGACAGCTTCAATACACACGTGTCAAATTAAGGAAAGAAATTTCTGAATTCTCGTCTGCAAATATTTTGATATGTGCTCTCATTAGTCAGTAGATCCTATTAAGATATACCCAAAGCTGCCTATCCTTGCATAAACGATATGGAATGGTTTGGAATTACGAATTGGTATCCAATAACTGTACAATTGTGATGTGGTTGATGGTTGCTTTCGCTGTACAGCAAAAATAAAACGCTCTCTCAACGGTACAAATAAAGTATTTTTATTGAAAACCAAGCTTGTGAAAAAAATACGTGTTGTCGGTTCGAGCGTTTGCTGGAGAGTCCCTCTTGGTGTGGGTCACTTGCAACATGTGTACCCACATGGTAATCAATCCAAGGAACCGGAAATCAATTTAAGGGTGTTCAGGGACTCAGTGAGGTACCTCATCGAAATCTAGCAAAGATCATGAGGCTCGACAACCCAGCTACGCAGTAACATTTAACAATATTACGGTAAATATGATTTGAAGGTGCCATTACTTTGAATGTCCCCATTAAATCACGGTAAAGGCAACTGAGCAGCGCATTGTAACCGTCCAGCGACATGGTAGCTGTGCCGCCGGTACTCATCGCGGTACTCCCTTAATTTTACGACCTCCACTGCCCACATCTCAAATCGACCGATGCAGGAGTCGACAGCGCAATTTTCATAATGTGAACTTATGCACAGATCCAGCCTTACCAATGTCTATTCGAGAAGAATGCGCGGTCGTTCGATAAACCAATCTTTATCTTGTTATGGATCATTCCGGTCGAGACCGAATAAGTGTTATTGAACTTGTGCGACAGAGGGGGCTGTCTATTAATAGTTACAACCATTTCAACATAATAACACAAAATACTCATTTCAGTTTTATTTTTTCCAACGACAATTCGTGATGTAAATAAATCCTGTGACATAATAATAACAATTACAAATATTCAGATGTTAAGTCCATTCATTCACATGAACAACAAAAATGTCTTACGCGATCAACCAGAAGGTGGCTACTTACAGTTCTACAGAGTGAACGTACAGCTGCTTCACTTGCATCTCAATATTTTCTGTAACAGAAAAAAATCTGATCTAATTCCTATGAATCATTTCCGACAGCATAAGCTTCGTAAAAGTACCAAAACTTCTTACGGCGTAATAAAACCGGTGCGTAATCCAAACCCAACAGTACCGCGTGGGTTGAGATATCAAATTTGATAACGCTAATAAAATTTATATCTGATCGTGATGGATTAAACGGGTCAAAGCCGGCTGTCCGGTAACTGTCGATAGAGAGGTAAATCAAAAGCGAATGCCACGGTAAATATCAGCAGTAAATATGTACGTATACGTACGTTTATTTCATTTGCATCTAGCATTTGTCCGAAGACACGTTTCAGCAAATTTATGGAGCTATCCGCAGCGCGCCTTCATTTTAGAATCTCGGATATCTACCACTATAAAATAGTACTAATAAAATGAGGTTTACTAGAAAATGTTCGTGTAAATGTAAATTGACATAATAAAGTTGCCTCGATAGCAATTGTCATGACACTATCAGGCTCTGATTGTGTTTTTAAACAAATTTTTCAGTTTTTATTGCAGAGTTGCTCTTTAAAGTACTACGTACTGTACTGTATTAAGAAAACCTGGCAAGACTGGTGGTTTTACTGAAATCGAAATAGATTTATTAAGTTTAATTTTATAGTAAAATTTCAAGTAGAATTTGGAAAAGTAAACATAGTAAGATAGTGAAAAATAAGAAATACTTATTTACATCCGAAAGGAAGTATTATTTACCAGTGGAAACGATTTTGTGCCCGAGCGGAGCGCTTTTTTATGCGCTATCAAGCAGGTAGATGTTACAACCAACCAGTCGGCAAGAATACCATTTCTATGATATCTAATAAAATAAGATTGTACAGTTTTTTAAACTACAACATCCTGTAATATATACAGGCCATTCATTCCGAAGAACATCGGCAACGCAGCTTCCACTTCTACGGAAAAATTCACTTACCTCCTTAAAACAATGTATTTACTATAGTGGGAACAGATAAATGTAATTTGCAACATTTTCAATTAATTGTTTTTAAATTGTGACATAATGGAAAGCGTTAAATAGATTAATAATCGCGTTCTGCGGCCGATTTATACGCAGCCATTTTCACCTCTATATGTAAAGCGTATCGCGCTGTATCTTGAACAACGGTGTGAACAAGTGCCTTATCTGGCGATTGTGGCGAGATATTTGCTAGGTAATCTTAATGGGCCTGTCCCGATAAGATGCTAGAGATAGCGAAGAGAGTTCAACGCTTAACAAAATCCCCTTCTTCCGTCGATCGATTAGTCCTTGTCAGGACGACGAGGACGGCTCATTTGTCCCCTCTGCATCCTATGGAGCGAATTTTCATTAAATGCGTGTTGGTAGCTCAGAATTGGAATTTTTATTACCTTTACAAAGAGGACTTTTAAATTTGTTTGTGGTCTCGGCATCGTTTAGGTCATAACTGGGCAGGCACCGCTCCTTCTAGAAATTGTGCATTACGTCCCAATTTAATAAAAGTCTCACCCACTGGCGCTTATCGGCCGACTAAATCACGAAGTCTGCTCGTCTGACGCATCTAGTGGGTCGGATAAATTTGTTATGTGCTGTTACGAGGGCAGTCCAAAATGTTAACCGTGTATATTAAAATATTTGTCTCAGAACTCATGTTAATACGAATTTTTGTACTATAAAGTTGTATTTACCTTATTTTACTTCTGTTTGCTATACCATTACCAAAACTAATCACAAAATATGACCTAGATATTAAATTAAATAATAAAATCTGCCGTTACCACCTAGTAGGTAGTATAAAGCCTCACAGCTCACGTGTCATTGCCTACTGACGTCACTGTCAGTCTCTAATCGAAAATAACAAATCGGCGCACATGTTAACTGACAGGGAGCAACCTACCAATTTGTAGGTACCTTGAAAGCATGCCTAGTATCGCTTTAGCGCAACACATCAGAATTTTTTATCAACAATTTCTCCCTCAAAATAATTAATAAAATCGGAGCGAGGGAAAACGCACGGAAGCCATAATGCGACATCATACCACTGATATGACGTCACCCTTTAAGCACTGAGGCCCTAAAATAACGTACGCGTGCTATGTACAGTACAGTTATATTTCAGGATATGAATGTAAGAGACACATACTCAAGGAACGAGTATAAATCATTGTTTCGATTCATCGAGGCAACAATTTGACCCGCCCCCGTACTAAAACCCGGCGGATAGGTGTTCCGATGTTATCTAGTTACGCGAAAGCTCTGTCGCAACTGTCGATGGCAAGACAATGCCGGGCGCATCGTTGTCGGGCGGATTACCGAACAATAGTCGGCGGTAGTTTTCTGGATCAAGTAGCCCGGTGGCACCCCCGCAACAGGCGGCTGCCGACGTCGTGTGGGCATGCCTCATCCGCCTCGTTCCGCCGTGTCCCGACCCGTGATTGTTGTGTTAGAAGGTACAGTATTGCGAGCGTTAAATGACCATAGTCGTTGAATAGTCGGTGACTCGGTAAAAATCATTATTGTGTAGAAGTTCGGCAAATATTATATTCATTTCAAAAAGGCCAATGAAAGATAAGGACGATTGTATTGTTTTTTACTAGTTTCAGTGTGGAAAAACTGAAAACCAGTAGGAGAACCGCATGGGTCTCTTTGTGGGTCTAAATGTGAAACCTAATATCTGATACTACTGAGACTTACGCAACCGAGATGGTGGCCTGCAAGTCTTAAAGAAGAAATAGTTGGAATAAACCGTACGCGGATTTTGATTGACGGTACCCCATTAGATCGGATATTAGTTTAATTTGATTTGTTGCATAAATAGAAAGTACACGTAACCGTCTTAATAAGAGGATTAACTTTATTTACGGCCTCAGCATTAACATATAGGTGTAGAAATGTTGCGTAATATCGATCGTCTAATCAGCTCATTGAAAATTCGATAAACATGTACTTTCAAAGAACTATCGCTTTCCAAGGCCCTAGTTTTGAATTTTCAAATATTTTCAATTGATTTTTTCCTTTTAAAAATATCAGTTGTATGAGTTGCGTTGTACGGAGTGATCGGCAAGTACTTATTAATCTCTCGGAAGCATATACAGGGTGGTCCGTTTTTCATGACTCACCATTGGCATCTGGAAAACCGTAAAGTATACGTAAAATTAAAATAAACCAAACAAATCAAAGATATATGCTGCCTTTCCTGAAATATTGTGAAAAAATTGAAAATAGCGGTTTTATTATTTATTTATTATTATTTTACTATTTTATTTGAAGAATAACTCATAAAATTAAAGAAATTCAATAATTTATTTAAAAAATTAATAAAACCTAGTTTTTCTCGACGTAAAACAGTCAGAAATCATCCGTAAGTCCATATATTTTTTTTCAAAGTAGCCTACACTCTGATATGCAATCCTATGAAGGAAACTCGTTTCTTTAGATCCCAAAGACCTGTTAGTCCATGAAATTTTATTTGAAGAATAGACCACAGAAGCGTATTGTGAAATGCTATTAAGAAACTAAGGCAAAAAATTCAGATTATAAACAAATAAAAGAGAATCGAAACAAAAAAATACTGCCTGTTCTTCTAAACGCTCGTACCTTGCGTATTCCTTTAAATTTATCAATCTTCGGCCATACGTTATGGAGCCGAGGGATTATTTATTATATTTTGAGCGGCGTGTGCGCTATTACCGCGTGGATAAGCTCTTGTAGCCTTATATTGACCATTAAAAAGACATATTATGTTAATATTGTTAATGGTACAAAAGGAACGTTCGGTTTACAGGATAGATAAATCTATTTCTGGAAATATTGCCGCGATAACGCGATATGCGGCTGTTGTCCGCCTGACCATTTATCTCCACGAGGAATTTACAAAGGAGGCAGTGAGAATTATCTCGCCAGATACTGAGCCGGCGTGAAATCTAGGATAGGAGTCGACTTTTTAATTAAAAATCAGCTAATAAATCTGTAGATATGTTATTGACAATGTCGTGTAAGGAATTCTCAACATTCGCGCATCCTTCGAATCCATTTCAAGCAGTTGGGCCTGTTCTGTCGAACCCACATAGTGTGAAGAAAATTTTCACCGATGTTTCCAATCCAACTGCCTTACCAGAGATTGCTAAAATCAGAGAGGACAAAAGTAAGAAACAACTAGACCAGGAAAATTAGCGAAAAAAAAAGAGAAAAAATTCCTCTCCGCGATATTATTGTAAAATTGTCTAAAAGGACATAATACAAGACATCTCTCAATTCGTGAGTCAAAAAATTTTAATAGCTAACTTTTCTATTTAAATAAATAAGTGAGGAAAACAGTTTTTTCACTTTGCAGGGAAAACCATCAATTTTAGCGAAAAGTGACTCCCAGACAACTTGTAGGGAATAAAATTATCTACAAAATGAGACTTGTTAAATTAAAATCGGTTAATAAACAAAAAAGTTATTGCAAAAAAACAAGAAAAGTGTCCATTTTTAAATTTGTTTATAACTATCGCATTTATTGTTAAAATTTTATAAAACCTATGACAAATTGAGGGTTTTGTCATACTTTAAAAGTGTGCCAAAAGTGGGCGCTGTAGGTGCAATAGTTTTCGCACAATTGAATTTGTTTATAATGGAGGCTCCAAAAGTTATGAACTTTAAGCCTCTGTACAGGCGTTAATTTTCAACCAAACATGATTCTGAAAGCATCATTGCAATCTTAAAGACGTAATTAAGCGACCTATTAAAAAATATCAGCGTTTTTTTGACTTTAACATTCTCAAATTGTGCATTAAAAAACCGTGCGTTTTTCGCTTATAAACAATTTGAATAACATTGTTGCTATTTACGCTATCTCACCGAAAATAGATGCAATGGATAGCTGGCAAAAAATACAGTTTTGAAATAAAAAAGTACCCTCTACGACCAACAGGAGCCAAGATAAGATTTTTTTTTAATCTTAGCGCAATTGTTTATAAATATTTAGACTTGAATATTTCGCAAAATACAGTTTACGACATATACGATTTCCCGTGAATTGCATTGAAAAATGTGGAAAATTAACGACTCACGAGCCCTTTAAAGAGAAGGTACTCAAAAAATGCATCTTTTATAATAAATTTTTTTTTAATTTATAAAAATGTGACAAAAATTATTGTTACACGAAATATTAATTAAAATTTCAATTTCGGAATTATTTTACTATTATTAAATACATAAATGAAGCTATCGTTCATTTAAAAAGTTATTTTTTTACATATTAAGGCAGTGTAAACGTGTTTTTTCAATATTTTGTTAGCTATTTAATTACGATATAAATGTAAAATTAAAGTGAATTTGTTAGCGATTTTGTTATTACACCAGGAAAATTGGCGAAAATAAAAGAGAAACTCGAAAAAAGTCCTATCCGCAAGATTATTGTAAAATTGTCCAAAGGAACATAATATCTCTCATCTCGTGAGTCAAAAACTTTTATTAGCTAACTTTTCTATTTAAACAAATAAGTGAGGCAAACAGTTTCTTCACGAATGTATAAATCATTACCATGGAAAATACTTTACAGCACTATACTTCCTCTAAACTGACAGATAAATAGGTCTTTTTTAAATATGCAACAATTTATTTTTTATTGTTTTTGATAATTTTTCAAAATATGCCAATAATATTACTACTGGTATCCAGCCGTCTGCCAATATATTCATTATAATTATTGTTCATATCACAAGGCATAACGTTAAGTATATAAGCCTGGTTTTCGAAACTGAGTAAGTGTGGTCTCGTGGCTTAGGGCGTTCCGCGTTGTCCTACTAATCTGAAGGTTCGGGGTTCGATCCCTGATGAGGTATGGTTTTTTTTCAATTAATATAATATTTCGAATGTAATTTTCCATCATCCACATTTCAAGACAAATATTTCTGCACCAGTTGCTGGTCGCGAAGTGAATAATTTCTCACAGTGTTGCCAAATATCTGCTGATTCGAGGCGCGCTAGATTGCTTGTTAAATTCTACCAGAAAATCGTTAAATATAAAATACAGATAAGGTACAGACCAAGAAAATGAGACTTGTTAAATTAAAATCGGTTAATAAACAAAAAAAGTTATTGGAAAAAAAAACAAGAAAAGTGCCCGTTTTTTAATTTGTTTGTAACTATCACATTTATTGTTAAAATTTTGTAATACCTATGACAAGTTGAGGGTTTTGTCATACTAAAGTACTACACTATAAAAGTGTGCTATTTATTTATAACGGAGGCTCCAAAAGTTATGAACTTTAAGCCTCTGTACAGGCGTTAATTTTCAACCAAACATGATTCTGAAAGCGTCATTGTAATCTTGAATGACGTAATTAAGCGACCTATTAAAAAATATCACCGTTTTTTTGACATTAACATTCTCAAATTGTGCATGAAGAAACCGTGCGTTTTTCGCTTATAAACAATTTGAATAACATTGTTGCTATTTATGTTATCTCACCGAAAATAGATGCAATAGATAGCTGGCAAAAAAATACAGTTATAAAATAAAAAAAGTACCCTCTATGACCAACAGGAGCCAAGATAAGATTTTTTTTTAAATCGAAGCACAATAGTTTATAAACTTTAAAATAAAGTTTACGACGTAATCTACGATTTCCCGTAAATTGCATTGAAAAATGTGGAAAATTAACGACTCACGAGCCCTTTAAAGAGAAGATACTTGGTAAGTAAACTGTCCGGCCGGCGTGGTGATGGGGGAGGCTCGTCCAAGCGAGTCGCGCGCGCGAGAAAAGTGAAATCCAAAGTTAAAATTGATACGCGCTGTTAAATTTTGCAATATCTCGGCTTCTATTCATCGTAGAAACTAATTTTTTTGAAACTGGGGTAGCTCGACGAAAAAATAACAATGGGCATATTTACGAATTCGTAGAATAGCCCTGAATCCCAGAAAAAATGCATCTTTTATACATAATTTTTTTTAATTTACAAAAATGTCACAAAAATTATTGTTAAACGAAATATTAATTAAAGTTCCAATTTCGGAATTATTTGATTAAATAAATAAATGAAGCTATCGTTCATGCAAAAAGTTATTTTTTTTACCTAAGCCAAAGTAAACTTATTTTTTCAATATTTTGCTAGTTATTTAATTACGATTTAAATGTAAAATTAAAGTAAAAATTCACAAATTATTTTCAAATTATTATTTATCGTTAAAAGATTTAAAAAAGAATAAAAAAGCATTTGAATTTGTTGCAAAATTCTCAAAATTAAAAAATATTATATAAAAATAGTGCGGTCGATAAAATTACAACTTTCACTTATTGAAAGGCGGTGAATTTGATTCCATATCATTCTTTATCATATGAATCTTTGCAACATAATTAATAAAATTAATTCAAAAAATATTAATCACAACCATTTTCAATAATAGATATAATGCAATATAATACAACAATTTAAAATTTAAAACTTTTTCTATTTTTATGAGATATAGTGAAGATCCATTTCGAGAACTGGCGGAGTCATCGATAGGTGTGATCGAAGGTCGACTCTAACTTCTGCAGTTAATTGAAAAGTGCAAAGTACGACTCTTCGCATCCAAATTTACTGTTTTTCAAACAATAACAAATTATCGCATGCTTCATTAAAAGTTATTAGATACTTTTTACAGCTTTGGAAATGCTATACACATGTCTGATATTTACAAGCAAGTACTTATAAATAAACAACCACTTGGGTATAGCAAATGAAATATTTCGCTCATTTGCTATAGAATAAAACAGTAGAATACCGTGCGTCGTTCGCAATTGACTTGTTTGGAGATATTTTTCAGTCGACTTCGCGCGACGTAAAAAAAACAATACTTAGCCGTGGTAACAGTTCTGTCCCGCCATATCGGTAGCGGCATTAAATCACTAGAGAAACCTTAATTTTTGCGTAGAAGGAAAAATTCCCTCGCAAAAACTGGGTTAAGTTGTGTAAAATCGACGTTCCCCGTATCGTCAAGCGGCCTCCGGGATATAGAAATCGATCGGGGGACATTAATAAAACATCGCGGGCCTCACGCGACGCGGAAAAAATGATATGTGGCATATTTGTGATATAACAATGCGTTCATTATATATGCACGGCCGGCTCGTATTCGCCTCACGTCGCCTAGTTAGCCGCACATCCTTATGAATACCGCTGATGCTGATGCCGATGTTAACAATAGCCTAGCCAGCTCGAAAGCGCCAGATATCATGTGCCTACTTTTTGCCGGTGGACTGGCCAGCGGTCCTCAAAAGTCTCCCTACAGTCTTGCATTCACCTTAATAAATAGCCGTTTGTCTGTTATAATCTAGGATCTATATTACGAAAATGAGCTAATGCTACTGTTGATGTTAATGAAGTGAAACAGGTACAGGTCTTAAACTCGATAGTAAGGGCCTACTGTGAGGATACAAAAAATTTAAATAAAATTTTTCCTACCCCGGTATATTGTAATATGTACGTAGTATGAAAGCGTTTGCCTCATTTCTTAAGAACGGAAATTGAAGTCCAGTTTCATCTAACAAAGTACTACAATATTCATATAGATGTCGTTACAGGAAATACGTTTATAGTAAAAATAGTACGATTATTTCATTCATTCAAATTCCAGCAAAACACACCTAAAAAAAACGAGAAAATGCCAGGTGCACGCACACGTGCACGATAATGAGTTGTCCGGCCTATACGTCCATCCCACTCTCGTGCTATCTCATAATTGCATATGAAAAGAGAAGGGTAATAAAATAATAAAAACTCCAATTTGCGGCCGCCGGTTTTTTGTTCTGAAAATATTTCTATTTTCTATCTTCTACATATTATTATGTACATATTTACAAAAAAGGAGGATGGCAAGTGGTTGTACAAATTTATAATATTTGCAGCCAACTAAAAGTTTTATTTCATATTATTTTCTACATTTTAGTACTTATATGGATTCGGACCAGAGTAGGTGCGAATGTAATTATTTCTTGTATGGATCTTTGAGCTGTTATCTTTTATTGTTGCGTTGTGGCTGCGAAATATTTTATTTGTGGAGTTTACTATTTTTTATATGAAGGAAAAAACATTAACAGAGTAAGTATTACAATTTGCTAGGCATAGTTGTACTTAGTACTAAATTCAAGTAAATAATAGATATTAAAATAAATATGTAGGTATTGTATTTGATTATTTGAAAATAAAAATTACATATGCGACAATGGACTTTCCGCTTACTTAGCCGTAATATAAATATGACATATTGTCGTTGCAATGCACATACAGGCTGTTCCAATAGTGTGACAAAGTTTATAATTATTTTCAGTTATAGTTGTATAGGGCAAAATCTTCAGGCCAAAAACAAGATTTTCTGAACGTTTAATTCGGTCTGAAAATAATGAATAATGGAAATAATAATAAAATGTGAATCCGAGCAAGTAACTTTTTTCGTATCACTACTACAGGCAGTTATACTAAACTTTATCGCACTATTGTGGCACCCTATATATGACTAGATATATCATTATGGTAAATCAAAAGCATAATAGGTAAAAATTATAATTATCTATGTTTATAACAAATATTATCTGGTTACATTCTTTTCATACTTTCAGATACAGAGACAGTTAAATATAACCGGAAGAAGTCTATATGTTATTTCGTAATATACCTATTGTGGTGAAAACAACTCGCTCTATGTAGAACAAAATAAGAAAGATGTGAAGAATTATGGAAAAAATCAATGGCAACAAATTTGGAACAATTTTATAAAAATTGTATATTACCAGAAATAATATACAAAAATATTCCACAGGGAAAAAGATGTATGGATCCAGAATATATTATAGAAACTCAAATTAATAAAAAGAAATAATTTTATTTTATGATTTTTTAAATTTTTTCCTGTTCTACTGTACCTATTCTATTTATTTCTTTATTACTTTCATTTATTTACATATTTATTAAACTACACTGTTCCACAGAATTTCTGTTTATATTGGAGGTATTAAAGTACCTACAACTATTTTTTCAAGTGAAGTGAACTGAATACCTATTTCTCATAAAAAAAATTTAGTCTCAAATCGTCCTTTTGTACATAATTCTTTACACATTTTTTGGACAAAATAAGTATATCGTACATATTTTTTATATTTTCTCATTATTATGTATATTCACAATTAAAATTCTATTTATATTAATATGCGAATTTTTTTTATCAAGAATTACTTAATATTAATTATTAAAAATATAATATTTTCCATTTCTGTTTATAGGTACCAAAGTAAGCCGCTTTATTCACAAATCGTAATTATAACATAACTTTCCGTTATGAACAACTTTTCTTATTAACATTTTTTTATATTATCAAAAACAAAAGCAGTTTATTGTTCAACGTTATTAATTTTATTAAATTTCTGATCACCCTGTATAAATATAAATTACAATTTTTCATGACAAACATATTCAATTAAAAAGCAAAATATTTTTTGTCACGAATTACTTTTTCTAGTAGAATAGAAAATAAAAATGTTTTCCCTCTTATCCACTAACCGTAGATACTAATATAGGTATATTAATTATAAATTATGGTTTTAAATAAACTAAAAATTGTTTATATTTCATATTTTCTAAAATTATATAATAGTATGGACTTGCACTGTTACTTATATACTTTTATACAAAAATATATCTAAAATGATCATGACATTCTTTAAATATTTACGTATCAATTAACAGAAACCATGACTACCAATTCAGAATCAGGTTATACCAAATTAACCACATACAACAGCTGTTCGTTAAAAATAACCCGAGTCCATTCATAAATAAATTTTTACTAGTGCGACATCTATTACAAATCAAGCGAATTAAAAGTCGGAGATAATGCTATTCATGAATGAATATTTTTTAATAATTTTATTCCAATATAACTTTTTAAATAATAAAGTGATGAACAAACTATGAAATAAAGTCTAATCAGTTTATTTATTTAAAGACAACTTTATAAAAAATTGCATAATTCTACAATACTATGAAGAAATAATCGTTTCTTTGTAAAAGTCCAAAAAACCTTCATATTTAGAAATTAATTTCTCACGAATTATTTACCTATTCCTATTAATGTTTGCTTTACTGTCTTCATTTATACTTTGCCAAATGTGATATGCAGAGATTCATCAGTTTCCATCCTTAAGCTTAGTTATTGCTATCATCACTTTTTATTTTAACTGTATTAAAGAATTATAGAGTTTAATCCTTTTATTTATTTTTAATGACATTTATGCACTTTAAACAACGAACATTCAATTATTTTCCAACAACTACTTGATCCTTCCACTAGTTCCACCGTATTGTCATTTTTAGGTGTAATACAGAAAAAAATTTGTAATAGAAATTTATTCGAAAAAGAGAGCTTTTTAACAAGGAAAAAATTTGTTTTGTGTCAGATCTCAAAGATAATACTTTCGATTGAAAATGGAGCTTACCTTATCCCTATTAACACCACGTGTCTCAAATTTTATTTAAATTTTCCTCACAGTAGGCCTGGTATCGAGTTTGAGACACCCTCTACATCATTTTGCGTTCCTCTCTGATTTACATTCACATTTATATTAGTTAATAGTATTGGGTTCGATAAATTACAGAAATACTATAACGTATTTGCATTAAATAATTTTAATAATGAATTTTAAATTTGAACTGATTTTTTAAAAAGTATACAGTGTGTCCGATTTTGACCTGAAGAAGAAATACATTTTCTGATTTTATTTAAATCACCTAACTTAAAAAATAAAGTAATAATACGACATGCCGTTCCCTTTTGACATCAGCTGTTCTCAACATGTTCTCACATTTTTGTCATAAAGTATATATTTTGCGTCATATAGTTCAATACAAATTTATCCTTACAAAATAATTTTCAATTTTGTAAACGCCCTGTATAGTGGAAGAAATACTCTAAAAGCGGCCTGTTTGCTACCACTGGCCCCCTTAATAGAACGAAACCTCCATAAAATGAAAATTTTACATTAAGGGGGCATTAAGTCGCCAACTCAAATCCAAAACTATATACAGAAATAACGAGACCTCTCACTAATGAACATGTCAATGTATTTTATACTCTGAGCGCTGAAAACCGTATAGAATCGAGCAAACGGCCGACTATGGTTTTTATTTGAGAAGGAAACCGCTTTTGTCATAACGATTTTAACCATAACAAGGTCCCCGATCGGAGCTGGGCTTTTTGTCGCAGACTTATGACCGTATCGCCATAAATTCCAGATTAATAGGTAACTATTTTAACGGATTAAGAGCTGTTAATGGGCTCTTTATTGGCTGTGGATCCCGCTGGCATTGTGCTCGCGAACTTTACGAGTTTGATGTATCCGTTCCTCGTCGATTTTTACCTCGTTACATATTTTTCCGTCATTGTTATGTTAAAAAGTGGAATGTCAGTTACTGCTCCGTCTAGCAGCACATTTATGAAGACTTCGGGGCTCTGGATAATTTTTACGTTCCCCTGTCCCGTAAATAGGGATTTCGAGATAGTTTTAACGATTTTTTTAAATACAATAAATTCAAACAAGAAAAAAATCGTCTGTTCTACACTTTTAGAGATTCAAAGGTGTAATATAATTATATTAATCCTGTGGATTACTTATTTAAATTACTATCCAAGAAAAAGTAATAAATAAGTGCAAATAAGCAGACAGCAATAAAATAATACCCAGTTAAAAAAGAAACAAAAATAGTGATAATAAAACTCACTCACACACCCAAAAATAACCTGGATTGTTGACCAGCACCCCGGGCCCACAGGGGGCCGCTTGATACGTGTCGAATAAACTGATCGATGCGAAGCTTCAGAGGCAGACATGAGGCGCATAGTGGGATTACTAAAATGAGTAAGAAATTTTTATTTTGTTAACTTTTGCTGTTACGATTTTTACTATATCATCATTAAAGATATTAAATAATTGCGGCCCCAATACTGGACCTTGAGGTGCCACAAATAAAATTTTTCAAAGGAAGCTCTTGCAAGGTACATATTCCAAACAAATAGAAAGGTATGCATTAAGAAGTTCTAGCTTGTGTATTGATGCTCTTTTCTTCTTATATATGAGCTATATAACTTTTGTTATATTGTCCTTGCTCGTATCTGGAGAAGTAACTCATATTCCGTCCAGTACGATGCCGCTCTCAATTAGATGCCCCTGGAGACATTTCGACAATTCTCAGGTACCGGTGAAAAGACTGCCTCGCTTGTCGGTATGCAGATTTGTCTCTTTGAGGCTTAGCACCGTGTGTCAGAGGTCAGTTGGGCGCGACACGCACACATCTCTACGTGACGCTTTGATGATGCCGAGGGACACCACAATGAGACCCCTGCCATTTTTAAATGTCTTCTACGTGCTCGCGGGAGTTTTTCTAAAGTGTATTTTGAATATCCTTTGCATCATCGAAACGTAAGAACACATTTTTAAGGATAATTTTATTCGTTAAGATTCTCGCCAGAGGCTATGCCCGTCATCAGACGACGAAAACATCATTTTCCCTATTAAGCCTAGCCTAGGGTGTCGCCGGTAAATCATCGGTTGAAAGGTGGTAGCTAAATGTGGTGCAATTAGAAGAAGAGTGGTGCATTCGACACTTTGTAATAATCCAATGATTTATCGACCCGAGGCTGGAGTATAAGAAATTGATTCTAAATTGTGTTCGATTAGGTGTAACGAACCGCTTTATATTGTAATTTTGAAATGGATGAAGGAAATTCGATTTTTAATAGGCCCATTAGGCGTGATTTATTATCTCGTTATCATGCAAACGACGCGAGATTCTTTGGAAACATCAGCGAAATCGTTCTGCCGCAGAAAATTTGTGGTACTTAGCATTTTTTATAAAGAATATGTTAGCACGTCATTTTCTTCTTTCATCGTACGATCACTTTGTAAGTTGTAAGCTTAATTGTAAGATTTAATTATTACTATGCGATTTTCTGTAAAATTATTAATCTGAAATACATTTTAGTACATTTTTTAATATAAAATAATAACATTTTAGCATAAAAATTTGGATCAGGATATTGTTAGCGTTAAATAACATATGGCTGTATCTTTGCGCATAATTGGGACGCCCGGTGTATTAAATTGACCTGCGAACCGGAGAAACCCATAGATTTATCGAGCCACCTAGCTGGAAAAGTAAATTATGCAAGCATTATGTTCCAGGGAGCGTGTCAAGCGGGAGTTTAATACCGGCGACCTGACAGGCCGATGCAAATGGCCTTTTTACCTTTATAAGAATAATAATAAGCGCAGTTTGACGAGGCATCGCATGAAATACGGCGAACCAACCGACAAGACCACCATTGCAGCCACTAAATCAGGTTGGCCCTGCGAACCGACAAAGTCCGAGTCAATCGCCCACAATCCGACAGATATAGAGCCGACAACTCGTCAAAAATACCCTCGAGAGTCCCATCGGGGCCGGGAAACTCACTTAATCAATATTTACAGCGGGCGGGTTCGATCCGAAGAGTCATCTGCATAAATGCGAATGTATAATGAATTCGGATAGCGGGGAAGAAACGTAAGGCATTAATATACATTTAAAAAAAGTAATGTAATCGAGCCGTGGTGGAATAATAATTGTCGATCGTGCAAAAATATTTTGACGTTTTGACATCCAAAGTTATCGTCCATTTCAGATTGAATGTTAATTGAATCTGTTTCTGGCAACTTCTTAACAAACCTGTTCGAGGGAGATCCTGGTATTCCAAACATAAAATGTTATATTATTTGCTAATGGACTAAAGTGCATGTATAAATGGAATTAGAAAGCAAGGTTATTTAATTTCGTATCATCATAAATATGTTACTGAAATCAAACTTATGATAAATAAATGTAAGCTTTGTGGTACTAAAAGTAACACTTTAGTCCCTTAAAACAAGACAGAACATGCCACTTTAGTCCTTGGAGCCGAAAAAAGAGATTTGGATAGTGTTACAAACTTATCCTTTGTGTATTAAAAGTAACACTTTAGTTTTGGAAGACAGAAACTAAAATAACAAAGCTAACCTCGAAAACAGAGAAGAAACTAGCACTTTAGTCCGTGAAAATGCCCCAATATTCATTTTGGAATTAAAAATAACATTTTAGTCTTTGAGGACAAAGACTAAAATGTTATAACGCTTTAGTCCGTGCAAATATAATTTGATTAGAGCTCTTGTTTTACACTTCATAAACATAGATGTACTAGTGCATAGTACTGTTTGTTTCATATTTGATACAAATAAATTTAACAATTTAGTCTTAGAATGTAAAGACTAAAAATAACACTTTAGTTTGTGGAATATAAAAGAATATTTGAAAAAGTACCTATTGCTGGTTTTATATTTAATGTAAATAAATTTAACGTCCGTGGGATTAAATCCAACACTTTAGTCCTAGGAAGAATGATTAAACAGCGGGGACTAACCTCTAAAACAAGGAAACACCACTTTAGTCCGTGAAAATGCACCAATATTATTTTTGGAATTAAAAATAACATCTTAGTCTTTGAGGACAAAGACTAAAATAACACTTTAGTCCGTGAAAATGCACCAATATTAATTTTGGAATTAAAAATAACATTTTAGTATTTGAGGACAAAGACTAAAATAACACTTTAGTTCGTGCAAAGATAATTTGAATATAGCTCTTCTTTTACACTTTATAAACATAGATGTACTACTGTATAGCACTGTTCGTTTCATATTTGATACAAATTTAACAATTTAGTCTTGGAATGTAAAGACTAAAAACACTTTAGTTTGTGGAATATAAAAGAATATTTGAAAAAGTACCTACTGCTGGTTTTATATTTAATGTAAATAAATTTAACGTTCGTGGGATTAAAGCCAACACTTTAGTCCTCGAAGACAGAGAAGAAAGTTGCACTTTAGTCCTAGGAAGGATGATTTAAACAGCGCTACTCCCTAATAATGAACTCGTATTAATCTTTATAGAATGAAACTAACATTTTAGTCCTCGAAGACGAAGACTAAAACAGCGAGGACTAACCTCTAAAACAAGAAAACAGCACTTTAGTCCATGCAATATACTTTAGTATTCAAAGATAAAGACTAAAACAGCACTTTAGTTCGTGAAAAAATAATTTGAGTAACGCGGTTTGTTTTACATTTAATAAAAATAAATGTACTCGTATAAATCTTTGTGAGGTTAAAAGTAACATTGTTGCTGATATTATTTAGCTGCGATACGCGATTTATCTTGTTACAAATAATTTAAAAATTTTAAGCCGGCAATTACCCGACCTGCGGTCACTAATGCCAAGCACTAAGTAAATCTTATGGTTAATGTCTTAATAACCGTAATTATTCTCACATTAACACTAAATAGTGAGCAGGGCCCATACATCTCTCCGAACGGCTTTCCCACAGCACTGACGTTAGACAGTTTTGTTAATTACTACGCCATTTTTGCCGTTATTAATAGGTTAGGAATAGTAGGGTGTCTAGCCCTAGAGGAGGCTCCGTTCAGTCCAGTCGGTGGAGGCCGCAGAAACAAGTAACTATCAATATGGCTGATTGTTATTTAGGTGACCTCTTTCACAAATAAAATTTGGAAATTTTTTTAAATTTTTAATTTTTTTTTTAATTTTTAATTAAGATTAAATATTCATTTCTACATATTAATATATTCAATATTTGAGTGAAATTTGACAATTCTTACGTTTGAAAAGTGAATTTATTCACTTGTTTGCTCGCGGAAGATGACTCATAGCTTTAATAATTCTTCCAGACAAACCATAGCTCGGACGAAAAAAGTGCAAAGTAGCCTTTTTGTTGAAAAAAACTTCTTCTACAAGGTAGTATTTTTTGGACTTTGGGAAATTGATAGACCAGTAAACTTTTCCTTATGTTAATTTGCATACTTTGAAGAACTTATAAAAAAATATAGCCATATTGCTAATTACTTGTGCTTTTGGTGCAAAATTACTTCCACCGACTGGGCTGGTTATATCATAAGCTCTTTTTCTAGTATACTGTGGCTGTCAAAGATAGCAGAACTTATTGATCATCCCCTGTACCACCCACTAGTGTCCCTGATTCTTCGTTATGATGAATGTCCAAAATTTAGAACTTTCTAACAAATATCCCTTTAGCACGCTTGCGTTAATCAGAATTGTAGGCGAGTAACTTTTCGTTAGCGGTACCCGATATTTCCGAGAAATGCGCCAAAGCCGCCTCATTTATATTTATATACGATCCGTCCGCTTCGCTTATATTTATGTGGAAGAGCGGGCATTAATTAACGCGTCAAATTAATTTCCAAAACCAACGGATTTAATTTACAACGGAGTCTGGCACGCCCCAGACAATCGTTTAGCACCGGGGTGCTTCTCGGCGAAACAGGACGCGACAGGTTGTTTGTTACAGTTATATCCTTGATATGTTACGATATATACTCACCAGCATGCATTAAAAGCAGAAATTCACTTTGAAACAACGTACATTAAACGTTATATTAGTTACACTGTCCCAGCTATATCAACCAGAGACAGTCTCTAACGTCTGTAGACGACTAAGAAAACAGTAGCAGTAGCCCGAGCAAGAACGACACTAACATTGAAATTTGTACCTGACTTTCGAATGCAGCCAGTGACCCATGTTGAGGACTCTGCGGTGGCAACGAGCCCTGTGTACGAACGTCTACCCTCATAATTCATTGTTTATTAACCAGGACTCGAGCGACAGTCAACCAAAACTTTTATAAACAAGCACCTCCTATAAATGTTGGTTTTATGTAAAAATATCTGTGTAAATTATTATAATGTCACGAACATTGAATGTCGAATATCCTACTAGGTGTATTGGCCCAGACTATGAAATAGTTCTTGAAAGATGAACGAATTTCATAGACTAAACAACAAATTCTTCTTTGTAGCAGCAGCGAGCTTACACATGTAGGCCGATTAAAGCTCCCTAGGAATTTTAAGCTACTCGCTAGTGTTAAGTTTCAGGTTACTAGATGCATTACGTATACTATATATTCAAGATTGATATCAGATATGAAGCAATGTCTTGGCAAATACATGAGAGATATGGCTCAATGCGTTGTTTTTAATTCAGCAAATCCCCAGAGTAGCAGCGTATCGGTGTCGTGCATAGCTAACATTTCTATTGTGAAAGTTACTAAAAGGAAAATTCTACACTGAGAGAACGGTGCATTTGACACATAGAATTGTCTATAAAAATAGATTATGGTGCTTGTTAATAACAGTGTCTTTTTATTTTACGGTAATGTCGTTAATTAGCGTGTTGGCAACGTCCATTAGTAAGCGTAATATATTCACGTTAGAGCATTTCGAAAAAAGCTGTAATGGACGCCTCGACCACCCCGTCAGTCAATTAGGCGAAATGCCCAATAATTATCAATTTGAGGAAAGAAAACAAAACCTCGGCACGGCGGACTCGAGCACGGACCCCGTCCAGGGCCGGCCTCACGGCAGATTTCAATCAACTTATTTCATTTAGACAAGTGTGACGTGTTATACAAAAAAAAATGCCAAAACCATTAAAAGCGTTATTCTGTGTAGTGTGAAAAGTATAATAGATGTTCTTATAAAATTATTTTTATTTAATTGAACTAAAAAATAAATAAAATAAATTTCACGACCGAGGAAAATATCAGGTGTAACTCAAACAAAATCTATTGGAAAACTTTTTTCTGGCTATTAAGGAAAGGATTGTGCTTATGTCTAATGAAAGAAATACTCACATAAATAGTTGGCAAGTCGTATTAAAGTTAAAAAAATGTGGTTACGGCCCTGTCCCTATGTTAATTGAATTGTACACTACGGGGCAAAAATCCGATCCACCCGGCTAATAGCCGTACGATAATTAATTATACATTGCGGAATAATGCCCGTATGAATTTCACTTGCACAGTAGTATTACATTTATTTTGATAGATCAATTTGCTGGCTTTATTAAAATTCAGACGCGACGAAATTTCACGTAATATGCAAATAATCGCAATAAAGCTTGGGTGGCATTTTTTGCGGGCATTAATGATTTTACGGCCTTCCTTTAGCTCTTTTTTTATTTTTTTTCGGTTTCATACAACACGCCTTTCGGTACTGCTTGTACCTTAGCGTCAGAACTTATAATTTTGGTGGTTTATTATTTTTATGTTTAATGCGCACCTACCACCAGAAATGATGCATGTAAAGTCGGGAGGGTTTATTTGCAAGAAGAGTTTGAAGAAATTTAATATAAATTTAAATTATTAACTTTAGTAATAGTGAACCCATGATAATTCTACATCAACGTATCTCAATGTTAATGCAGAAGTACCACAAGGATCAGTTCTTGGCCCGGTTCTTTTAACGTTTAATTTTGTATTATTTTTAATCCGAATTTAAGTGTATTTTTTGTTTATTTCGTAGTGTTTTATAATTATTTATGTTTATTAGGGTGGCCCAAAAAAAACGATTATGTTTTTTTCGTCTCTTGTGAAAATATGTTAGTTTATCATGTTTTAAGATCCCCCTCAAAAAAATTTTTTTAGAGGTCGCTCAAGATTTTTAAAAATTTCCAAAATTTAAAAAATTATTTTTTCTCGTTATTTTATCATTTTCTAGGCTGAAAAAAATCTCGATTCTGAAAATTTGAAATCGATATTTTAATTTCTAAAGGTCACTCATAATTATTTTAACTTTAAAAGTAGTGTACCTAAAATGTTTTCGAGCGACCTCTAAAAATAAATATCAGTGAACTAATAATTTTTTTTATTGAATTTGATGAACAAAAGAATAGAAATAAATCACGAGACACTTAAAAAATTTCTTAAGGCAAAATTTACTACCGCACTGTATCAAATACTTATAATTTTTTATTTTTTTTAAATGTAAGTATCTCGTGACTTATTTCTATTCTTTTGTTCATCATATTCAATAAAAAAAATTATTAGTTCGTAGATATTTATTTTTTAGAGGTCGCTCGAAAACATAGGTACACTACTTTGAAAATTAAAATAATTATGAGTGACCTTTAGAAATTAAAATATCTATTTGAAATTTTCAGAATCGAAATTTTTTTCAACCTAGAAAATGATAAAATAACGAGAAAAAAAATTTAAAAAAAATTCACTAGACGATTTTGGAAATTTTTAAAAATCTTAAGCGACCTCTAAAAAAATTTTTTTTGAGCTTATTTTTTGAGAGGCTCTTAAAACATGATAATCTAACATATTTTTACAAGAGACATGAAAAAAATAATAGTTTTTTTTTTGGACCACCCTAATGTTTATATTTCTTAATTTTATTATTTATTTACTGTTTTATTAAATGTTTTATCTCTTACTTATGTAAATACATTGTATATTTTAGCACCATTAAATAGAGTAAACTAAACTAGTACATGGGGAAATTGAAAGTTTAAAACTATTTCAAATCAAATCAAATCATTGACCAAATGTTCAAAATTCCACACTGTAAAACAATTGGGGTGTGAGTGAGAGCCATTGAGTGAAAATATTGAGTACATTTTCACTCAATATTGGGCATTTTGATCATTTTACTCATTTGTGATTATATTTGTACTAAAACTGAGTACTTTCACTCAAATGTAGGTACTTCTTAAATAAATTCTTCACGTAAACTCATATTTGGTAAAAATTACTCAATATTGGTTAAATTTAAATCATATTAGAGAAAAGCCAACTCTAAATTGGTTTTATATACTCATGAGTAGAGTCAAGAGTCACTCAATTGATAGTTAGCAGTAACTCGAATTTGAGTAAAACTCACTCATTTCTGATGCAATAAAATTGAGTGAAATTTGAGTGAAATTTTTTTACAGTGTATTTCCTGTCACAAAGAATTAGTTTAGTAAACTAAAGCTGCTTTTCTCAGTGTACACTTATTTAATAATAAACAACTTTATTTGGCGATTTGAGTAATATTACCCTAAAATATCTACACCGCAGTTAGCCATGGATTGATTTTCTCACATTGATTTGACAAAGTTGGAAGATTGCTCTTAAATCTTAATATCCTTGAAAATTTACATGTTTCTCCGCACGACACGTGTCTCCAATCGAACACAATACATCGGGCGAAACGTCTGCGTAAAAAATCAATTTCTAAAATTAAATCTCCGGCGAGATTGACAAACAATTTGCAACACAATTTTCTTGCCGGGAACGTTACCGATATGAATCACTCCGTTTTTCCAATTCTCCCACTGACAGTTCAATAAGTTTTTATTCGATTATCTGGCGGATAAGCAGCATCTGAGCCGATGTTGAAAGATTTATCGTTTTTATTGTTTGATGGGAGGCCCAGCGGGTATGTCAGTAACTAATAAATATTAATCTCATATGTATATGATGAGCAGCTGGGACCGCACGTCCTTGCTCATGAAAAAGTCATCGGTTGATGGAATTTGACTTTGTTAATTCGTATAATAAATTGTCTACCGAATAAACCGTTGGTAGCGACGAGAAATTATCCAGGAAATAACATCCACAGTAAAGTAATTTTGCAAGATTCGATATTTAGCTGGCGTACGAAATATGAGAAGCACAACGTGTCGTGGTGTTAATATTTTATATCCTCGTTCGACAATTTTAGAGTAAGATCGTAAACAATGATATTACCACTGACTTCCGCTTGTTTCTGTGGATATAAGCGTAAACCCGAGGATGTCTCATTTGTCAAAGCACTGTTATGAACGCTGCGTTATTAAATCAGCATTTGAGACGATAATTTTACTATTTTACGATTGCGTGTTTACACAAACGATAACACGGGTAGTATTAAGTGAAATGAGCATCTGATATATTAGATTCTCATCTCGAAAGTTGAACAGACATGCAGGAAAGTCACGATTAAAGCAAAGCGCAGATTTAAACCAATATCTGATCCCTTAACAGCTTGAAAAAGATTTGATTTTAGTTTTTGTTCGATTTATTAAGCAATTAATTAAAAGTCAGCGGGTCGCTTGATTTTCGAGCGAACGACAGCGAAGAAAATGACGATAATATTCATAGTCCTGCCGTTAAATAAGCGAAATTCGCTTGAAAATAATACATTTGACAGTCTGTAACTCCGTTGTTTTTCAACGAATCTTGACAGTTTTTTTTAACTTAAAGCTCTTTTCATAAATTTTCCGAATAACATATCAGGCTCGTGCGTCGTATATTTCATTTTGCAACTAAGGCTAAAAAATAAAACAAATTTTCGGATTGCAAATTTGAAATTAAAAAAAATTATATATTTCAATGTATTATTATGAAATCTACCATGAAAAAAATCAGTGCGATTTTGGAAGATGGTCGGGATCGTCCAGACTAATAATTAGTTAATTTGTTTATAAGGCCATAACTTGTAAACTATTCAACATACCGATTCCAGATTTCGTGTGAGTTATTAGACAGTGATAAGGAATGAGAGGATGCGATGCCAAAACGTTCTGGTAATAATAACGCAGTTTATAAATATTTAATTAAAATTCACAAATGAACTTCTGTTTATAACTTTTGATCTAATAAACATCGTCTTTTGAAGACGAAAAAAAAGTATTTACTGTTTTCTCGTAGAAATGAATGCAAAAAAAGTTATAAGTAAGCGAAAAACGTGAATTTACGTAAAAATTATACAATTACAGGCTTTAGAAAAGAACTTGATTATTTTCTGGTAAAATTGTTAGAGATAAGTATGTACAACCTTATACCTGTCGAAAGAGAGCTGAAATCGTGATTTTTTTCAAAAACAACTGAATATCTCGAAAACGGTAAGTCTTAAACGCCATGTACATTTAATAAAATCTACCAAATATTAACCAAGGAATTCAAAAACGCAATAATATACAGGATGTTCCATTTAAAATAACAAAGTTATGTAGTGCCCACGTGAAATGGAACACCCTAAAAATATTTTCTTTACTTGGCCCACATGATTCCAGGCAACTTTGATTAAAACCATTTTTTTTACAAATTTTACAGTTGCAGAGTTACGAAGAGTCCCTCTTAGGTGGAACACCCTCTATAATTAATTCCAAACGTTCATATATATCGAGCCATATGACGTTATTAACAAAATTTCTGTCACAAACATTTTTAGAATCTTAGAGTGACGATGCTCATAACAGAATAAAGTAGTTCTAACATTTTTTATTTCCAGCTATTCGAGGCATTCGTGTATACGGGTAGAAATGAGCTATTAGAGAGGAAATAAGCGCTGAGGACATCAATTATCGAAGGCATTGGACGATACAGTTACAGCCTAGATAATTATTGGTTATCTGTTATAAAGACTAGTTTCAAATGGGTTTTCGCTCGTTAGTGTTAGATATCTGCCTTAAGATAGTTGCCAGCTCCGGAACGTCATTACTTAAATAATCGTGTTTGATTAATACTTTTTTTATTATTTATTGTGCCTTTTCCTAGAACTTCTACTTTCGAGTTGTCTTTGTAACAGGACAACGCGATTCCTTAATACAAAAAAATAAAAAAAGGAAAAAAGAATATAATTATGTTCGTTACTCCTACCGGAACACCAGATTTGTCACCTATTCGCTGGGAAACGAAGGAATTAGATTTGACTATCCCACGAAAAAGTAATTTTCAGGTATAGAATTCATTCATCTCAAGATGAAAGATATAAAGGGATCCCTTGCTGCATTATGCGTCATACTTGAAAATAGTCAGGTGTTATGTCACATCAGTTATTAAAAAATATTTTAGACATTAAATGTTTAAGATATATTCCTCTTGAATAAAACATTTTTCTTTTTTTTTTTCATGAAAACTAGATGCAGACAGCCGAGAAGCAGATAGTGTTCCCGATCGCACTAAGTGACGTCACAATGCAAATCACTGATATTCCGTTAGTTTCAAGGGATTCTTTGTAAACATTATGAAAACGCGACCAGCTCGGCGACAATTTCACTGCCGATCCCGCTCTCTCGGTACGGATTTCGATACGAGCAGCGGTCGAGCATTCGGCTCAAGGTGAATAAATCCCCCGCGATATTTATTACGCGCAATATCGGACCGAGTGTTCGGTATGCCGGGGAACAAATTACAGACAAACGGAACACCACATCTCGAAGCCCAGCGAGCTTGCGGGCAATCGGAAAAATAGCGCCGGCGAAAAGCCGCAGAATTCAAATGGGCTCACGACTTCCATGTACGCGTACATCAGTGGTGAAAGGTGCCACACAAAATAGTGGAAGCCGAGCCGAGCGGTTTTCGATACGATCCGACAGGTGCGGGATAAC
This sequence comes from Anoplophora glabripennis, assembly GCF_000390285.2. Classification (NCBI taxonomy): domain Eukaryota; kingdom Metazoa; phylum Arthropoda; class Insecta; order Coleoptera; family Cerambycidae; genus Anoplophora; species Anoplophora glabripennis. The sequence goes on from NW_019416242.1 coordinate 679,622, forward strand.
TAGAGGCTCGGAAGGTACAGGGGTAGCCACGAGTAGCGACTGCATTTTCATGAAAATGTACCTATAAAACTTTTCGCCGACCTTTCCAAACTTTACGACCTTGAAGAGAATCGAAGAGAAGCTGTGGCTTCTTTTTACTGCAGCTATCTTAGAATATTCATTAAAATAATCAGCAACGTATTCGTTAATATATTCTAAATATTCAGAGGTTAGATATTCTCCATTATATTGTACTGGTTTCAATATTACTAAATTATAATTGAAAATGGTTTCGACTTTTACATATGAATATTTTGCTGAATATGTATTTTTTATAAAACTATTCATTATTGAAACATAAAATGTTGTTGAATATATCTTATTAATATTCGAGGTATATAAGAAATATGTGATTATTTTATTGAATTGTTGAATATCCTGTGGATTATTTTGTCGAATATTCTGCCAAATATTCTTCCGATAAAATATTATAAACTATGAACGTATCCGGTTCATTTTGCGACCTTACTATTGACTACCGCTGTACACCTGGATATCCTACTGATTGGTGTATGGCTGGCAACCGTATCAGATACTGTTTACCTCAAAATATATGTACGGGGACCCGCCAGTCAGTTAGGTCTTGATTAACAATAGTTTAACGTCGCCGAAGAAGCACTATCGTGGTCAGGCCGAGTCCTGAAAAGGATTCCCGTCCATCACTGAAAACTTATGCATTTTATGGTGGCGATAATTCAGCGGGGCCTTCTTTTTTAATCGATTGATACCATATACGCCGTCGCCAGATTAAGCCTTTTTTAAAAAGGCAGTAAATAGCTGCGCAGCTACACGTAAATGGAGATCGATTTGTTTGCGGTATGTGACGATTTCAATTCGAGCAGAAAGAATCGCTAATCGAATACGAATACATAATTTCAGTATTCGCAAACTTTCTACGAATATTAAACATTGTATTCATTTTGGAGCCCAATTCTGCTGTAAATAAACCAAATCGACCTAAAAACTTGGTATTTTATTAAGGCATCCACCTTATCGGAGTCAATTTTCGAGTTGGGCGTAGTTGGCATTTATCAACAACGTTGTTTAATTTTTTGGAAGGCGTACGCGCGTCCAATTAAGGAGATCATTAATTTATTTCCTTCGAGTGATATATGGCACTAATTGCGCTCGTGAGATTTTTAATTAAAAGAAGTTTAAGCTGCGTTTTTGTTATCTCTTAAACATACATCAGCCCGTGTAATCGAGTACCTAAGCAACACGTATAAGATCCATTGATATCATCTACAACTTTCCTTCATATTTTTTTTCAGCTTCAGAAGGAGGCGGGGGGGGGAGCTGACAAAATATTTTTCGTATTCACCGCACGCAACGTGCCTCTAATTATTTTTAGAAAGTAGCTACGCTTAACTCCTTGAAAATCCGCTCATATCGACCGAAACAATCAAATTAGCCGTTATTTAAATTTTAAATCGATCGATAGTGCCCGGGCGTGACCAGCGTGTATAAATCTCGGTCGGGGGAGACTGTATCTCAGGGTTGCGAAAATTGATTGGTTTATGTGCTCGGGCAGCCACTACCAACAGATTTATTCGCGTGTTTTTGCCTTATACGACATCTAGATTCGTATCCGGCTTTTTATTCGTATCTCTTGTTCATTAAGGGCTTTAATTAAAACTGAAATAATGCCTCGGACCAGTGAAGCGAGCTTGTCTCGACTCATCCCATGACAGGTTTATGAATAGACTTGATATGAAAGCGCCCCAAAATTTGTATTTGGTTAATGTATGATGCGATTGCCATGATCCGGAAAATTATTCAGAAGGATATTCAGCAAAATATTCGACAAAACATTTAACAGAGCCAGTGGAAGTCGGAAAAATATTCTGCAGAGTATTCAGCAAAATATTATTCGGCAATATGTTAGGCAGAATATTCAATACAATATTTGAAAAAATAATCAGTAGAGTATTCCGCAAAATATTCCATAAAACGTTCATTAGACCCACTGGAATATTTGAAAAAATGTGCTCGTAATATTTAGCTACATATTCAGTAAAATATTCGACAAAACATTTAATAGAGCCAGTGGAGATCGCACCAATATTCTGCAGAGTATTCAGCAAAATATTCGACAACTGTAATATCTGAAGGCCCACTGCAATATTTGAAAAAAATGTGATCCGAATATTCAGCAATATGTTAGGCAGAATATCAATAGAATATTTGAAAAAATATTCAGTAGAGTATTCAGAAAAATATTCGACAAAACGTTCAGTAGACCCACTGGAATATTTGAAAAAATGTGCTTGTAATATTCAGTTGCATATTTAGCAAAGTATTCGAGAAAACATTTAACAGAGCCAGTGGAAGTCGGGAAAATATTCTGTAGAATGTTCAGCAATATGTTAGGCAGAATATTCAATAGAATGTTCGGGAAAATATTCAGTAGAGTATTCAACAAAATATTCGACTAAACGTTGAATAGACCATGTTGAACAGAAGGGGCCCAAGAACAGATCCCTGCGAGACTGCCGACTTGGCTAACTGACCCATTAGAAAAAATGTGCTTAGAATATTTAGCTACATATTCTGCAAAATATTTAGCAACAGTTATTTGGCCCAGATACTCAAAATAATATTTGGTTTTATCAATAAATAATTCTAAAAAATACAAATTAGCTGACTTCTGTTAATTTAGTTATTTTAGTTATTCGAAAACAGAATATGTTCAAAAAACATTTGACTGAATAATAGTAATAGAATAATAGATTCGGCAAATATTCTGGAGCATATGCGGTTATTTGCCCTAAATATTGAACGTTTGGATATTCGCCTTTATATTTGCATTGACTTCACCAAAGAATGGTTCTGCACATAAACGAATATTCCACATAATGTTATGTTGAATATTTTGTCGAATACATTTCTGCACGTTATATTCAATATGTTTCGAAATATTTCTTTCTTTCACTATTTTCACTTCTTTTCTATTAGACTACCGGTAGACTATGTTTTCTATGTTCATATTTGCTGAATATTTTACTGAATACATTGCTGAATATCCTAATGAGTATTTTGCAAACGCACTGTACCATATTTTTTTTGTTTAAGCTTATAAAAGTCGAAGAGAGAGGCAAAACGCGCAGTATCCAGTCCAAGGCGATTTTTTATGCGGCGCGAGAAGAAACATCGCCGTTGTGTTCCTTTCCGAGGTGCTCCTTTTGCACATTGTTACTCCCTAAATTATATACACATTGTATTCACGGAGAGTGTATCTTACAAGCCGTTGATTTAACAATTGCGACGTGAGAATGAAAGTAACATAAATTCCTGTCGTCATTAATACCCGTGACGATATTTTCGCAAAATACGCCATAAATCAAAGCCGCAACAAGAGGGCGTGATTTACACTGCGCGATACGACATGCGGATTAAAAAATGTTTGTTGAAAAAATGTCGCGGTTCGTTACGAGTACTTTTTAGACCGCACCTTGTCTGTACATTTTTTTGTGAAAGGTATGAGAAAATATCAACGCACTCGACCTTGTCTGACAGAATTTTGTTTTAGAAAGATTAGTAAAAATATTATTCCAACAGCGCTTCACAGTTTACAATCGTCTTTTCGAAAGGTTAGTGAAAATATTGCACCTGTACTGTTGTACTACAATTTTATTTTCGACAGTTTAGTTACAACTTTTAGGCATGAGAACTATACCACATCCAACAGAACCCAAAACAATAACCAACGAACAGCCCCGGGCAGTGGCTCTTTACGATAGCCATATAGTTCCAGCGCAAATATTCAATTTTAAGGCCATAACTTTTATGTCATTCGCGTACGGGCTTTATCTATTGTGAGCCGGCTCGTTTTCGACGTTTAGAACCTTTAAAGTTACTTAGTTTAGTTATAATAAAGCTGAGGCGAGCAAATTGCGACGGTTCGCCTGTCACGAAGCCATGATGGACGGGTCCTAAATCATGTCCATATCTGTCTTTCTGAAGCCCGTATCGGTATGGCAGGCGAGAGTTATTCGCAGTTACGTTATCGGCAGAGATACTCGACTTCCTGAAATATAACAGCTCTATGGTTATGCTGTAAGATGTTATAAGGCAAAAATTGTGCTTACTATTATTACTTATCGAAAGTCAAAGTTCTTACTCCCCTTTTTGCCCATTTTAACAATGTTTCGAAGCAGTTAGAAGAAAATGTTGTTCATGGAATACAATATAAATATATTATGTTTATTACTCGTAAACTTATATCCATTACAAACATTTAGAGAATCAATTCACATCTCCCAGCTTTTTTCCATAAATAAACATCGAATTTCTCAAAGTAATCACCGCATTATTATCATGGTAAGCATTAGAAACTAAAAGATAACGCCCAACGCCCCGACATTTTATTTTGACGGTTTACTAATGTAAGCGATTGTGCTCGTACGGAATATATCCTATTAATAAGCAGATTAGGGAAATATTAAACATTAATTTTTTAGGCATAAGTCACGGTGATGTCCTTTATACTCCCGGACCACCGAATACGATGACTGATCGTTGGCATTTAGTCTCAGTCGTTGTAATACCCCGAAAGTTCTGTCCTAACAAAGAATTGTGATTCAAGTACCTACTTGTGATTCTCCCATTAGGAAGAATTAGGGGTACACAAGTTATCGTAATTATACAGGGTTTTTAAAGCTTATCTAACAATTCATGCACCACGAAAATCTAATCGACAAGTTCGAAGTTTTATCTGTCGCAGTCGTTTATTTATGGGACCTCTCTCGAAGGACACTTGCTTATTAAATCACTAACAGTATTCCGCTGCTGTCATACAAGAAATGTATCTGTTACCCAACCCCAGATACCATTGTCAATCTAAGAATGAATCTCTAATGAACAATATATATCAGAATATGATTTTATGAATGGTCGCGCGGCGCGCTAGATATGTGCAGGTACACAATGAGCGCGTAGGTGGCCCAGTGGCGTAGGCGAGGCGAAATTAAAATTACAATTTAATTTAAATGCGTCCTCTCATTGAAATAATCCATCGGCTGCTCAGGTGGAAGTCCATTATCTGCTTTGTTGTTGTATAAGTGCGCTGGTCGGGTAGAACAGCGTTAAGTTGGTGGATGAGTCATTGATTTGCATCGAAATGTTTATGGTTTAACAATTATCGATTGTCAGTGTATTATTGGTCGACAATTATGGGATACCTACTCGATTCGAGGAAAAAAACGGCTTACAATACAAAACCATGATTTTAAAAAGAAGAAAGAAATCTTTACCAGTCTTTAAAATTCAAAACTCACGTTAAAAAGTCAATCTCTGTTAGACTCTAGAAAAATAACTTCCGCAATATCAGTCGACAAAGTCGATGTGCTCCTAAAACGTTTTACAGTTATTGTGATGAAGACGACCTTTGACCCTGTAATTAATTTAAATCTTTTTCGAATCCGTCACGGCTAGTTTCTGCGCTAGCCAATTTACTAGGAAAAAATCCCTTTCAATTAAATTTCATATCACTCCGTTGCCTAAGCTAGCGGAAATTTCACCATCATCGTGGCTTCAACTTCAGTTTTTTATATTTTAATATGTCACTTATCTTAGTAATAATTTCTCGAGGTATTCTGTTGGAAGTGCTGACGAATTTCTGAGCTTAAACATACAATTGGTTAAGATTTACAAGAAATGTAACACGAAACGGATAGTAACGGAGTTGGTGGTTCTTTTTGTACGTATTTAAACTACAGTGTATACTTATGGAATATGGGCGATCGCAAGCGCCTCGAATAACCAGGAACATGTAAATGAAGATATTAAAGAGAAGCAGTAAAAACTAACGCACGATATCTGCAAGCATAAACGAAACAAGGCATGACAAATTTTACAGCGGGAACATAAAGTGGCGAGCAGTATCGTAAAGTAAAAAATTTATGGGGAGCTTTATAGGCAAGAGTTTATATTCAGGGATAATATTGGCCGGTGCGAATAAGTACGCTAGGATTTCCTATTTTTTTAATAGTTGTTTTTTGCAAAAAGTTTGTGTAAAATGTGTTTCGCAAAGCATTATTTTAAAGCGATAAAAATGTGTTTCTCCACAATCACTTTATAATCGGACTTTTATCCACACATATGAACCATGCGTTCATTTTGCAACTAAGGCTAAAAAATAAAAAAAAATCCAGGTTGCAAATTTGTAATTAAAAAAAAAAATTATAGATTTCAAGGTAACGAGCGTTCAAATAAAAACGTGGTCAAGTTGGTTCTGAAAATTTGGACGTAGGGCGTAGCGTATAGCAAATGAACTTAAACGTCATCTGTCAAAGCGCTATATCGCCGCTATCAATTTGAATATTTTCGTTTTAAAAAGCGTTTAAAATGGTGTTTTCTCAAGAACAAAAAGTGTTTATCATAGAGTCCTACTTTAGAAATGGACGCAAGATTGATGGAATATGGAAGTATTCTATTGAGGAATGTTTCATAGAATTTCAAAATCAATTTCCCGGCGTTGTTGAGTACAAAATTTTTCAAAGTGCAGTTCAGCGTTGTGTTAATGTTTTTCGTGAAACGGGCAGTGTAACAAGAAAAGAAGGAAGCGGCCGACCTAAAAAGCGGACTGAAGAATTAAAAGAAAATGTCCAACAAATAATGGAAAATGCGCCAAGAACTTCTGTACGTGTTTTATCACAAATGGTGGGAGTATCAGTCGGTACCTGCCACACAGTGTTAAAAAAAGATTTGCGTTTGTTCTCCTATCGTTTAACTTGTCAGCAAGAACTTCATGAAGTTGATTTTCCGCGACGGGCTGTATTTTGTGAATGGTTTTTAAACAACTACGGTGAACTTCATAATATCACCTTTTTTTCTGATGAAGCCTGGTTTCATTTAAGTGGTTACGTAAACTCACAGAATATGAGAATGTGGTCTTCTGAAAAACCAGATAACTTTTTTGTCGAGGGCCCTCTACACGCTCAAAAAATTGGAGTTTGGTGTGCTCTCAATCGAAGGAGGATTTATGGACCTATTTTTTTTAATGGTACTCTTACTGCGCAAAGGTATAGAGAAGAAATTATCGCTCCTTTTGTTAACCAGCTGGAAGAAAACGAAATTACAAACTTTTACTTTCAACAAGATGGCGCAAGGGCACATACGGCAGGCGAGACGATGAATATGTTGAGGGAAGTTTTCCAAAATCGACTAATAAGTCTCAATGCTGAACATGAATTTCCACCGAGGTCATGTGATATTACGCCGTGTGATTTCTTTTTGTGGCCTTACCTTAAAAACACTATTTTTGAACTGCCTATTCCTGATTTAAACCATCTGCAGGCTCGACTTATAGACAAGATTCGTGAAATTAACAATACCCCGAGCATCTTAGAAAATGTCTTTAATTCTTTGAGGAACAGGTGTGAAAAGTGCTTGGAACAAGGAGGGGGACACTTTCAGCAGCTGCTTTAATTTATTGTTATAACAAGGAGGGGGACACTTTCCGCAGCTCCTTTAATTGTTTGTTATTGTTATCACAATTATTCTTTAAAATAAAGTTATATAGTCATTAACGATATTGAAACTGACAGCTGCTATACAGCTCAGAAATGAGGTTAAGTTGGTCGCTATAAGCTACTCCCTACGTCCAATGTGTCAGAGCCAACTTCGACAACGTTTTTATTTGAACGCTCATTATTATGAAATCTACTATGAAAAATATCAGTGCGATTGTGGAGAATCCTATCGTCCAGACTAATAATTAGTTAATTTATTTATAAGGTCATAACTTGTAAACTATTCAACTTACCGATTCCAGATTTCGTGTGAGTTATTAGACAGTGATAAGGAATGAGAGGATGCGATGCCAAAACGTTCTGGTAATAATAACGCAGTTTAAAAATGTTTAATTCAAAAGTCATAAATAAATTTCTTCTGTTTATAACTTTTGATCTAATCCATATTTTTTGACGCTCGAGGGCTAGTTTTGTAGGTCTTTTTGAAGACGGAAAAAAAGTATTTTACTGTTTTCTCGTGGAAATGAATGGAAAAAAGTTATAAGCGAAAAACGTGAATTTACGTAAAAATTATACAATTAACCACCCCGTAAACAATCTTCATACATTTTTATGAGTGTGGAAGTTATTGTACATAATATTTAGATAAATTCAGCTTGCCAAAACAAAAAGTCGCGCCCAAATCTATATTTCCTGGACTATTATGTTTTAGCAAAATAGAAGGTGAATATATTTAAAAAAATTGTAGGAAAGTTAAATACGTCATTTTAAATACATTTTTTGTAGTGATACAATTTGAGTAAATTTTGAAAATATTTTTTCATTTAGTTTCAAATCAGAAACACCAACTGATTTTATTATACTTTATCAACGAAAGGTGCTGTACAAATTAAAAAAAAATAGTCGATTAAGTAGATAATAATTGTACAGGAGTATCTGTTTGTTACTTTAACTTTGCGTCATTCAGTGTATTCGACAATAGTTTTGTCTCACTAATCCTGCGAAAGGTTTAAAATAAATAGAGACATCGGCTTAGTCAAGAAATAAAACAGTTATTTCTTTGCTTTATTTCCGAAAATTTTTAGGGGCTGCAAAGTGTTGTACTAATTGACTATACAGGGTATTCTTAACTTTTAATCCCTCCTGGAAAAAATGTTATCAAACTCTAGTGTCTACCCTGTCGATTAAAAACTTCCAGCTCGTTTTAAAACGTTTCGTCTGTATGGCATCGATATTATGACATATCATGACACCAATCCATTCACAATTTACTTTCGGGTAAAAACAGTTACCGCGTAAGGAATGCCAAACAAACGAACGCGGTCCGGCGATAGCTATCGTAATTTAGTACGGCAGAGATCGCAGTAGGCTAATGGGAATCGACTGGGTGCCGTCGCAACGGCGCCATGGACACTTGGGGCCCCTCCACGTACCACGGGGACCTCGCGAATTCACTTTCCACCGAGTCGTACGCATTGGTCGCGTCGCTGAGCCGGATCCCATTGGAGGACCTACTTAGGCGACGGTTTCGGTGGGACAAATTGGTACGCTCATTCGATTTTTTTTTGAGCCGCGGTAGACGAGAGATTTACGGTGGCCGAAGTTGGCTCTCGAAGAAAGGACGGAGAGGAGAGAAATGCTATTCGCAGGTTTGTTGAAAAGAATTAGTACCTACTTACAAAAAAATCATATGAAAATATTTTTAATAGAAAAAATACCAACTTGTTTTTGTTGTGTTCCTAAACAGGAATAAATTCTTGAAATACATTTAATTGCAGACTTATTTAGACCTCCTGTTTGTTCAAAGTCCTTGTAACAACTGCACACAGTGGTGGTTCTCTTAAATCTGTGAACGCACTTTACCAGAAATTTAACTGAGATGGTGAGAACTGTTTTAAATCTAAATCCCAGTAGATGTGGTTCCTATTATCCGACATTATTTCTATGTTTTTAATACGACTGTAATAATTTTTATCCACAATCACCATATAATCGGACTTTTATCGACACATATGAACCGTCTAAAGCGATAATTTATCCACTAGTGGAATAAAGTAACATCATTTCACTAGTAGATTAAGGAAGGTAAGTCCCAGTCAAAAAATCTTCAATACTGCAGCTTTTTTTGCTCTGTATCATCTCGATTCTCTCTTCAAATAAGCAAAAAGCTTGTTATATTTTCCAATATCTATATTTTTGTATACCTTTATAGTAACCTTCACCATCGAATACTTCGACCACATAGATGAAATTATATACTGGGTCGGAAAATCCCAATGGTTCATCGGCCATTACGTGAGAGCGATAAAGAAAGTTATAGAAATCCGTGCGATAGAGAAAGATGGCTATAATGAAGGCGTCTAATAGTCACCGCCCATTTCGCTCTTCCACAATAAGATCAACTTCATATTTGTAAATTACCATCATCTTTGTGTATTTTGGAGCACTTGTGAACTGATTTGAGTAAGTATCTTAATAATATAGATACACACACGTATCCATTTATAATTTATATATTTTTTTTATTTGATATTTAATAAAAAAATATTAAGAATAAATTCAATAAAATTTAAAAAAAATGAATTATATCATCAAACTCACATATAATTTTTAGGATATTTTTCTATAAGAGCTAGGTTTTTTTATGAGGGGTAGGTCTTCCATAAGGGTTTTTTGGGTGGCTGAAAAGTTGCAATATATCATAGATCATTTGAAAACCAATAAAAAGTTTATAATGCAACATAAGCATATCATTAAAACATCTCAAGCTTTCAATAATATTTTATTTTATTATAAGTTATGCTTTTTAAGGGTTGTATGAGCTTGTATGCAAATTTTCAGGGAAATCCGTGCTATCCGAAAAAAATGGGAGCTTTTACTTTATTTTCGCCTTCAGAGACTGGACTAATATTTATTCTTTAAATTTAAAAAATTGGATATCATAACCTCATTTATTGTGATTATTCTTCGTTTTACTTTCTATTCGTTAAATTTATCGAACACTTTTTCATAATGTTCCCTGGATTTCGCTGGCAATAAATGGAAAATTGCTTCTTGAGCTTCTTCAAAAACAGCCACAGGAACACAATTACTTTCTTGCATTTTCACCAAATTGAGGTAGTTAATTAAATAATTGATAACAAACAACGTACCATAGCAACCAGTAGATAACGAACGTTCAAATAAAAACGTGGTCAAGTTGGTTCTGAAAATTTGGACGTAGGGCGTAGCGTATAGCAAATGAACTTAAACGTCATCTGTCAAAGCGCTATATCGCCGCTATCAATTTGAATATTTTCGTTTTAAAAAGCGTTTAAAATGGTGTTTTCTCAAGAACAAAAAGTGTTTATCATAGAGTCCTACTTTAGAAATGGACGCAAGATTGATGGAATATGGAAGTATTCTATTGAGGAATGTTTCATAGAATTTCAAAATCAATTTCCCGGCGTTGTTGAGTACAAAATTTTTCAAAGTGCAGTTCAGCGTTGTGTTAATGTTTTTCGTGAAACGGGCAGTGTAACAAGAAAAGAAGGAAGCGGCCGACCTAAAAAGCGGACTGAAGAATTAAAAGAAAATGTCCAACAAATAATGGAAAATGCGCCAAGAACTTCTGTACGTGTTTTATCACAAATGGTGGGAGTATCAGTCGGTACCTGCCACACAGTGTTAAAAAAAGATTTGCGTTTGTTCTCCTATCGTTTAACTTGTCAGCAAGAACTTCATGAAGTTGATTTTCCGCGACGGGCTGTATTTTGTGAATGGTTTTTAAACAACTACGGTGAACTTCATAATATCACCTTTTTTTCTGATGAAGCCTGGTTTCATTTAAGTGGTTACGTAAACTCACAGAATATGAGAATGTGGTCTTCTGAAAAACCAGATAACTTTTTTGTCGAGGGCCCTCTACACGCTCAAAAAATTGGAGTTTGGTGTGCTCTCAATCGAAGGAGGATTTATGGACCTATTTTTTTTAATGGTACTCTTACTGCGCAAAGGTATAGAGAAGAAATTATCGCTCCTTTTGTTAACCAGCTGGAAGAAAACGAAATTACAAACTTTTACTTTCAACAAGATGGCGCAAGGGCACATACGGCAGGCGAGACGATGAATATGTTGAGGGAAGTTTTCCAAAATCGACTAATAAGTCTCAATGCTGAACATGAATTTCCACCGAGGTCATGTGATATTACGCCGTGTGATTTCTTTTTGTGGCCTTACCTTAAAAACACTATTTTTGAACTGCCTATTCCTGATTTAAACCATCTGCAGGCTCGACTTATAGACAAGATTCGTGAAATTAACAATACCCCGAGCATCTTAGAAAATGTCTTTAATTCTTTGAGGAACAGGTGTGAAAAGTGCTTGGAACAAGGAGGGGGACACTTTCAGCAGCTGCTTTAATTTATTGTTATAACAAGGAGGGGGACACTTTCCGCAGCTCCTTTAATTGTTTGTTATTGTTATCACGATTATTCTTTAAAATAAAGTTATATAGTCATTAACGTTATTGAAACTGACAGCTGCTATACAGCTCGTTGAGAAATGAGGTTAAGTTGATCGCTATAAGCTACTCCCTACGTCCAATGTGTCAGAGCCAACGTCGACCACGTTTTTATTTGAACGCTCGTTATAACAAAACCTACCACGTTTCATTGGTACTAGTAAGAAATATCAAGTCGTGCGCATATTTTTTTATTAAATTCCAATAATTCTGACTCCACTAATATGATTGTGATGGATAAAACGTTGTATTGTATTCGTGTTTTAATTGCCTTTTATCCACTTAAGAATATTAAACACTCGAACTACGTTCTCGCGTTTAAACATTCTTGCGTGGATAAAACGCTACTTAAAACGCTTACACAATAAATAACTATTCTACGGTTATTTAAACCACAATTAAAATTGAACCAAATTTAAGCCCAAGACCGTAGTAGTAGTCACGGAGACTCTCGTCCTTTCGTGCTCGCCTAAAAGTGCGCCGAACGCAACAAACGAAACCGACCAAAAAAACATCGCGCTCTTGTGGGAGGTCAATAATTCATTACGGGTACGTTCGGCGCGTTAATAAATTTTAATATGCAACGTAATCAGAATAAATGACGGGTTGTCAAAGAGCATCACCTCGCCGGAAAAATTAGTTTTTTAATTTTATTCGGATTTAATTGCAGCCCGCTCGTGCTCTGGGTGGAGACGTCGGACTCGCACTGATTATACATTCAGATATCCACACGTAAAAAAAATATAATCTTTATTGTTCCTCCCGATATCGAAATGCCATTATCGAGAAACGGCCGCACAATGGCATAACGAAGGCGCCGTGAAATCGTACTCGAAAATTTCACCTTACTGCGACAATAATAACAATAATTCATCTTCGGCTAATAAATAGGATCGGCTGCATAAGCGAGATGTTGTACAGGGTGGCGTCGGGGTGGAGACATAGAGAGATTTATGGTGTATTCATACGAGGGTCTATTAGGACTCTTGGGTATCTACGGAGATTTCCTTAGAACTTTTAGAATGTATTGTAGTTCTGATATTTTTTTATTCTACTGTAAAAGTATTAAGGTATTTTGAATAAAAATGTAAAATAGCAGCGGTAAAATATTTACCAAGAATTTCCGATAATTTAAGAGTTAAGGAATACATTAAAAAATGGTGTAGGTGTACATTTTAGAACTTTCATTATATCATATTTAATCTGGGCACTAGTCCAGTCACTGAAGGCAAAAATAAAGTAAAAGCTCCCAATTTTGTTCGGATAGCATGGATTTTCCTGAAAATTTGCATACAAGCTCATCTGACCCCCCCACTTCAAAAGTTATGTTGTCTAGATGTGTGCTTTTTTCTATTTGGGGGTGAAAACTACCCTTATACGAAAAAAATGCGAAAATCGCATATTTACGTATTTTAAAGATTCAATTCATGTTCAAATATGTTTGATAAAGTTCCTTTCATGTCTTTTAATATAATTTATGAAATTTAATTACTTTTCAACCCTTAAAAATCCTTAAGTTTTTAACAGTTTAAAATATTCTTTTGGTGCATTCACAATGTATTGCATTTCTTTTGTTGTTCATTAGAAAGCTTACAACTCATTACAAAGTTGCAAACTTTAAAAACCATTCCTTATAATAAAATATTATTGAAAGCTTGAGATGTTTTAATGGTATGCATATGTTGAATTATAAACTTTTTATTGGTTTTCAAATGATCTACGATATATTCCAACTTTTCAGCCGCCCAAAAAACCCTTATGGAAGACCTACCCCTCATAAAATACCCTACCCCTTATAGAAAAATTTCCTAAAAATTATATGTATGATAATATAATTAATTTTTTTTAATTTTATTGTTTTTATTCTTAATATTTTTTTATTAAATTAATATCAAATAAAAAAAAATTATATACATTATAAATGGATACGTGTGTGTATGTATATTATTAAAATACTTACTCAAATCAGTTCACAAGTGCTCCAAAATACGCAAAGATGATAGTAATTTACCAGTACCGAAAATTTTACCGAAAAAATGCGATTAATTTTTTTACCATAACTTTTGTAAGTTATAAATTTACTCAAGAAACCATTTTGTAAGGAATTTAAAGCACTTTAAGTGATTTGCCGGTTTTTGAGCCCTTCGTTTTTAGATTTGTAAGCTAAAAAGGCTCAGGAAAGGCAGTCTTGGAGCTTAGTTTTGAGCTTCTAACGGTTATAAGTCAGTCAAATTTTGTCCTACAAAAATTAAAAAAAAAGTAAATTGTTCAGTAAGAAAAAACCTACAATTTCTTATTCTATCATTTTCTTTATAACTTTGTTAGTTTTCGAAATAATTTGAAAAAAGGCGATTTTTTAAAAAATAGAAAAATTTTATTCAAAAGTAAATGATTTTTTTTATTTAGGCTTTTAAAATCGTTGATATTCCCTGAATCTACTGCTAATACATAAATAAAGTAAATTGCAGAATGATACGTTTAATTACCGACGTTTTTTTCTCAAAAATCAAGACAATCATTTTATTTTTATTGTAACTTCATTAGTTTTCACGCTAACGACTTCTACCGCCACTCAATTTAAAGGTATTTTCAAGAACTTTAATAAGTGTTATATAAGTTTTCCTCGAAAAACCTTTAATTTTTCCGCTACAGGACGTTGAACGTTTCGATTGTAGCTATCTTCGAAATTGACTTCAACTTCTAAGTAATTATTGTACCACCCTCGTCAAGATAGTGATGGTAGTACCTCATAACCCGTAAAACTCTAATAATATACCAACGTGATCGCCGTGAAAATCGTTTGACAAGATAATACGGTCGAAGTATATGCTCATATGAGGCAAATAATCCAATATCTTGTCCGCGTCAAATTGAAATTAATCCCCTGAAGAGTTTGAGGCCGTGCAAATCCAGGTTTGACATTGATACTGGGTTCACATCTACAATTCTTTGAAGACATTTTACGTTAAATATTTATAAAATACTTTTTGAAGTTGCCTTCAGTACAGGGGTGTCTCAAACTCGATAGTATAGGCCTCCTGTGAGGATACAAAAAAATTAAATAAAATTTGGGACACGTGGTGATAAATGGTATGAGGTAAGCTCCATTTTCGATCGAAAGTATTATGTTTAGGATTTGACAGAAACGACTAATAACGTCATCAATTATATTTTTTCCAAAAACATACACAATTTTTTTCCTGTTTCCTGTTTCTGTCAAATCCCAAATATAATACTTTCGATTGAAAATGGAGCTTACCTCGTCCCATTTAACACCACGTGTCCCAAATTTTATTTAAATTTTTTGTATCCTCACAGTAGGCCTAAACTATCGAGTTTGAGATACCATGTACATTCCAAAACACTAATTTCAATTTATAAAGGTATTTACATAATAAATTCCTACGATCAATAATAAACTTGTCTTTTATGTTCTAGACGGCATGATTCTACTGAAAATTATTCTGCTCGAGGTTACGCAATATACAACTCTTTCCCGCCTTGCAAAATAAAACATAATTTATCACATTGTAGGTACGCGTGAAATTGTAACTAAATTTTGTTCGGCACATAACACCGTGTAATTAAATACAAAACTTTATGGGCTTAACTCATCCTTTTGTGCGGTAATTTTCGCTAAGTGTGTGGGCGCCATCCGACCGTAATATATGTACACTCAATTTGAGAACTGCCACATTATTCGCCGGGAAATTTAATACCCATCTCAAAGTAAATAAAGGAGATGATTAATAGAAATGCTCCTCGGAGGTGTTACCCTCGAATACGGCGCTCGGAGCAGAGCAAGAGGATGAAATCTTAATTTCATTTCATCGATGTATTAAAAGTGTAGTTTTCCAAAAGGGAAAACAAATGAACTTGTTGATATATTGTTAATGTAGGGTGAATGTCAGCAAAACGCTGTAGAAGCATCGCGAGATATCGGAATTTTTGAAAACTTCTCAAATCTTCTTAAATCTTAATTATTAATGAAGACAACTTATTGAATATGAAGGTACAAGATTCGTAGTACATTATATCAATTACGGACTACCACAAAGCTCAACTTTGGGCCCTCTTCTGTTCCGCATATTCATAAATTACAACCATCATTTCCGTTTGGTGATTCCAAACTCGAAATAAACATTACTTTTTCTTGCTTCCAAAACAGTAGAATTGAGGCTCCACAAGGCACAATACCGAGGCCAGTTTTATGAACAGTATTCAGGAAAACTTTTCGGATTGTTAAAACTTACGCTCCTTTGTCAAATATCTCACCGACTACTCCTGCGAAACGAAGAAAAAGACGGCTGTTAACGTACCTACTGCCGTTGTTTTATTAAGCACCTAATTATTGAATCTGTGAGTTACTGCAAACAGCCCTGGGTTCTACTACGAAATGCACGAGAAACACCGGAGGTCCGTATTGCCCCTCGCAGCACACGAACAGCCAAGCGTAACGGGCTGGTAATCTATTCGGACAGGACACGTTGACAGGCTCACAATATTCGTGACGTATTTATGTGTAGCAGCAAGCGAATCGGTCCAGATCGCTTAGGCGCAATTCGTTCGCCTACATTGTAATTAGTAATGCGAGTTGACACGGGGGGCGCCCACGTGGATCGATCATCGGAAGTGTTTGGTTCATTGGAAGACAGGTTGTACATCTTTCAGAGTTTTTTTAGAACTTGAGGGGAAGTCAAATGCAGAAATGGTCGTATTTTAGTGTTTAGTGTTTTAGAGTTTTAGTGTTTAGTGTTTTAGTGTTTAGTGTTTTAGGGTTTAGTGTTTCAGTGTTTAGTGTTTTAGTGATTGTTTAGTGTCTTATAGTTTGTGTTTTAGAGTTTTTTTGTTCTCTTTGCTGATGATATCACAGCGCCTTGTTATTAATGAAGAATGAATTAGTTGCATCTACATTGAACCTGAAGCAATATTAAATTGAAAGTCCAGTAAATAATTTAAATTCATCATGATTGACTGTTTCATTCTGTCATTTCCATGAATGAAAAAATAGTTCATCTACATACAAAGCAATATAAACCTAATAGTAAACTAAAAATGTTGATGCTAATTGCACATTTAAAATGAAATAAATTAATTATTTTTATTTTACATAGTATCTAAATGTCTTTATGTCCTGAAAACGTAATGAAAACGACGAAACGTTTGTGTTTTAGTGTTTTTTATTGCTTTAGTGTTTTTTGTTTGTGTTTTAGTGTTTTTGTGTTCGGTCATTTAGTGTTTAGTGTTTTTGTGTTTAGTGTCTTAGTATTTGAGTTTTAAAGTTTTTTGTTTTCTTTGCTGATGTTATTCTCATGATTCTTATATAGTTTACTTGTGTATGGTACGGTTCAGCCAAATAGTTCAATCAACATTGAAAAAAAATTTATAGGTACGTTGACTGGAAGGTGGTATTTCGAGAACGTTTTATACAAAGATTCCAATTTTAAATATCAAACAACTTCATGGCGGACTGAGATGTCGAAGTGAAATCCTATTAACGTTTATTTTATTAAATAAATTCAATTAGTCCCATGAGACTCGACTTAAAAGCATACCGGACTAGATTATGTAAAGAACTAGCTCTAGTCAGCGAAATGGCGTTTCACGTATAATTAAATTATGTATCAAAAGACATCATTAAAGCCCGTTTCAAATAAAGTTATTAACCAGCAATACGAATCCCGACTATAAAATACTGGTATTTATTTTTTCTGACGTACCTGACTGAACCAGTTCTTATATATTTATTATTGTGTATTTGAATGTAATTAAATTTTCTATGCCGGCCACTGGCTCGACGATGGGCTCGTCCGCTAACACGCACTACAGTTACCCGTACATCAAAAAAATAATCAATATTAATCCGGTAATAGTTACAGATTTAATAACCTCGAAATTCCTCTGGCAATTCAATTACAGGACTGAATGTTCGATGTCACGGGTATTTTTTTTTCTCATTGCTGCAGGTGGGATTTTTCCCGGGCTGATTTTGATTTATGCGCGCACGCATGGTCAATTTGTCGAATCATTTTGACACAACGGAAATAATTAATCTTCGAGGGACCAAATCGTCGACACATTAAATCAAATCAGAGCGCTCTTTAACGGGTCCACCGAAATAAGAGGATTACCAGCATGAATATGTATGTCCGAAATAGTTTGGAGATGTTTATATTTACATAATAATGCTCGAGAAAAATTGATACACATATAATGTTGTTAATTTAATATCTCGGGTTTTAATTGGGGCCCTTTCTCTCCTCGGTGACCAGCTTTTAGGGAATTATTTATTAATAGGAATATATTTCTAATGCGTATCCTTAATTTTTGAATATTTATCTGCTTCTCACGATGTACTACCAACCGCAGTGATTTATTTTTTTATAAAATTAAATATTTCAGCTCGACCGCAGTGTATGTGATGGTCAATGCCCTTAAATCTATATAAATATCTTTTTATTGCCTCAGGTGTACCACAAGGTTATCTCTTGGGACCGTGATTGACTATTTGACAATGCCAACTACTGATTGTTCCAGTATTTCGTCGCAAATTTGTCCCTCCTTGAACACATTGAACTACCATCCGAAAAAAGTTCTGCATAAAATCGGAAAGCTGCTAATGAAAAACGAATGAAATTTATAATTATCATATTACATTTTTTTATTGTGAAATTAAATCTTTTCCATTTTTTAGTTATGTTTATTATTATTGTTATCGCCGTTACAAGAATAACCCACCGGCGATCGGCGTGACACCACAGTCCCAGAAACCCTCAACACTTCAGACCTATCCATCCGAATCTTTTCACAATAATTTGAGCTCTTAATCACTCTTACCATGCAAAGATCCTTATCGCCGCTTATTCCTCCTTCACAATGATCTACCAATTCATCATCTGACGCGTCTGTATTGTGATGCGGGCCATATCGCGTGCTTAGGAGGGGAACCCATGGTACCACCGACCACGAACCCAGCTCGGCTCAGTCACCAACTCGAAGCCGCACGGTCAGCACCGCCGACAACCTTCTAGTTTGCTGGAACATATCGGAGACATCGACGTGCGTTCAACCGACGAACCCGAACCCTGTTATGTTTTGAGTGACAGTGACGAGTGTTGTGACTTGAAAATGGACTCTCTCCTGCAATACAGCGAGTTGTCGGAGAGGCTATCCTCCCAACTTTCCGATCTTAACAATAACAATGACGATTTCGAAAACACGACGTCTCCCGCGAAGGAAGACAAGTATTCGCTACGACCCAGGTCCTTACGGAGGGTTACGGAGACCGCGAAGCAGGCTCTTTCGGAGTCGGGGTCGCGGCAAAACAAACCGCACAAGCAGAAGCAGAAAGCAGCCCCTCTGAGTAAGTACCGACGTAAAACTGCCAACGCCAGGGAGAGGAACAGGATGAGGGAGATAAATCAGGCATTCGAGACTCTGAGGCGGGTGGTTCCTCACATGCAAGCCGCTCAAGTACCTGGGGCTAATGAGAAACTGACCAAAATCACGACATTGCGTCTGGCGATGAAGTATATATCCACTTTGAGTGCGGCTTTGAACGGGCCCTGCGACCCTGATCCTATTTCGGAGTACAACGACTTGGATTGTTTGTTTTTGGAGTCCGACGGGGAATCGCTACCCCTTTCGGACCATTCTGGGTCACTTCTCGCTTCACCCGATTTCCCAGAACCGTCGTTGTCGCCCGTGGACTTTGGAGATCCTTCCTTGCCAGCTCTTCTACACACTGACTTCACGGAACACGCTTTGGAGCCTGCAGATTTTAGTGATTTCCTGTTGACGTAACCCCGGAGAAACAGACTGATTTTCAAGCGATTGTATATAGCGAGTTTCAGGAGCACATTTACAGCGAACTGTCCGACATTTTTACGCCACTTTTGAATCGACAAGGAAGTGTTGTTACCTAAAAAAAATCGGCACGAATTACATTTTAGAATAAATTACTTATTAATAGAAACACGGAAAAAACAAACCATTAATTGTCTTTGACAAGCGTGCCTGAAGCAACCTTAAAAAAAAACTGTTTCAATTATTCCACCCCGAGCAGCATAAATTTGAATAATGTATTCCGTCACAAATATCAAAATTCTCATTAAAATCGAGTCGCTCGACTATAAGGTTCAAAAGTGCTATAAAATATGCCTGGCAGTTTAAAATTTAGATTTATCGAATGACAAATGCGCGTAGTTGGGTAAGTTTACGAGAATTGCTAACTTTCCTTTTTATGCAAATTCGGTAAACTGTAAATCGGGCTGTTTTGAAATGGAAAATAATGTTTAAAAATTATGGCACTTGCATTTATGAAATTCGAATGTCCTTCGATTAAATCGCACACATAAAATGTATATGCCGAGCTGCTTTTATTGCGGCGAGACATTTTGCGGGTAATGCTGAATTTGGTAACCGTTAAGCCCGAAATTTATCAGATTGTAAAATTGGCATCGAAATTCTACAAATTTTTGATACGCAAACAAAAACCCCTTTTTCAAATTTATAAAACTATAAAACAAGATGCTAATTTACTGAAATATTTTCATACTTTGAAAAAAATTGTAAAGAGACTATGTATATCATTGAGTATTTCATACTTCTGAGGTTCAATTTATTGTTAAAAAGATGTACAATCAATTTCAACATGCATGTGCTTGAAGACTACTGCAAGAAATTGTTCTTCCTAGTCTTAGTATTTTAGAAAATTTGTAATCAGTGCAATTGAAAGTGAAGTGAAAAAATGTGCAATACCAAGCTTTACATATTATTATGTGTTATAAATTATTTTTACAGTTTTATGTTAGCTGCCCCTTTATCGTAGCTATTGAGAATATTATAAATGTTGTTTCTATGTTCGAAAACATAACAATGTCGTCCAATGTGCTCTGCAAACGAATCCCACTGATCGAAACTCGATCGCTTCATATATTTATATATCATTTTGTACATAATCGAACTGAAACGTGATCATCTTGCCTCATAGAGATAAGTCCTTTTGTAAAATATATCCCTGGAGTGTATAATTGTTACCTATATATAGATGTTATTATAAATCATATTATATATGTACGCCATGTTTTGAATGTTTTGTAATAAATATGTTGAAATAATACGTCTGTTTTCAAGTCCTGCGACACCCAGTTCGATATCTGATCAAAAAATATGGTCTGACCCCGAAAAATCGGGTCTTTCTGAGCGGTGGCTAGTTTTATTAACAATTTTACGATGTTTCACAACACGAAACGCAATAAAAATACACCTGTTTGTATGAGAACTGTTTTTTAAACTACGGAATTTAGATGAAGCCCATTGAAAACCAAAAATTGTTTAAAATATTTTCTGATATCAAAATATTTCTAATATTTCCAGAAAATCAGATAGGAAATGATGGGTATCAAAATTGTTTTTGATAAATTACCATAGTTGGCCATGGCGAACTCTATAAAAATTATGTTTGAAAATTTTTAAAAAAACTATCAGAAAATATGAAAAATTAATGTAGCATCCATAAGGAAAAAAGTTGAGAGTCGACAACCAAAATTAAGAAGGTTTAGAAAAATTTTAGTAGCGCCATAAAATTCCATTTTTCTAGTGACCTATGCAAGTTTGTAAAAAAACTAGTCATAATTAAGGCGTGTACTAAATTTTGACCAAAAAATTCCCTGACATTTCCGAGTTCTCCATGAGATTTGTAAAAAATTCCGCCCCCATAAAATTTACACTTAATCGAGAATACATACTTCTGTTTATGATTTTAGACAAAACTATATTTTTCCTCGTAATAATTTTGATTTTCTGAACACCAAATAAAGGCATACCAGGATATTTTTGTTTAAGGATAAAATTACTTCATTTTAGTCAGCTAAAATAAAAAAAACTTTTCAAAAAATATGTGTAATTTTTATTAAATACTGTTTCTTTATTAAGAACTATAACGTTAATATTTACTCCACTAATAATATTGGTAAAGCTATACTCTAATTTCTAAAAAGATTACGTGGAAATTTCAATTTAGTAAAAATAAATGAATATCACAATTTGGCCAATGTTTTAATCAAAAAATAGGCCAATATAGTTAAGTTGCATTAATTTAGTATCCAGACAAGCAAGAATTATTATAACAATCATTTCTCTAAAATGCAAAAAATTTCCAAATATCACATGGGCTGTACCAAATTTTATTATCAGTACAAAGATCTTAGGAATTAATAGAGATACTGTAAAGCTTATATAAACAAAGTAGCGCAAAATTTAATTCTTAACAATGCTGTATTGAATAAAAATGTACTTTCTCTTCTTCTGAATTATATTTACAAAATGAAGAAGTCACTTTTTTTAAATTTAGCATTAAATTCGTGTTGTAGTCCTATCGAAAGAGTTCTTGAACCATTCTGATATAATTTTTAGTGTTGCTTTTCTCCACTGGCGCAGTTGATTTTTTTTTGACCAACATCTTAGAGAAAATAACTTTTTTTATCTCGTGCTACACTGAATTGTATTTAATAAGAGATAATTGTTATTTCAATACCCTATATTCAAAACCCGATATTTAAAGAGAGCTTAAGAATTTTTTCAATTGGACTGCGAATAATTAATTTTTGAAAATATATGTTTTATTTTTTCTTAGTATGATCAAAATGAATTGTTTTCTTAGTGGTATATTAACTATTACTAAATTCTGCACTACTTATCCATAAAAATTTGGGAAATTCCTTGACATTTTTCTAACATTTATATAGTCCCTAATAATTTCAGGTTTCAGCAAAAAAATTTACCTTTCCATTTAACATAACCTCAAATATGTAAAAAAATCGCGATTTTGGCACTTTTAGGTTAGGATATCTCTAAAACTAGAGCCAACTGAGAAATTTCGACCTCAGATCAATCAATTTCAATAATTTTACAATGACGTGCAGTTTTGGCAGTAAGCACAATTATAACAATAAAAAAAATCACGAAAAAAGTCATCTCTTCGAAGTTGGCCGGCTTCGGTGGTGTTGATTCTTTTATTTGGTTCAGCCCGTACGAAAGCAGCCGTCCCAACGAAATGGTGTCGCAGATCACGTCTCGCGATTACCGGGACCGTCTTAAAATTAGTGAATTAATTACCCCTGGAAATGTGTCAAGTATTAACGGGCAAAGTAGCCGTGTCCGGACCATAATCTCCTTCAGATCTTAATTATGCCATAGAAACACGTGTACGAGGAGTAAGCAAACATTTGCTCGGCTCCTTCTCGACGCTGTGCTTCGTGTATTTACAGTGTAATAAAAATCGGGCGACTCTGCCTGGAATTTCACGTTCTGTTAAGAAAAATAAGAAGATTAAAGAAGAGGACACTAGTAAAGTGCACAAAAAATATTCGTTTCATTTTGCTTAATTTTTTAGAGATGTGGTGCAAATTATTGAAGAGACTATAAAAATCAAATAAATACGACT
This sequence comes from Anoplophora glabripennis, assembly GCF_000390285.2. Classification (NCBI taxonomy): domain Eukaryota; kingdom Metazoa; phylum Arthropoda; class Insecta; order Coleoptera; family Cerambycidae; genus Anoplophora; species Anoplophora glabripennis. The sequence goes on from NW_019416242.1 coordinate 703,080, forward strand.
TTTTTGCACAGTATCTCATTACAAAATTTAAGTATATCTTCAGAACAAACAATTTTCCACTTAGTTCTGCTATGTCCCAGTATTCTATACTCGAAAAAAATTAAGAATGACACACCTAAAACAAATTGATCCTTCATTCTTAAATTAAAAGCTAACTAATTTCGTTTAAACAAATTTGTCACATCCTCAGTATAAAAAATAAGTGACAAATTTTACCAATTTAATTAAGAAAATCACGTCATTTGTGTCTCTATTATTAGACCTCTAGTGGATGCAGTGGGTGAGTCGACCTTGAGCCTTGGTGCTTGCTCCATAACTAAATTCTAATCGTTCCAGGAAATGTTGTCATATTCTGTGTACAAATTATCAAGGATTGCGAGAAGGAGAGCAAGTGAAATGTTCGAAAATCGACAACAATACAATACCCTGTATAACACTTTCTACTTTATTTACCATTTTGAGCTAACGATTATTATGCAAAAATTTCACACAATTTTGTTTTATAGAGGTAATCAAACAGAAACCAATTATAATTTTTCTAAAGTGGCATTAATTCGATGATGAACAGACTTCCTTAGATTAAAATAGTGAGATTAACACCCACTGTGGCCTTTCGCACAGAAAGGCACACCCTGTGAATTCAAAGACCTTTACATCTGAAATAATTACATAACTTACGTTAAGTAAAAAGGCCCTGACTGAAAATGGCTGAAAACTACAACGATGATTCGTCGAGACCAAATTTATTATCCTTTCTATTATTCGAATGTACGGCTACTGCTACTAGTAATATGAAAATGCTATAACTTTTATTACTTTTAGGCCTATCTGCTTTACTCTTTTTTAAATTCGATGTAGAATTTTACAATCAAATGGATATTTAAGTAAAATAAGTATCTAGTTATATCAAATCTGTGTATTAACAGGAGACAATTGTATAAATCTCGTCCACAGCTGTACCTGTGGCGCCATCTGTTAGATTCACGTCCAACTAATAGGTAGGTTCAGAATTCCGTAGCGTCTAGCGAAATAGTTCATTGATCAGTTTCGGCTTCGGCTGGGATTTTTTATATTAGAAGGCGTTTATGAAGATTTATGTACAAGATGTCTAAATTTATAGACATACAGGCCATTAACACAGTAAATAAAAAACAAATGAATGTTTTTAAACCTATAATTTCTTCGAAATTGCAAATTCTAAGGCTGTTCTGATTCTTTTGAGGAGTTAATTTTGGAATAATTGTATTGACAATTTTTTTATTCACACATCTCAATACCGTACCATTTTACCTTTTTTCGGTATCAATCTGTGCCGAAAAATGTAAATTTTGGACTTTTTTTGCACAATAGTATTTAGTAATTGAAAACAAAATTATAGTAGGCAAAGTCAGAAGTGCAGAATAACGCTGTCATTAGTTTTCAATTAAAAAAATGTAAATACGATTTATAAAAGGCCAGCACCTAAAAAAGTCGTATTAGGGTTAGATTTGAACTTACTTTGTTTTTACTTACATACAGTAGGATAAATAAATTAAAAAATAAAACGTAAATTGAAACAATTCTTTACTCTTACGAGAAAGGAATATGCCACATCATAAAAAGCATTTATTTGTAAAAAAAATATTTTGCATTTGCTTTTATCTTAAAAATAAAATCATAATATATACACGCAAAAAAAAATTGTTGATTTTAATGTACAACATTTGATTTTAAGGTGTCGCACATGTATATATACGCAAGAAAGTATTTTCTTTTTTCAAGAAAATTATTTATTTATTTAAATTTAAATTTCTATCCAGAAATATAATTTCTTATTTTAAAAATAGGCAGCATTTAAAATAAATATTTGACACTTACAGTTAAACGATTTCTATTCTTAATTTTATGATCCACATAGATTTTATAGAAACATGTTTTATATTGTATATTAATGTATTGTTTGTTTAATACAAATTTGAATAGTTTTGGTCAGATGATTACATATATTTATTTTAAGATAATATTTGGATATAAATATTTCTCAGTAATAAAAAATATATTGTATCAAACTAACAACACCTAGTACAAAAGCTAGAATCGTTCGTAAGTTCAATCAACTAGACATAGGTCGATTTGGGACTTATTGATGGTCCTCATCCTCATGTCGTTAGAATGATCCATCTGCTTTAGTGGCGTTACTCACAAGGATATGTATATACACGCATAAGTGCTGGCTCCATCTATCGTGCTACCTCCCACCTACGCCATTCTGTGACCTACAATTTTCTTTCAAGAAAATATAAGAAGTACAGAAAGTGCATTGTTTTTATTCTTGACGATTATTAATGTTAGTGTAGTTACCAATTCTATAAATATACAAATCTACTATGTACCGATTGATATACAGTTTTCCCTACACAGCAGCCACCCATGGCTCTAGAATTATCACTTATTACCTCACAGATAAACAACTTCAATTGTCATTCGATACGAAACAACTCGTAGTTTATTCACGCTATAACCGCGGCTGCGTTTGTAGGATACGCGCGACTGTCAACCGTTTGAAAAATCAGCGCTGTTTACGACCCTCCCGAGTTTTACTTTCAAAGTATTAATTATCGAGATAGGTATATTAATACGTTGTTGGTAAAATTTAAAAAAAATTGTTTATGCATACCCGCCGCAAAACGGCGAAAGATATGACCCGACCGCCGTTTGTTATTTACTGTTTACACAGCCGTCTGCGCATAGGCGTATCAAGAGTCCTTTTATGTCCCCGCGAGAACTAGATTGATCCGATAAATTTAATTAGGCGAAATACTGCATTGCTGGCGTTATAGTAGAGTCTACAAGCACATATAAACACTGTTTATAAAGATTCTCAATACATGGAACTAAACATAACTTCACTCTATCCAAAAAAAAATCTTTAGTATGGGAAAGGACACTGTTTAACTGAAAAAAAACTGCATTTAAGGAAATGGAAATTTTCTTTTCTGTGTCATTCCAAATTCCGGTTTACCAAGCGAGGATTTTTTTCAAGAGAAATGTTCACGTTATTAATAATTTTATTACTTGTCGCCAATCTCTTCGGCGTAAAATTTTCTTCGCTAAAACCATACGTGGTTAAATTATTCCGACACATTTTTCCTTGGTCACGATTATTTCAAAAAAAATTATCCTTACACAGTTTTCGATCCCATCGACCCGACTATTGCTTTGCGATGCTGGCGGAGGATGAACGAAGAAAAAAGAGGTGCGTGGTCGGCTTATTATGCCTGTTTACCGATTCCTTTAAAAATAGTGCGGCAGGTAAATACATTCTCAATGGCAAAGAGTAGGCTTTTATTAAAACCTCAAATTTATGCTTAAACGCGATTTTTAACCAAAACGTTGTTGCTTCACCGAAGTGCGATAACGAACAAACATGAGGGCGGTTCTGGAAAATAAACCGTTTCCTCTAATTATTCTTTTGAAGAATTACAACACTGGACATAAACATGTCAAGTGGGGAACATAAATTAATAGCGAATGGAATTGAATGCGGTGATTTCAAAAATAAAAAGAAAGGAATATACTTTCTTAAAAGCAAATGTGATGGAACTAAAGATAACTGAAGAGTAATGGTTAAATGGAAAAGGAATAATCTGGTAAAAAATTCAATACGTATTCAATAAAGTGTTTGTGAACTTGACGCACATAATTTACAACGAAATTTAAATTAAATGAACTGTTGATGCACTGTTAACAGCACGCCCTGAAGTGTAACATCAAGGCTTTTCATCTGCAGAAGAATTGAATATCGCTTTGATGGCTTTATCCTTACGACTTTTAGCTCGGCTCTGTTTACATTTGATGAACATTACCCAGCACAGATATAAATAAGATATAATTTTTGTAATTGAATCATTTATTTCTTCTAGTTGAGGAAGTTCTTGTCGTAGAATAAAGTTGTTGATTCACCCAAGTTTCGAAAGAAATTCGTTAACCTTTCAAAAAGCTCTTTATAAAGCGAGGTTCCGCCCCAGAACCCATAAACAAATCATCGCAGATGACCTGCTACGCAAAGCGGGAAACTCATTTTCGTCAAAGTTTCAGAAATTTCCCGGAATTCACCCCTTGAGGCTACGATTCTATCAAAATGTCCTCAGTCCAACCAGCCCGAAGTCATGACTGCCTCCAAAAGTCATCGGCCCAACTGTTTCAGTGTTTCGAATTTCGACAAAGGTTAGGATCAACATAAACCGAAATAATTTCCAGTACCACAACTCTTTGGAGAAGGTCACACCTACAGAATGGGTTTCCAATGTACAAATTTTCCGAGTCTGGCGCGGACCTCAGTACTGAACCCCCTACGGAGCTAGCGTCGAGAGTGATCGAACGTCAGCTTGGGGACCTTACAGTACGATCCAAGTGATGGAAACTGTTACATACATTTACAGTTAATTATTGTAATAATTGTAATAATGGCGGTAATCAAACAACCAATCGTATTCCACGACTTCCTAATAATAATAATAATAATAATAATAATTTATTGATGTCAGAACATAAGATAAATGTTTACACAAGTCACAAAAGAAATATGACACCAAAAGTATCAGTAATAAAAAATAGGTTAGAACTAAAGCACAGTTATGTGAATAAATCATTTAAAAAAATACTACAAATAAATACTATAAATACAAAAAGAGGCACTATTACAAAATACATAAAGAAATATACTACCATTAGTAATGTCTCTATTCTCAAAGCAAGCCACTCATAACTGAGTGTATTAAGTTGTTTATTTCTAATGAGTTGGACCTTTCATTACGAAAGCCAAATTGACAGGAGTGAAATAAGTTGTTTGATTCAAAAAAATTCGTTAATTTGATACTTTAGGATCTTTTTCAAAATCTTGGATATAATTGGAGTTAAGGAGATGGGTCTATAGTTAGACGGGTCATCCATGGGTCCCTTCTTGTGAATAGGAATAACTTTTCCTAGTTTAAGAATATCAGGGAACATATTATTCCTGATACACTAATAGCATACAAAAGTAATCACCGTTTATAAATTCCGTGAAAATATTATCGGCACTGTCACCACATTGCAAAGATTTTGTAAGTACGTCGAAACATTGTATCCTCCGTCCTGAATTTATCGCGACTGTCCCCTTTCGCTAACGCGCGCTTATATCCTAAATCACCATGCGATTATTCATGTACCTCTCTCAATTTAGATAAGGGACATGTGAGCAGACCCGTAAAAACCCTCCACTATCGGCCACATTTCTCGTTTGACGACATAATCAATATGATAAACGTCGCAGTCAATATAACCTTCGTTCAAAATCGCCAACATTAACTTCATCGGTGTAATAAACAAGGCGACGTTGTTCGATAAAAGAATGAGGATTAATTCGTCGGGATCGTATGGGAAAAGCGGAGAGGTAGAGAATTACCATGGAGATATGTTAATAATGTTCCACGGGGTATCGGTTGTAATTTGTTTATGTGTTCGCGTGAGTCCCCTCACTTTAGTTAAGCTTATTCTCAACTAGAGTTATTAAAATAGTTTAGATAAGGCCGATTCGGCAGTAAAATGGGGGTCAGCCATCACTCATGCCCGCGGATGGAGATTCAATTAAGCTACCTAAGATAAAGACGTCAGGACACTCTTTGTGTCCACAGACAGAAATTTGTCAACACAATCGCTGGTGGAAACAAACGACAAAAAATTATATTAAATTTACATGAATTAATTGACGTTTTCTTACTGTTTGTGTCTTTGCAAGACTTAGAAAATCATTTATCCAATGCTTGTACAACACGTTCTGTAAAATTAAAAAAAAAATATGAAAATAGTTTTGCCTAAACCAAAATCTCACAAGAGAAGAAACAGACAAATACAAAATACAGTTGATTCTGTCAAAAATAATTAAAATCGAGGTCATTATTAGTTCGGAAGACGAAACCAGATTAATATTCGAAACATTAACAACTTTTTGAAGTGGACAATATACAGTCTGTCCACAGAAAAGTGTTGAATAGGAAAAACTTTCTTATTTTTTATTGAAAAAAGTTACTCTTGATAAAAAATTTGCTAGTTCTTAAAGTAAGATTGGGATAGAAAAATTTAACATTTCTTATACGGGGTGTTCAAAAAATTGAAAAAACTTTAAATGGTACAATAGTAAAGTGCACTTATTTGTGAAGATTTGGAAATAAGTTACTAGGAAAAGTAGTTCAAAAGTAAACAGCAGTCTCTAATACCAATTTTCGAAAAAATCGGTCAACGTTTATTTATTTGTATTCATTAAATTTATTTTATACAAATTAAATTATTCCAAATTAACAATTCGATCTTGAACAAGTAGGCGTTGATAGTTACAAGTTAATTGACAATCAAATTGACTATTCAACACCTTTTTTGTGATTGTGATGAGTATTTTGTATTTTTCTGCTTTTTAGGTTAGGCAAAAATTATTTGTTTCGTTAATTTTTTAAACTTTGTTTAATTAAAAGCTATTCGCGCGATAGACGATGTACAATCATGCGTAACCGGTAACGCAACGCACCGGAATACCTGTATCCGCACGCACCATGCATCCAAAACGGCATTACCATAGAGCTTCGTTCGCGTTAAATGGTCGTAGGTGGTCCGAGACACTTGTGAGGTCCTCTGCTGAAAATTGCCATCGCAGGAATCGCGAAAATCACCCTGGTGCATTCCAAGAACTAAACGATTGGGTTTCGTTGATACTTTTCGAAAAACTACAATAATGTACATTTTTTTGATGTGTTAACCAAAATATTCTGTCGAAGAAATCATAGGTTTCTCACTACATTTTCATAAAACCGATTTCAATTCTACAGCTCGATAAATACAACACACACCGACTCATTTTTATCGTAGACACTTCCGCCTACGCCTTTCTTTATTCGATTATATCCTCAAATATTTATTTATTGTCCATTATGACACCCATTACATCGGTCCGAGATACGGGTACATCTGTACGTATTAGGCATCATGTCCTTTTATAAAAATTGGTTATTTGCATACGTGACGTAATGGCACTTATTTAATGTGGGCCTCCAGCATTCCCGAGAGCCGAGCGCGTGTCGATGTGGCATGACACAAATTGAACGGAGAGGTTTTAGCCCAAAAATTGTAATACAAAGGCCTGATATCGTTGTTCTAGATGTATGTGTTTCATGCCACACTATTTATACTCCAATGGAGCTGTCAGTTTATAATTTTTATCTTCGATCGTTTCAAAAGTGTTTTTTTACACAACTTCCTCTGTAAAAAATTGTCTTTGATATAACCCGTGTTTCTATTGCACGCTTTTTAGCACGATTTCAAGTAAAATGAATGTAGGAACGTCGGTCAGAATATGTATGTATGTTTTCAGTCACGAAATTTGAATAATTCCAAATATTTCGAATTTTCACTACCAAGAACGGCGGTGACAACATTTTTAACATTAAGGCGATGTTTCGCATTGTATTAGCTATGTCCTCTACAAATTTAGTTTTACCAGGCAACTCATAATTTCTTAATAAAGTAGAAGGAGCGGCAATAGCATAGTGTATTATCGCTTCCTTAGTTAGCTCTCTGCGCAAAATTTGACTCAATTTTGTTTGGAACCGATTCTTCTACGAAGAATCGGCTGATGAATTCTAGCCAGTAGCCACCACACCTCTTCTTTCTTCAGCAACTGAAACAGTTTGTGGTAGAACTACGAACTGTTGGTCCCTATATCGGAACTTTTATAATGGCGAATATCTGCAAGTGTATGAACATGTATACCATTTTTCCTTTCTTACATAGGAGGGATCTGTCTACGTGGGACGATCCTCAGATATTTCTCGACCGACAGCCTGGACAATAGACGGACTGTTTTATAGCCGTCCCCTCACAATGCGGGAGCAGCGAGCAGTAACAATAACAACAATGATAATAAAAGTCGTAATCTCGCCCCGCATCTACGGTTCAGGACCTGCTCGCCTTTTGACGACCATTATTTAGCGGTAATATCTTCAATATGGCCATAATCTGTCGCTGGGCCGGGTGGGTGGGATAGACAACTTTTAATGGCACTCTAGATGGTCGAGTGCGGCTCAGGTTGACTGCAATAAACCGAGCGTACGGCTCTGGGGCCGTTTGCTTTTGATGTTATTTACGGCGCTGGTAATTTTTTGGTCTAACGTCAAAATTGACACTGTCTGTTTTACAAATATAAACTGTACTGAGCACGTCTTTAGACATTTCCAATTTTGGGAAGACACGCGCATAATTCTTTGCGGTGAAACCAAAGATTCAACGGTTTTATAGAGGGTGTATGAAGTTTAACTGCCATTACTTCAGCATGAGATAGAGTAATCATAAATGAATAAAAAAGTTGTATATTACAGGGGCGTAACATTAACAGTTTTCAAAATACAGCGAGTATTAATATTGGGGAGTCTCATCACAACGTGACAACAGCGCTTAACCTGCTGATGCACACCACGTGTACAGGGTTATTCATATAACATTTTACCCCCCTTAACTTTTTTATTTTTTGAGTTAAACAAAATTAGTTAACGTAAAAGTTGTAGGGAATGTTTCTGTGAGTTTAGCGAGCTTATGAAAATAGAAATTATACAGGACGTTCCAGAGATACGAACCAAACTTATGTTTTTTTAATTGGAACACCCTGTATATTATTCGATTTTCGGAATCTTTGTCTCTTCCCGATTCCAACAATGTATATGTGTTGTAGGTTTACTTAATAATTTGCTCAATATTCTGCTTTGAAAGACTGAATCTCGCAATGGCCAATATAAAAATTGTTATGGAAATAAAATAATAATATTAGATATTTATGCTCTATTTTAAATAAGTAGTCATAAGAGAAACTTCAGAGTTTACTAACGTATACATAAATTATAAATTTTCATTAATTGCTCCATCATGTGCAAGAGAAAGATTATACATTTTAATTAAATTTCTATTAAAATTATTGACTTGACTAGATTAATTTAAAATGCGAATTTCCTGAGATTTGTTCTCTCTTGACATACTCTATTCTTTGGAGTATCCCCGAGGAAAAAATCCCTAGTTTGGATTTCGGGGAAGCCACAAAATTGTACCTTTTGGCACCTATCCAGTCCATAAAGTATTGTTCAGGTATTGCAAATTACATTCTCCTCTGAGAAGTTCAATGTATTGTTGCAATTTTCGCGCACTCAAACACCTCAAGAAAAGGAAATAGTGGTATGCAAAAAACACTCCGACACGGCCGAATCCAGACACCAATTGAATTGCGTATTGGTGGCTGCTGAACACCTTAGTACCTCGTGTTAATAAACCGCCGTACAACAATTTATATTGCTTTCGTAATTTCTCGGGTATTAAAGTTACTGCATGTGCGACCTCGGACACTTTTATGAAGTTTTGTAAATCCCTTTTGGCTTTTGAGATATCCCGGGAATTTTAAATCGCCTTGAATAGCCACTAATTTCAAGAGTTCATAATTCAAACCTTTAATAACAACAATTTTGACAGAAATTGAGACCATTTGAGACCATTGACCATTGAGAAGATAGAATGTGGTGAGACTAGTCGTGTAAAGGGTCTATTATTGCACCCATGCAGCTCTTTCCACAAGTTTTCTTAGTTCTTACTTCCCCTTCTACCATATTAGTAACGTTAACTAGTGACCAATTGGATAGAAAAGTGGTTCTTCTCAGGCCCAAACGGAGAGTGAAGCAAAGACCACTTCCTCATGAGGTGCGTGCGAGCCCGTCTGTTATTTGAGCCGGCCGAGCAACCCCCTAGGCTAGACTGTCACTTGTCGGCCGCCGCGCCTCGGATTCCTGCTCACTTGATTTATAATGTGCATTACATTATTACCCGGGCATTTCCCCGGCCTAGCAATTTCGTATTCAAATGCCGCTATTCGTGTGAAACTTCTACGATCGGGTTTGATTTATGGGGCGCTGCGCGAGAGATTGAAAACCGCCGGGATGATCGCGGACGGGGGGAATCGCGAGAGATATCCAGCCTGAATTTACTTATATTTATGGGGTGCTTTCGGCTCCGTCTCGGACCATAGAAGCCGAGGTGCTATAAATCCGCTTTAATTTGATGCTGTTGCTCGACCAGACCGGGCACCGCTTATCTCGCCGTTTGTTACATTTCAAAATTAGTTCGAACACGGCGCGGCCGGATAAAAAACCGCAGATATGTTTGGCTCCGGGCTCTCCCGGTCGATGCTAAGTGGATTTCGAGTTTGTGGTCTTCTTTTAAAGTGCGGCCAAGGCGATCGCTCGGAACCTTTAATAGCTTAATGTCAACCGGAGACGCTGTACCTACTTAACAATTTTTACGTCATTATTAACGATTTATTTCACGTTTTTCGGGCTACTTTGTTGATAATTTCGTCTCGGAGGTCGTAAATAATTCCTTGTCAAAATTTTAATTAAGAACTATTATACAGCTTGGACCGTTTTTCACACTGAAAAAAAAACATTTATATGGTTCAAATGTGCAGATAGTTTTAAATGGAATTATCTGCCGTAAATGTTATTTTGTTCTATTCAAATGTGAAAATATGTGAAATATTTGCTGTAATCTATAATTTTTCTTAGAATTTATATTATTTGTAAATATGTATAATTTAATTCAAATCTTTTATGGTTTTGGAATTTAATATCTCGGACTTTAGCTACAATATCTCTTAAAGTTCATCATACACTGCAAACATATTTGTTTCAAAACTACCAGTTCCTTAAAATATATATGTATATTTAAAATTTAGTATTAATGTAGGAATCATTCGAGGCAAATGTAGCATATGAATATCAAACTTATGTTTTCTTGAAAGAAAATTGTAGCAGATCACAGAATGAATCTCCTGAATAACGACACTAAAGCAGCTGGATCGACCTAAAGACATATTGATGGAAACTTACGAACGATCCTAACTGTTGTTCTGGGTATACAAAATATTTATTATTAATAAGAAATATTTATATATCCAAATATATTCTTAAAATAAGTATATACAGTCATTTGACCTAAATATTCAAATTTGTATTAAACAAACGATACATTAAACATTAATATACAATACAAAACATGTTCCTATAAAATCAATGTAGATCATAAAATTAAGAATAGAATTCGTTTAACCATAAGTATCAAATATTTTCTATTAGGGTATTAGGGTAATACTTTCAAGTATTTAAATAAATAAATAATTTTCTTGACAGAAGACAATATTTTCTTGCGAATATACATGGTGGTCCCGAGGTAATAGGCCAAAATTCATGGGTATATTCCCGAAGCAAAAATATTGCGATTTAACCGACCTTACCTTAGTCCAAAAGTTGATAGTTTCAAGGTGTTAAATGTAAAATTATTATTTAGTTATTTTTTCATTTATTCCTTAACAAGTGCAAACATCCTCACAAAATTTTGAGGTTTGGAGTTCTTTAAGTAGAGGCAAAAAGGCCATGTCAGAAAGGCATATTTCTTTACTAATGTTTACTATTTCACTGTTCATCTCAATTTTTAATTCTAAATAAACCCTTGTTTTTAACATTTCTAAATTATTTTAATTATTTCAACTATTAGCATTGGAAGTTTCAAAGCCAAATATCTCGAAAACGGTGCGAGACAGCTACTTTTATAAAGTATACCTTTTTTGTGTAAAAAAAGTTGGAAAATAAGAATTTGATACCAAAGATGAAATACCTTAAAGTATAAAAAAGTTATGTCGTTTTTAACATATTCAATCTACAGCAGTTAGCGCCCTCTATGAACTTTAACCAAAATGTGAACAGATTTCTATTCCTCTACCCAAAGGGCCCTAAACCCCAAAATTTTGTGTGGATATTTGCATTTATTAAGAAATAAATGAAAAAAAACTAAAATAATATTTTACACTTCAACACCCTGTATCTTCTTTACTATCAACTTTTGGACTAAGGTAAGTTCGGTTAAATCGCAATATATTTGCTTCGGGAATCTACCCATGAATTTTCGTGGCATCTTTAGCCCAATACCTCGGGACCACCCTGTATAAACATGCGACACCTTAAAATCAAATGTTGTACATTTGAATCAAGAATTTTTTGCATGCACCGGGGAGAAACTAAAACAATATTGCGACTTTCGTGCATTTATATGCAAAATTATCTGTAAAAATTTTATTTGAAGGATATTTATGGCCCGTAATTGCGGAATGTAATTTCAAACCTAGAAATTTTAACTTAGGAGTTGCTAAAAAGAATAACTTCATGCTTCATGTAACACTGCGCATATAGAATGCAGTATTTGTCCATTTTATCTTTTTGGATACAATATGTACAAGCTGCTAAACCGAAATTCTGTTCGCTTTAGTACCATTTAAATGCACAGTCACAATCGAATCATCAGTTTTATGTACCCAGGGAATTAGTATTCACATTTTATCCGTTTAGACAATAATAAAGGCGAGATAACAAGTTTCCAAAACCAAGGAAAACACGGGTCCCAGCTCGCTTAATAGCCGGCGGGACATAAAAAAGTAATTTCTCCACACGAGAACACGGGAATTTATAAAGCCATTCGTTTCCCCATCCATTAGAAACGTGATATCTCTTTCCTTGTTATCGCCCGGGGTGGAAGATGGAGGCGCCCGCGACAGGACAACGCAGCCGAAACCTCGCCGTAAATTATCCTTAATATCGACAGGGACACAATAAAATTCGTTTGGGGCCGAGAGAGCGAGGGTACGTTTCACCTATTGTTTAATATGACAGTAATATCTGAATAACATCGGATTTAACGCATAAAAAAACAAACTCGGACTCCCCATGTTGAGGATGGTGTGGCCTTTGTCGACTTCGAACAATAAACTATGCAGGTGAGATTTTATTAATTTAAATAAATTTGTGGGTGTCGTTTACAAGGCCCGCTGGATAATGCCATCGGACGGGGACCCCACCTACACGGAGAAAAGTGTTCGCGACCAAAACGATGTCATCTATTTTGTTGTACAGAAAAATCCCGAATATTATGTACAATGAGAAACCGAGTTTACCTATCTCAAAAAACCATTGCGAAATTCAGGGGAACAACAAACATATAAAAAGAACGAAAAATTACCCGCTAAACTTCAAATTTCGATTATAAAACTGGCAAATTTTTATTAGTGCGCTTGGTCTAAATAACAATACATTTAAATTATTAACTAGCATAAAACAGGCTTGAATGGTTTTTAACGAAATATGCGGACATAAAATAAAGAGTATGCAAAACTACAATAAAAAATCTTAAAAAAAATAACTAAGTTATTAATACAAGATCATAGGAGGACCGTAAATTAAAAACAACAAAAGGAAAGTATTATATTCGCCCAAAGAATCTGTAGCTAACGGCTTGACCTACTTTTTTGTAACGCCCTGTATATTTCTGAAAGTATTTTGAGAGTACACACGTTTTTTTACATTGATTGACATTAATTGTAACAAGATTTGATACGAAATACGAATTGGATGTACTGAACATTTCAGTGAACACTTCTGCGAGTGTAGTAACAAAAATTCTTCCGTAACACCAAGTAGGTTGTAAAAAAAATACCGTAGCGTACGAAACGATCACAATTATCGAGCGAATGCATTAACATAAAATGTCATTCGGCGTTTCCGTCCCTCGGACACGACCGATTACGATGTTTTGTTTACAAAGTTCATTAATCACAAAAAAAGGCACGGGAACGGTGCTTGGGTAATTTGAGCCGGCAATTTAAATCCAGGCTTATTGTCGGGCATTATCTTCCGCCAAATTATCTTATTCTCTTCAATTTGCCCCAGCGGTTTAGAACGATGACCCGACAGAATTTTGGCATCGAATTATACGGATTAGTGCAACGGGTCGAGTGGAAAAAATGAGGAATAATAACTCAGCATTATGCCGGGAACAGCCCGGGCAGTAACAAATATTTCGGGATCATTCATTGGAATTATTATTTATAATTGGATATTCAAGGCCGGTGTACAGGACGTGCTTAAATAGGAGAACGCAGATGCTATCGCATTGAAGTCGAAATATAATTGGATCGAACATGCCTTAGCCCTACGTTGTTTCATCTGCAAATTAAAGTGGATTGAAGTGAACCCTAGTTATTAAAGATACAAAAAGTAATTCTCACTAGTCAATTTTTTGTGAATATTTGTAGAACTATATTAATTTTTTGTAAATGTCACTTTGACAGCTAGAACTGAGTTAATTATCATCAAACTAGAAATATTTAAACTATTTAACATCACCATCATTTGCCATCGCCATCGACATCATCATCATTATCGTCGTCATCATCGTCATCTCTTCATCTTCGTCATCGTCATCTTCGTCAGTCTCATTCTCATTTTCGTCGCCATCGTTGTCGTCCTCGTCTTCGACATCATCGTCGTATAGATTTGAAAATTCAATGTTATCAGTTACAGTTGAAGATGTTTCTTTAATTTCAAAAAATATCTCAATCAAAAGAGAGGTGAAATAATGAGTAGCAACCAAAGAGTTGCACGTCGGTTTCTCAGAGGTGGCACGAGGACACAAGAGATTATCCTCGACATCGCAACAAAGTAAGGAGGGACACTAATTAATGAAAATATTTCTCCGCCAACTAGATAAACGTATCTACATCCGACGACGTGCCGATAAACAAATGAATGGTAGCGACGTCCGAACCTCAAAACATTGTAGCGCTGGTGGACAAGTACAAGTCCGAAACGTCACCGATAACGGCCCATTTAATTAGAGGATTCTAGAGGAATATTTCGAGCTCGATCGGCGCCCAGTTGGGGGATAAGTAAGATTAATAAAAGCATTTCGAATGTTAATTAATTGGAGATATACTTTGTGGAGGCACTTTTATCGACGTCCTGAGTAATATGTTTGGCTTAGTATGATTTATTTATAGTACTCTCTTCGACGTTGAGAAATGGAAAAGCGTTCGTTAGTCGCAGGTGTTTGAAAAGTAGAATGCACTACTGGATGTTCAGTTTTAAACTGTCCAGAAAAGAATCTATATTTCTCCGAAATATTGCAACTTTATCATTCAGTCACATTTTTTTTATAAAACTATAGCTGGTCATGGTCTTGTTAAAAAAAAGTGATCTACGGTATCCAAAAGTGTGTAGTTTGGTTTTACACACACTGTTGCGAGGCAACCTCGTTATTTTCGCTCTAAAAATGTAACTGTGTTTTCAAAACAAAAAAATAAACAAGAACGACATCAGATCTAGCCGATAAAGATAAGATCGCATTGTGTCAAGCGAACAATTCTCTAACAGAGACCGCGGACAATTTAGTGGTGGCCGGATATTATGATACAAGTGCTACTTCTCAATTAATAATCCACAAAAAACAGCGTGTTCAATCTATAAACTCTTGAGACACATCCTGTTTGTCAACGCTGGAACGATATATGTTCGCGGACTCGTTAGAAATGCCAAAACTTTTTGTGAAAGCCACCGGGCCATTCTTATGTAAATCGAACATCCTATTTTTTTGGCTAGACAACCAATTAAAACAAACAGGATGCATTCTTAATTACTAAACACGTAATATTACAATAAAAATAACACTGGTAGAGCGCAACACGATTTTTCTGTAAGAGAAAAGGAACACGGTTTATTATATTTATTTGGTGATGGCCATAGAACTGATCCCTGAGGGGTGCTCGAACAATTTAATTTCAGTTAACAACAGAAAACGCATTTAAATGCGGAGAATCGAACGAATTCGGTTCTTCGGCCACTGTATACTCTCCCCAACGTTTTATATTCATAAGTTGACATGAGCTGATACCCCATGGTGAATGCTAAAACAGTATTGAATTTTTTTCCTCCTTTGTCGGCAGATTATCATCGTCCTCATTCTCATTCATGACAATAATGAAGAATTCACTTTCTATAAATTATAAAAGCAAAATACAAGATTGATATGGAGCCGACATTGAAAACGAAACAAAAAAACATTACCTTTGAACGATCTCAGTTAAATTTAAGATGTTTCTCTTCACTTTCCTGTCATAACTGTGTCGAATGGCTAAATGAAATATCAGTACGACCGTTGCTTAACTGGGATTGAGCAACGCGAGCTTGTTTGGGAAATTAATTTGAAATCCGCCTAATTATGCCAATAACTGCTAATAAAGGCAATAACAGAGGTTTATCCCGAGCGTTGGTAAGATGACAGGCGATACTATTGACGTTAATACAACTTAAAATCGCTCATAAAGTTGTCGACTTAAAAATTTACATAAGTGACGGTCTCCTTAAAATTGTAGTAAGAGCTCGAAATCGCGCGATTGATTGATATGTTTGGAAACATTTTTACCTTACTTTCCCTCAATTGTAGTTCAAGACTGTCAACCAATGCTGAACTTAGACTCGTATGGTTAAAAAAACTACTATTTGTGTCCGTTCTTGTACGGTTTCCAACAAAAACACTGTCAAAATAAAAAAATACCGCCACTTGTACGTCACAGCGGACAGTAAAATTGATGATCATCTCTTTTAAGTACGTTGTTTAAATATCCATAAATAGTGTCCGCGCTTAAAAGAGTTTTAAGTCAAAATAACGGTTATTCACACGAAGAATGGCAGTTATTGAATATTATTGTATACGGGATTCTAAGTTATTGCCTTGGAATCAATAATTCAGCAGCAACAATAACGATTTCATAACACTGTTAACAAAAGGACGAGGTTTGTTTGGACTTGCGCAAATAAAGGTGTGTTTGAGGAGGATACATTTATATGGGAGATTGATTTATAAACTGGTCTACGGGGAGACTCACAACTGTGTAAAAAATTTAGGAGATATATACCACTGAAAATATAATTAAAAGAGTTATTATAAATTAATTATTGATCTCGAGAAAAACAAAGTTTGAAGTTGTTATAAGTATCTAAATCACTACGTAGCTGAACGACTGTTTGTTTATTAGAATGTACCGATTAGATTGGGCAAATGAGTGTTTATCACTGTGGTTTTCATACTGCTCTTATTACCGTGGTTTATTGTTTACAGCAATTAATTTGATTTCGTCCTGTGGTGTTTATACTGTATAAAGTACGAGGGCACAAGCCTCGCGGACTCATCTGGAGAAAAATCCTGGGACGCCCATGCCTTTAATTGATATCCGGGCTCTTATTACTGCTAACAAACTGCCAAGTTGCCGAATATTATTATTAAGTACCGGCGAATTACTGTAATGGACTGCACTGTCGATAAATACTGTATAAAAATATTATTCTTGTCGTGCCATTAACGTCAAATATACTCGTAAAATATATACCTGGCCTGGCCTAATGAGAGAGAAAAAACGATAATTACTTTTTCGCGAGGACCGTATCTCATCTCGCATGTCGGTTGAGTCTTCCACTTTTTGACGTGCGAGCCTATACAGAGATCGAGGATATATGATGTATTCCAGTTTTTTTATTCATTGATATTTCTCAAAAGTTAAAGTCTAACGCCAAATTCGTAATCAACGACCACGGAAGCGTTATAAGTATATCGGACATGAATTTAAGGGAATTTTAAATTTTTTGTTGACGATTTTATGTATGTGACTTTGTTCAAACAAAGCAAATTTTGTCTATCGGACTACACCGGTTGAGGCAGTCATATACCTATATTGTGTCGATTCCAGCTTAGTTGGAGCTCCCCAGCCCCTTTGTATTAGACACATTTCGAAGCCGGTCGTACGCCAGCAGGTTCTGGCAAATTATAAGACAGGAACTAATGAGTTGCTTGCTATGCGGCGTTTTGGAATACGTTCCGCGGAGATATATACGCCCGGAGTGACAATCAGAAATATCGGCAAGTGCGTCGCCTAGGGACCCCGTGGAATATACGCTTGCCAATTAATAATAAGTTGTTTTAAATACTCTCGGACCCGGTGATCCGAGAGGAAAGGCGATATAGGCCGGCAGCCAGCCACAGTTCTATGGAAATGGCAAGTTATTGTGGCCCAATGGCGGCTCGTCGTATGAAGCAACTGAGGCTGGGCCTCACTGTAAAATTCGGCTCTCACAACGTATATTTTCATACTATTCTACTATTAACCTAAATAAACAGTTATGCGGTTAAAATAACGTGATTTAGTAGGGAACTGAATCCGGCTCAAAACTACTTATAGTTTCAGTGTTTCCGTTTGCGGTTAATGTACGTGTCGCATAGTACGCAGGTAGTGTAGATACTTATTTAATTATCAAATATGTAGCTAATAATGAAACTATGTCGCTATTTTGTTTTATCTCTTGAAACACCTTTTCCAAGACGTAATGACATAAACTACTGCTCTAAACAAATTAAAATCACTAGTCAAAGAATTTCTGTAGTAGGGCTATATCTCCATAATAAGAAATTACGTGGAAATTTATTCCTATTATTTGAAAACGGATTAAATTATCCAAATAGTTATTATTTTTTATAAAATCTGAATGAAAATCCTGCTCGTTAACATCAGTTTTTGTGTAATGTTGTAAATGCAACTAAAAATTTCCAGATGTATTTAATCGTTTGACCTCGAAAATTTAAACATTTTTGCCTGCAGCGCTTTTTTTTTCTTCCTTGCCCCCCCTAGTAAAAAAGCCACTGGACTCACCTTATTCACAATGTCACGAGCCGCCATTGGTGTGGCCCTATGACGCCAGACAGGGAAAAATAAATGTCAATTTTGAATATTTTAGGGTATAGGTAATATTTTCTCATTCAAAGTCTAGACAGCAATAGCATGTAAAAGTCAATAAATAATTTTTGTCTGCCGACCTTCGCATGTGGATTTCGCGGGAACAATGACTACCAACTGTTATTGCCATCATCTAATCAGAAAAGGTGATTGTCATTTGTTTTTCGAATGGTTTTCGCAGTAAAAATTAGATTACAGCTTATAAGACCCAACAACCGACATATCATCGCCTAGTGACGTCACTACTAATGGTTTAGTCGGTTTGCAGTCGCCAATGACAGACTACTAGATCAGTCACACTGTAAGGCGTGCTTTCAAATAATTTTATATAGTTATATATAGAGTGTCCTTCAATTTGGCTGCCAAACTTCTACAGAGTGTTCATGGGTCAGCGCAAACAACACTTAATGTTGAAAATGTTGTCACCGCCGTTCTTGGGGGTGAAAATTCGAAATATTTAAAATTATACAATTTTATTCGACTTCTTGTTTAAATGTGAATATCTGGACAAGTTGTGATACAACCTATACAGGGTGTTCCTAAATAAGTGTCGCAACGGAAAACTGTAAATTCCCCTTGAAAAGATAAACATTTTTCTCTCCGAGCTTTCGTTTTCGAGATATACGGTGTCAAAATTTTTTTTCAGATTTTTGCCGATATCTTAGGAACCGTTTGAACTACAGGACTGAGCTTTTGCACATACATTACCACTATTAATAGCTACTTGCAGCAAATGTCGTTAAATTTCGTTAAAATTGTAGCAAAATGTTTGTTTTTCTTCATAAAGTCATTTTTCTTGAAAACGGTTGAAAAATTAAAATTCATTGGCGCGTCAGAATTTGATGTCACATGTAAATTTTTCCAGTGGCGTAAAAGTTAGGGGGGAAAAACCCTTAACGATACCTTAAAATCTCCACCACTGAATTCTCAATGAATTCGAGAAAAGTGCGAAAAAGTAGCTATTAATAGTGGTAATGCGTGTACAAAAATTCAGTCCTGTAGTTCAAACGGTTGGCAAAAAATTAAAAAAAAAATGAAAATTTTGACACCGTGTATCTCGAAAACGAAAACCCGGAGAGAAAAACGGAAGGGGAAAATATTGTTTCTTTTTTCAAGAGGAATTTACAGTTTTCCGTTGCGACACTTATTTAGGAACACCCTGTATAATACTAACCTTCCTAATGGGCGTATCTTTTGGTGGTTAGAGCATTTCAATATTTCTGGGGTTAGCCGCTCGCCTAAACCGCAAGTTATGAGCGCCCAGCCACCACAAAGCAGCAATTACCTTTTTTGTCAGTACTTTTAATTAACCGAGGCAAAAACTTAATTTACTGTTCGTAGATGAATTCTTTTGTTGCTTTTATCGCCCGGCAGTACGGCACTGCGGCCGAGCCATAAAATTTTTGTAATTACCCTTTATCCCATTAGTCACTACATCTTTATTTGAAGGTGTAATTATATAGGTGGCGCGCATTACGATCAAATAATTACTGTAATTAGCCGGGCCGATGTGTGGCTAAGTGTTTCGCTAAACGCAAAATAAACAGTACGGACCCGACGAGTTACGATGCTCGAAGTGACCTTCGTGGGTCTTTAACGATTGCCGTAAAACAAACAGTTTTTTTTAGAACTGTTTGTACTCGTGTTGACACATTTTTAGTACGTTTGGAGGCATTCACAATTTGGTACATGATTTTAAGGACAGTTGGTTCGATTACAGACAAATTAAAACAAAAACTTGTATAAAACACTTCGGAAATACACGTATCATTAAAAATAAAACCCAGATCACCAAAAACATCTGTAATAAAAATAATTATGTTTGATATTCAGTGCGTTCATGATGAAAGGAACAATTAGTTTAAAATTCAGGTAATTATTTTGTGGAAAAACGCTCGGACATTAGACCAGGGTCGATAATTTTTGGAAGCAAAAAAAATTATAGTAGGATGAAACCCATTGGAAAGGTCGCGAAGGGGAAGGGGCCGAGTTTTTAAGGGTACAAACGGTTTCCCTTGATTTCCGGAAAACTACAAGTCTTATGGAAAAAAGTTAAATGGCAAAGTTGTAGGTAGTAAAAAGATCTACAACTTTTGTATTTACACTTTTTTCACATAACCTCAAAATTTATGTGAAAAATTCAAATAACAAAGTTTTTTGTTTTTTATTTTTCTTTTACAAAAAGTTTTGTTTCACGAAATTTGGTGAAAGCTTACGTATTTATGTCCCAAACACGCTGTAATTTTTTTGATTTGAAATATTTATTTTTTCACCTTATTTTTACTTAATATCGAAAAAGCACCCTAATTTTCAATCGAAAATTCTCACGTCAAAATATCTGCTTTTTTAAAAACGTCGGTGGGCTTTTTCTTCATTGAAATCTCTACTTTTTGATGGTGTAAAAAAAATATACATTACTGTGATAAGTTTTCTTAGAAAATGAAAAGAAACGAAAAAAACTAGAATCCGAAAACTCCTAATATCAACGCCACCTGAAAACAACAAATTTAATAAATATAACTCAGTTAAACTATTCAGTAGAACCTACCTCATTCATAACATGATCTTCGTCTAGGGCTTCACGCAAAAATTGTTCGATTTGTTCTCTTTCTAAGACTTTGGATTTTTTTGGTTTGTGCTTCGATTTTAGAAATGCCACTAGTCTTCCGAATTTAGAAATTTCAATGTTCTGATAAACTCTCAATGTTGACTTCAACATGGAATATTTAGTCCACAATGTTGATGGAGCTAATTTCTCACTTAAATTAAAAAAATAAGCCAGCAAAACATCTTCATTTACACCTTTCAGCCCTTCTTTGATTTTCCAATCTTGAAATTCCTTCAGTTCTTTGTTGTATATAGATTTTGATTTCCAGACAGTTTCAGACGATTTAATTTTACAAATGCCTCATCATTCAGTATTATTGTGATTTTAAAAGTGCTACTATTACTGTGGTTTATTGTTTACATCAATCTTACATGTTTATAACAATGCAGAGATATTTTTTTATGAATTATCCTGCATATTAAGAAGAAAAACCCACTTTCAGTAGCACCCTGTATATTAAATCAAAACTTATGAGAGTATTAAGTAAAACCTGTGACATATTTAAGAATTATTGGTTCATTACTACTTACTACGTTAGAACAGACTTATAGATATCATGCGGCGAATAAAAGCTTTAGAGAAGACATTTTCTCGTGTACGAAGAAATCGAACCACCCCCGTACCTCCGATTATCAACTAAATTGCCGCGCGGAATGCGCCAGCCCGAGCAAAACACGAGACCGATGCGCAGATATTATCTCCTGGAAAATTTCACACGATATCGCGCAATTTGTCGCACATACTAAGTAAGCAAGTGTAAAAGAATGCCGTGGAATAGCAATTTTTTTAAGCGGCAGGCCAACGGCGATATATTGCCCCTCTAAGGCTAAAAGGGGAGTTTATATGCGGCGCGTATTCATTCGTAATCTAAGGTTTATCTAGCGGCCGCCTGTCGCAGCGCCGCATCCTCCGATTTTCACCAATAAATAATCCCGGACACCGGCGCGCGCCGGATGTTTTGCGGCGGGGTCCCTCCAACCGTCGATAACTTATTTGAGAGTTTTAGATATTCGAGATCATTAATTTTTGTATTTTTTTATATCCTCCTTCACAATCTTACGCCTTTGAACTACTATTTGATAGTAGACGAGTCATAATATGAGAAATATGTGAGATAAGATTGTGATGCAAAGGTGTAACAGTGGCAACTTTTACTGCTCACGATAAATTTTTAGACAGAGCTGTACCATAACAGATTAATAGCGTCATATCGTTTACCGGCAAAACAATAGGCAAGTGTACTTAACGTTTTTGAAGAAATGTTACTTGAAAAATTATCTTTAGACATCTTAGAGAGGATCTAGGTCAACCACGATGGAGCACCTTCATTAACTGGACATTTTTTGTGTACAATAACTTCCAAATTGACAAAACTATCGATAGAATGAATAGTTCCAAAAACGTTTTAATTGTATTAATGTGGTAGGTTAGTAGGCAATAAAAAAATATATTGGATTGGCAGAAAATATTCTGGCAATCGAGTTTCACAACTCTGTTTACTTACTCTTCAAAATATTCTGCCGATTTCTGTAAACCTAGATTGAATTTGAGTTTCCTTTTCGCAATTTTCAAGCACCGATTTGGAATTTACCAGTAAAACCCAAACCCCAAAAGCAACGGCTCGTGGTACACCACTGCCTCAAACGTGCTACGTTTCTCATATTCATTTTATTGGCTGTCCCCTGTCCCATTTAAATTGGTAATACAAATTGCTGTTCTTGTCCTCTGGCTGCATTGCTAGCATATTTGTGAGTCTATAACTTTTTACGAGAAAAAAAAGGACACTGTTTCTTCTAACCGAGGAACTAATCTTTCACGTTAATAAATCCTTTACGATCGTTTTCGAAACGCTTCCAGTTAGAATAAAAAAACTATGTCGAAAATGACGAGCAAATTCTCATGAAACATGAAAAAATGATTACGTTACATTAAAACGTAACTGTTTCCCTGATTACAGACGTATGTTTTTTTTTATAAAACTTTTATGTGCCCAGTAAAACTTTCGCTGCTTGAACCGTAACTGTAACATCTCAAAAATTTACCTAAAATACATCGGGCGATACGATCAGTTGAAAAGGACCGTTTAACTTTATTGCTGCGAGCCGAGCATTTCCTCTCGTGCTTAATTTTTAAATTTTAATTGCCGGCCTTAAGCGAGCAGTGATATTTATCTGGAAGAAATATTAATTAAATCCAAATGCCCGCTGCACTTAACCGACGATATATCAAAATTCATTACACGTGGATAAACACATTTAATTGTTTACGGCGATCACAGATAGAAACGTGCCAGCCAAATCAAAACAGGTCTCTCCGGAGCCATGTCGTTCGTAGTCGAACTTCTCATTCAGAAATAGAACTAGACTAGGGCGGATTTGTTTTGAAGTGTATGTGAGAGGGGCAAGCAATTTTTTTCTGGATTATATTCAGTGCAACTCACATAATAAAAGTGTAGATCTCTAGATCTGGGCGAGGTCCGGAACATTTTCAAAATTGCAAAAATGTTTAAAAAAAATAAAAAAATTACTATTTTATCTGAGTTTTTTACTTATATCTTGGAACTTATGCATTTTGGAAGAATATTGAAGAGGAAAAAAAATTTTAGAATTGAATTTTGCACAATACACTTAAGTTAAAAATGTTTAAATGTATTACCGATGTTGCAAAATAGCAATAATTGATGAAAAAAAGGCGAAATAATCAAGTTTCTTGGATAATTTTAAAAAAATATTTTAATTACTTCGAGGGCATTCTGGTAAAAAAAAAATTTTTCACATAGAAAAGACCGCTCAACCTTTCAACTGGCTTTTGAACAATTGAAATCGGTTGATTAAGACAGCCACAGTAAATTTTTAAGCACTTTTTTTTTATTTTTAAACAATTAGATTACATTTATCAATTTACAATTTAGTTTTTTCAAAAATTATAATTTAAAGTACTATTTTTTCTTAATTTTATCTGTATTTAACAAAAAATAATAATTTCCAAATAATTTTTTTAATTTAAATAAAAATTATTTAAATAATTGTAATAATTATAACTAAATATATTCATATTCAGTGTTAAAATATATACGTAAACAAATTTTTTCCTTGAAAAAATGCAATAGCGTAAGGTAAAATATACAGCATATTTAATGCATAAATAATAAACTTTGTTTATAACAAAATATGTGCAAATTAGACAGTTGGCATTAAGATATTCGAATACATTGACACGCGAGACATCGGATAAAAAAAAAGATCGAAATTGGTCCATTAGAACCCGAGATAATGCAATTTTTTCGTATCTTCGCATTTTGAACCTCCTGAATTCAGTCTCGCAGCGAAAGCCCCTCTCCCCCACTTTTCGTATTTTGGGTCACTTTTCACGCGTGCGAGCGACAGCATTTCCGCTGATTTACTATGTTGCCCATACCATATGGATATGAAAATTTTTTCCAGCTTAGAACTCGGAAAAACGAAGCCACTGAATCAAAGGTTATTGCTAAATTGTTTTTAAATTAACGGTAAATGCTGATAAACTTATATCTCGAGAACCAATAAACGGAATTTAACTTTTTTTTTCTTAAAGAACCGCCTTTCCGAGTACTTTAAAATGATAATATTTGGAAAAAACTAAATTGCAAATTGATGAATGTAATCTTATTGTTTAAAAATAAAAAAAAAGTGTTAACTTTAAAAATTTACTGTGACCGTCCTAATCAACCGATTTCAATTTTTCGAACACCATTTGAAAGGTTGAGCGGTCTTTTCTATGTGAAAAAATTTTCAAGTATCTAAATCCGTTATTTGAGGCTGTGCAACATTTTGAAAATTAAAAAAAAATTTTCAAAATTTTTTTCATAAAAATTATTTTGCGAAAACTATCGAATCGATTTTAATGAAATTTGTTGTTGGTTTGGTAGTTTTATTATACTCTAAAGTTTTTTTTACCAAAATTAGAATGCCTTCGGAGCAATTAAAATATTTTAAAAAAATTATCCAAAAAACTTTATTATTTTGCCTTTTTTTGCCACTGTTTTCTAGAATCTCTAGTTAACTTTACCAAGCACATCCTTTTTACAAATTTTATGAACGAACCTGAAAAAATAACGTGAGACCTTTCTACACATCTTTACTCGTATAAATTCTGTTCCTTTTCCATGTTGATTGGACTGAATACTCCCTGCTACTGAATCGCCTTTTTTACAAATTGCCCCGCATTAACTCCAGTCGAGTAGCGAATTCTTTCGATGTGAGTAAGTAACAGCGCGATATTAAATTTTTATGCACTCTCGAAATAGGGCCAAGGCAACTTATCTCTGGCATTTCACAAATGAGCGGCGAACAGTTCGAGCAGTAGTAATTACATTACGAATTTTATACGTCTCGCGGACCACACTTTGCACGGGGACGCGTAAAAATGCATTTTTATGCGGCAGCATTTTCGCCCGGGGCCGGCCAACTACCGTTTTAACCTCGCAAAAAATATCTAAATTAAATGTTGATAACTAGCCGATGAATGTTGTCCGAACAGGTCGGTTTTTTCGAATCGTGAACCGTTTTGATTTCTCTCCAATTGGAAAATTTTCCATTCACTAACATCTCAGCACTACAATCAGTCCCTGAGGATCTCGGTAAAACTATCAATCCAAGTCAATATTCTTCAGAAGTAGAAGTTGCTATTGTTACATCTTTGCATCACAATCTGACACGTACCACAAAAAGAATATAAAGTATAATTTCCAATTCCTTAAGGAGGTACCCAGTGCTCCCTCTGTGCGTCATATTTTTTTGAATTTTTTTTTTATTCTAGATTTTGAGATATTGTTGAAAGTTGTTCATTTTAACATAGGTTTATATGGCGAAGATAGACGGTGCGGCTCTTTTTTTGCCCATAACTGAGAAAAAAAAATGTAGAAATTGTGAAACAAAACTTTTCCATAGATAGTACACAGTATTATCTTATTTTTGATGTCAAACTAATGTATGTTTTGAACATAGTACAGCTGTATTAATTAGAAATCGAAATCAATAATTGCATTTCTGTCTGACTTGAGGATTAATGTGGCAACGTCGCAATCAGCTGACAGCAAGGAGGGAATACATTTGAAAGACTTGATAAAAACGAAATTGATTTCAAACATATACAATTTTCCTAAATCCCATCTACATTGTTATCAACAATAAATTATCCACAACAGATGACTTTTTGTAATGTTTTTAAAAAACTAGATTAATTAAAAAAGACTAGGAAGCTCTGATATATTTATTGGAATAAAAAATACAGGTGATAAATCCTTTTTATATATTTAATGGTTTATAATAACATCGTAATCATTACCCAGCAATATTTAGGGTTACATAAAGTTTTCTTTACTTGATTAATATAATTAGTAATACTTGAGATAAAAGCATTTGTACGGAATACCTAACAAAGGAACATAAATATTTCTCAGCAAACTTTATATCTAAAAAATTAGTTATAGTTGCAAAACTTTTGTAACATTACTAAAATAGAGATTAAAAACACGAACAGTGAGTAATAATGTAATTTCTATCACAGAACCTTCAAAATTGCATCCAACATTTTCTTTGACTTGGACGAGAGATGGGCGCGAGTGTCATTTCATTTCTTTAGAACTAAATTAACATAATTCTCGTTGTTTTACCAGTTCACATGATTTACGGATTTTAAATAAAGGATACAAATCTTCGCGAGGATAATACGATATATTTGCTATATATAATAATTATATTGTACATAGTTTACACACAATACATTTTTGAACGCGTACGCATCTTTACCCGAATTTGACGCGCAATATCTCCGATGTCCGAGGTCTGTAGGTTCGCAGTGTGTACGACTGCTAGTCAAAGTAGTGGATTTTTTCCATTTTTTCTTACAGTTTCAACAAACAATTCTATTTTTATAACACACAAGATGTTTTAAATATTTTCCACATCATTAAGAGAAAACAATTCTTGCAAACATGTGGACTACTCAAATCGTGGAATTTTCTGACCCCCTCCCTGCCCTCGTACGGATTCCCATAAAAAATGTGAACTCAGCGACAACTAAATATCTCTTTGTTTATGTAGTTTCAATTGCTCGTATGCCGGTAAGTCTGAAAGTGACCCGAGAATGTGTACAAAAAAACCGATAAAACAGTGCTCTTTAAGGGCATATTGTATGTAAATAGAACGACATTCTTGCTACCAATACGCAGTCCCAAAGATGCACGGTTTAAAAATAGCAAGGATTACCTACTCTTATTATGCACATCACAGTCACTTTTTGTATGAGCTTAAGAACTGGAAACTGGGAATGGTATTTTTTCGCTCGAAGCTACTTAACGCGTTCCTAAATGGAATAAAACAATTCCCGTTTAATATTTAGAAGCAAAAGTTGTAGAAGTGTATTCCAAAAGATGATTTTTTTCTATCTAGACGCCATTTTATCCACTAAAAATAAATTAAACCTTAGATTTCAACGATTAAATTCTCGTTATCTATCGATGAAGATATACAGCACGACCAACTATCGGCGGCGGCTAAATAAAAAATTAAAGCCTATAAAACTTGAAAAAAAAAACAAACAGTCTCCAATCGGCCGTAATAGTGGCCATTTCAATTAACAGGAAAAGCATTAACCAGCGCCACAGCTGCCGTAGATCACTAACAGGTTAATGCGCTCGTTTTCTTAAGAGGTCTCAACCGATACCAGCGCTGCCTATGAAATAATTTGTCAATAAAATGTAATTTTAGTCGTTCTCAGCTTATAAAATCTGACGCGATTCGAAAAAGTAATATTCATTACATTCATATCAAACCAAAAATTGTTATCTACCTAATATTAAATTAATTAAATATGTCCCGATTTTCAAAAATTTACACGAAACATGTCACCTGAATCACTCTATATATTGTGCAAAACCGTACTTATCTTATCAACTTCGACGTCACCTGTTACATGGGTGTTGTATAACAATGAAAAAGTAATATTAACGGTCGGTAGAAGGAAGCACAGAAAACAAGCGCTTAGGTAGGGAATTCTGGAAGGAAGCCTAAATAGTTGAAGATAGGCAGTTGAAGTGAGAACAGCGCGGAGTGCTGTAAGATGATCAGTGTAGCGTGAAAAATATAGAAGTAGTGGAAAATTAAGTGTTTAACCGGTATTAGTTAGCAGGTAATATTCTTTAAGTACTTTGTTGTTAATTGTTCTATGTAATCTTATGATTGTGATGGTTATAGATGTTTCATGATAATAATTCTTTGTATGTTTAGCCTTCATTGTCTTACGCTCAGGGGCGTATGTTTTTCTAAGATAAAATTGTTACAATTATTATTATAGATTGCTCATTATTTATTACATGTTAAAATATGTATATTGTCGTGACTGCCCAGATATTGCATTAACGACCTCTTTGTTTCACATTTAACTGGTTTGTCATGATTAGGTTGTTCTTTGATTTCTTGTGCTCACTTTATGTCATACGTCTATACGAGCCTTGTTGAATTTACTAACATTTTCGCCCGTGCGGAACGAATCTGGATTAAGCTCGATTG
This sequence comes from Anoplophora glabripennis, assembly GCF_000390285.2. Classification (NCBI taxonomy): domain Eukaryota; kingdom Metazoa; phylum Arthropoda; class Insecta; order Coleoptera; family Cerambycidae; genus Anoplophora; species Anoplophora glabripennis. The sequence continues at coordinate 731,944 of NW_019416242.1, forward strand.
CCTCCCGTATGGGACTCCAGTGTTATGAAGGATCTTCCGAAATCTCAACTATAGCTGGATTGCCTCCCGTATGGGACTCCAGTACCTTCCGGCTCTGCCGGCTAACTAACACCAAACCTCTTCAGTTTTACTTGGAAGTGTGTATGACTAATATGAGGTAACAGATGACATTTAGTGACACATTAAATGAGACAGGTCTTATTTATCATAGCAAAGGATCTTAATTTATGCCTTTGGTTAGCGGTTGTTTTGTATTTATATTTGGGTAGTAAGAGCAACGATCGTGGGTTTCTCTGCCATGCTCTTTCCCCACAGGAGCTCTAGGCGAGCCTGGCACTCTCATTCTATGTTAAATGGTTGTTAATGTTTTTGTTGTTCTTTCTATTTGTCACATGTTTAATTTGAAGACTGTTGTACGTAAATAATAAAGTTAGGTGTATTTACTCTGTTTTTGTTTTATAAAATTAAACCATACATCCCCTCTAAAAAAGTTTGTAGCCAGCGCCTTCCGGTCATTTAAAAAAAATAGATACATACAAATTGTTTTTATAATAAAGTAGGATGTGCAACGTAACTGTTATTAAAAAAAAAGGAAAAAATAGTGTTCTCGAAATATCATTGAAAGGTCGTACGAAAACCGTCTATTAACCGTTTTTAACGTATAAAGGAACCAGAAGGACTAAGTGGTCTATCCGGCTGACAAAATGATAGAAACTTCCTAAGAGGAGCGGCATAACCGAGAATCTTAATATCCAATTATAAGCAGCCGAAAATAACGATCAAAGGAGGCGTCCTAAATTGTCCCGTGTATCTATAATTGCCCTGAGAGCTCCCGAAAATGACCGGACTCGCGTGTTACAAACACCTATACTAAAATAAACGGCCGCCTTATCAGTTCATTAAGTTGTATCCGTTCGTAAACCATCCGACTTTAAATAATCGATAAGATACCATTAGGTAGCCTGAGTGACGCGTCGCCTTAACGATCCCGCGTTTTTAGATAAACGTTAATCGTCTAGATAAGCGAGCGATCGGAAATCGCACTCAGCCTTTCATGAAAAAGGGTGATATTTTAAGGAAATGGGCGCTCCTAACCAGTTTAAGAACCAACAGAGGCAAGGATGAGACTTAAGGGGCCTACGTTTCAGGAGCGCACCACGTTGGGCGCCTAATCGCAAATCTACTCGTCTTTCGAATGTTGCAGATCGAGAATACTGCTCTGTCAGCGAAGTCTGCGTACGAACGTCTACCCTGGCAGTGACATTAAAAGAAAATACTAAAGTACTAATCAAAAAAGCAAAATGAAATCCTGTAGAAGATCGATTCGAATTCAGTACGCCAAAATACATAGATATAGCACTTTTATTTGACATGCCTGTGTTATTAAGAAACATTAGAAATAATATAATTATTGCCGCGATAGCAAACGCAACGCATCACAAAAACAACGCAGTCACAAAAAGCCGGCTCAAATTACACCTCCCCGACATTTAGCATGGCAAATGCACGAGCGTAAGTAAATGCAAAGCAAATTACACATCTGCTAGGACGGCGGCAGTCCGGTGGCACTCGATCCTTCCGAGGCAAATAACAGCGCCGCGGTCGCTCATGTACGTAATTCCACCCTTTATTACAAAATTCCAGGCATTACGGCTGCCATTAATAGAAATCGTAGTATGGCTATGATTGACAATCGGCGATCGGGGCCGTGTCGGTGTGTGTGGCCGGATCGCAGTCGTCGGTAATATCGGTAGTGGAGTTATCGACATTCCGTCAATAGTTGAGCGCGCCGCTTCTTGCGATTGTTTTTGTCGGTATTTGCGGTTTAATGGTAATCGGTTCGGGCTAATTCGGGATATTCGCCGTACGGAGGCACGTCTGCGTTTATAGGGTGCATTACCGGTAATTGAATAAATTATGGAAAAGGACCGCGAGACCCACCCGACGACAGGAATGGGCGCTATTCCAGCCTGTACACTATTTATCTTTTTTGCAGCCGGTAGGTAAGTACCTACTATTAAACAATTTCTTCCACATTAGGTAGGACATGAACGTTATTTAATATCAAAATATTAGAGCAAGAATTCTAAAGAAAATACTAATGGTGTAATCGAATTAATGATGTCGCCATTACTTTGGTGTCTTAGCCATTAAAAACAATAATGCTACAATTGTTTTGGTGTGTTAGACATTAAAAACACCAATGCTACAATTATTTTGGTGTGTTAGACATTAAAAACACTAATGCTACAATTATTTAGTGTGCTAAGACATTAAAAACACTAATGCTACAATTATTTCGGTGTGCTAGACGTTAAAAACACCAATGCTACAATTATTTTGGTGTATTAGACATTAAAAACACCAATGCTATAATTATTTTGGTATGTTAGACGTTAAAAACACCAATGCTATAATTATTTTGGTGTGATAGACATTAAAAACACCAATGCTACAATTATTTTGGTGTGTTAGACGTTAAAAACACTAATATTATGAATTTAAAATTATTTTGTACTAGATAGGAAGTAGATATAAGGAAATTGATAATAGAATAGAGATAATGAACGTCAATTCAGACAACAGTGTGGCCAAATTTAAAGGTATAGGCCTTACTTCGGTATATTAGACATTAAAGACACTAGTCTAATGGATGTAAAGCTGTTTTGTAATAGATGTTTTCCATCATACCCAGTATAAGGGAACTGGTAAAATATCATCAATAGACATCGATATGACCAAAATTAATGATGTCGCCACTACTTTGGCATATTAGACACTAAAGACAATAGTGCTACTAAAGTAAAGTAATTTCATAATAGATCCGATTATCGTCATTTAAAGTACCTTAGTAACTTAGGGCACATTGTGACCAAAATTATCGAAATTAACACTATTTTAGTGTATTAGACATTGAAAACACTAATACTGTGAATTTAAACCTATTTTGTAATAGACAACAGTGTGGCCAAAAAAGATATACGCCTTACTTTGGTATATTGGACATTAAAGACACGAATCTAATGGATCTGAAGTTATTTTGTAATAGATGTGTTCCATCATACCCAATATAAGTGAATTGGTAAAATATTACATTAACAGACATCGGTGAGACCAAAATTAATGTTGTCGCCACTACTTTGGCATATTAGACACTAAAGACACTGCTGCTACTAAAGTAGTTATTTCATAATAGATAGACATCCGTTTATCGTCAGTTAAAGTAAATTAGTAGCACATTGCATTACTAAATATCAACTTAGAACACATTGTGACCAAAATTATCGAAGTTAACACTATATTAGTGTATTAGACATTGCAAACACTAATATTGTGAATTTAAACCTATTTTGTAATAGACAACAGTGTGACCAAATTTAAAGACATAGGCTTTATTTTGTTATATTAGACATTAAATACACTATCTAATTGTCTAATTGATGTAAAGCTATGTTGTGATAGATGTTTTCCATTATAACTAATATAAGGGAATTGGTAAAATATTACATCAAAAGAGATCGATGTGATCAAAATTATCGAAGTTAACACTATTTTAGTGTATTAGACATTAGAAACACTAATACTGTGAATTTATATCTTGTAATAGACAGTTAGCTGATAACAATCTACATAAGGTATTCAATAATCGTGAATGTAAGAGCATTAGTAGAATTTTGCATCAATAAACATCAGGTTAGGGACAGTGTGATCAAATTATCGATTATTTTAGTGTTTTAGACATTAAAAACACTAGTACTACAAATTTAAGTTATATACTGTGAACACATTACAGTGAATGTAAGGAACCGAGTAGGATCTCATCAGTAATTTAGTGTCTTAGGTCTTAAACATTAAAAGCACTAATACTACCGTCCAGATCACGGCTACAAAAATGTGAAATTAAGCTTCGCTCAGCTTGAGCCCCGTCGAGCAATTTTGTAACACCGCGAGATATCTGGTGACCCTGCAACATGTTAAATCGCGTACAGACCCGAGGAATGGCGCGAGGCATTTAACGAAATATCCGCGGTTACACGAGTTAATAACTTCTCCCGAAAAATCCGTATAATTTTCGGTATTCCACGCATTCGGGTCCGCGCTCGGCCGCATCTCTGTACTTGTCACCACCGAGTGAAATATGTACTCGGCCGCCGAGAGAAACGAATGGCCCACGGAACCCTCAATTAACAATGCGCTCTTAATCAACGAAAGCGCGCCGTCACAGTGTCACGGGAGTGTGGTCCCGACATGGCACCAGGCCCTTATAAGGACCGTCCGAGAAATTGGCTGTCGGGCCGGAAGAAACGCCGCGCTTCGGATTCCGAAATTTCGAGTAATTTTTTAAACATCTGGTCCCGCGGCGATGCCTCTTAATTGAAAAGAATGGATTTTTCGGTTTTTATACGTATTTGTACGAAGGTATTTTTCGTCGGCCCTACAGAGATGATTGGCTTGTTTCGGACAGAAAAAAAAATTGTCAATGAAAAGTGTCAGCATCTTTGGAACATCCATAAAATTTATCAACTGGTTCTTAGCAATATGTGTGGAGTGCAGATTTTTGGAATAAAAATAAGACTGAGAAACCCACCTACAGAGGGTGTAAATTAAGAATGTCAACAATCTTTAAGCCAAAAATTGATACCGAAAGACTCTCCCGCTCAAAACCGCAGAAATTTTATTTCATTCGAAAAACGTATCAACTACTTCATTAAATCTAACTAACATAACTCTAGAACTACTCGTTTCGCAACAAGTCACATCAAGTTTTAGTCAAACACCACTTTCTAGATATTAAAAAGTATCATTATTTTTTCTGGAGCAATACGTAGGTTTGTCGTCTTAATCCTGAAACACCCTGTCTAGTCAGTTTCAGAGGAATATCAGCAAAAATTTCTGTAGATATGTGCATTCCTATTTTATGGCAATAATATTTTGATTACCGAGTTATCTTAATGCAAAGATGAGTGAAATTTTCAACATGATTATACTCCTAACGTGTTTATCAGTTTCCACTTCCTCCTGAGCTAAAGCTGTTGAAAGGCTGTACCAATGCTTAAAGGAAAACCGCTACGGCAACCCCGCAGCGAGCGGCTTGTACTCTGTGTTTCTTAGGCCAGAAGGGTCACGAAGGGCTAAGGCGTTGCACCAACTGAAGACACAGGTGTCGCCTTCAAAGCGAGAGGGTCAAGTGCAAAGGTAGAAAGATCCTTAAACTCAAAGTTTTTTTGCGCAACAAATAATTTGAACACTAATCTTACAGTGTTGGTAACCTTTCTTACAATATGGTTCTAGGTATTTTACATTTTTAGAACGAAATAATTACCGATATTATCGTACATTTTAAAGACGTAATTACAAAACCAAGGATCCCCTGTTTTATGTCCCCAAATAAAACTCCCAACAGGAAGATATCTCCGGATCCCTGGCAATAAATTCGTGGGCCCGGCGAAACATTCTAGATAGCCCGGGAATGCCTCTGATAATCTCTACATTATTTAAATATTCAAATCCTACATCCTCCATTTGATTACCTTAATATATTACTCAAAATTCTGGGATTCTTCGCATTTTCACCGCCTGGCTACCGCATATCACCGATTTATTATTATTGTTAACGCGCGGTGGAAGAAAATTTGTTGCGGGATGGTTGAACAGGGCGCCATCTATCTAAGATCAATATAAATAAACTCAACCACAAGAGGAACTTCGAATATTTGAAATATGAACGGTATGCGTTGACTACAGACAGCAATTGTCTTCCTCCCGAGCTTAATTTTCGAAATTAAAGTAGATTTACGTTATCTCTCTTGAAAACTAATACTTGAACGATCTTGAACCTTGAAAACTTCTTTGAAATGATCGTTTTGGATATATGGCGGGGCCTACAGGGCAGCTGGCACAATCAATTATTGCTCGAATAGAGACATTTAAAGAAGACATATTTTAATTTCACTTAATCAGGAAATGCCTTTGTAATAATGTTCGGAATTGTAGCCACTTGCCAGAAGTGTTTAACGATTAGTATAACTCAAAACGTCCAACAGTGCGCGGCCACTTTTCAACAGGTCCAATAAAAACTTAATAAACCAGCAAATAGCTCTGTAAATCACCGAAAGTTACGTCGTTTATCTCACGCATTTGTCTACTCCCAGGAATTTTTTCAAATTTTATATCAAATATAAATATGCGTTGGAAAGAAATAACTGAAATTTCACAATCGGGAGAGCAATTAATTAATTTAAATATCTCGAGGGGGATTTAATTTATATTATTAAAAAACGTCCACCGCCTGTATATTAACATCATCGCATCCGAATTCCGAGAAACAATCCTTAGAATCGCTCGTGGAGATTGTAAAGTCCCAACCTGACAACGGAGCTTTATAAAATCACACAAGTGCCTCCTTAAGGGGATTTATATGAGCCAGAAAAATACACTAAACCGTTTTTGTAAAAGACCACTTGATTATGGTTTATCGCCCAGGCTGTCACAATATTACGTCGACGAGAGAAATCCTTTGTGGGAACAAACGCCCAGGTGGTTGTTCGATGAGAAAGTGACGCGGGACCTCCAGGACCTTGTTGGCTGGCTGGGAGGTAGACACGGTGCTGGGAATGAAATATTAGATCCTGATAGTATTGTGGAAGCGTCCTGTAGCGAATGCAACTAAAAAACTGTAACAACGATAGCATCCACCAGGTGGTTTAAAAGTGATTTCAATTTCTTCGTTATTAATATTCTCAATCATTAATACGGTAGTTCTCTTCGTTCTACATTTATCTGAAGGTGTACAGTATATTTATATCAACTCAAAATGTTGTCCAACATCTTCAAAAGGTTTATTCCAAATCTTCTTCAAACCATATCCAAAGAATTGATATAACCTTCCTCACATAATCAACTTCTTCGAATGATGTACCAAAATGTTAGATTTAATCTTTCTCATACTTCTCCCAATAGTACAGTTTTGTTCGTGGATGCAATCTTCCTCAAACTAGTGACATTTTCAGAAGGTGTTTAAAGACTTATAGATGCAGTCTTGTACGTGGTATCAACTTCTTCAAAATATGTTCATGCTTTTCCGAAAGACTCAAAATGCATAGTGTTTAGTTACCTTCTGGAGAAGCTGATGGCGTGAGTAACTAAACCTCAAACGACTATTGATTTGCTAGACATGGGAAGCCTTCTCTTTGCCACCATTCCATCCTGTAAGCATAGTAAAAATCTCTAGACGGAATCCTTAGAACAACAATTTCAGTTCAGCGTTCATCAAGACACCACGTAGATCTCGCCGATAAGCTATCTCAATTCAAAACATCAGTTCTCCCTTTTCCCGAACCTAAATAAGGAACAGAGCTCCCCAGGACTCCTTTATGCGCCTTGCAGCACTGGTTCATAACTCAAGACCGGCATTGTGGCGACTATTCAGAGTAGATAGCTGCAGATATCAGATAACAATCGCTGAACATCCCGCACAAAGGGTTATTCCGTGTAACGATGCCGCTGCCGAGACGCTACTCCGCGGTTATGACGGTTATGACATATTTTTACGTGACACGAGTCGGCAGAGTGCACGCTCACCCACAATTTCCTGAAATCTAATATGGTATCTCTGTTCCACGTTCATTGTTTACTTTTCCGTGCAGGATCGGGTGGGCGGCGACGCAGTTACGAAACGCAGACGAAGGGGAAGAGTTTTTTCCTCCACTACATTTTGTTTTCAAGTGCTACTAGATTCGGCCGATTGGAGTTGGAATATCATTGAATACAGTAGGAGTTTGTCTAATGGCGACCCCATCGGTTCTTTTTATTATACCCACAAAACTATTCGAGATGACGTAGATTCCTCTTGGTATCCCCATAAAAAAAAAGCAGTTTAATAGTTGCATACGTCAAGGCGAGTGACACGTGCAACAGCGTTATTAATTAAAAAGAAAAATAAACGTTTCGAGAAAAGACGCTGTGGAGGCTCCCGCAATAAAATCCGTTTAATACGGGGCGTATTACCTCGCGTTGCGGCTACTTAAGTTATGAAATTGTCGAATTCTTTTTCTTGTTAAAAAGAGCGCGTCGAGTACTTAGCCTTCCCGCAATAAAGATGGTGGGTGATAAGTCTGGAGTATCGTGTAATTGGGTGAAATTATGACCGGCATATCAACTTTTATCGTTTATTATTCCAGAGTGTGTCTCGAATTTTTATCTTGTTATATTTTATGGAGTCTCTCTCTCTCTCGCGCGCGATGCATGTCTGGTTTTGGACTGCGGGCGGGTACGAAGAACCGATTTACTCAAATTCGACGTAATTTATCGGGAACTACTTCTGCCTGCAAGAGCGTTTTGTTAACAGGACGAAGGCAAAAACCTATCGAAAATCAAAACAAAAGATACGCGGCTAGGTAGGTGAGAAAGGCATATTGTCACACCTTCGAATTGGGGTTGTCGTAAGTTCAGTGGTGACAAATGAAAAAAAAAATGCTCACAAAAATGTTAATTTAGAAACAGCTTCTCTTTTTAATGTTGTCAAATATAGCGGTTTTAATAATTATTAATTAATAAGTTTTAAAGTTAAGTATCCTACGCGTATTCTAGCAACATATAAACAACAGTTTGGCAATGTTGTCACGCGTACTTAAATATACGATGTAGGTATTGATAAAAATGTTTTAAAGAATCAACGAATACCTATGTAGTTTCAGTTGATATTCTGCAGTGGTCTCACATTTAGGTTATTTAATCATAATTTCGTTAATTGGCTCCTATTTTCATTTTTTGGTATTGAATAACTTTAAATACAAATGTACGACTTTTCCTTTATTTCTTTTGACATTCTGATAATGATAATGCAATTAAATAGTAGTTGAATTCATGTTAATGTTAATGTAGGACATGAAAATATAGCTCTAAATATATATACCCCATCCAAATTTCGGCTTTTAATTATCGTCACAGCGATTAATTAAAAAAAAATTATATCAGCTCGTAATCAACTTAGAACGATTTTTTTTTAATTCGAAGCAAAATAGTACTAACTAAACTATAAGAGGTTACTATTTCATTTTATAATAAATACTTATCTTAATTCATTTTTAAACAAATTAAATTTGAAAAATTAAATTCTCAGTAAATGCATATGTCAATACAACTATTTAGGTACAAAATGATCGAAACTACAACGCCTGTGAGCTTGAGAAAATTGAATTGAAAACATCATCTTCTTAGACAACAAATTCCGACAACGCCAAACTAATAAAGCTTTCTGGCTGAAATTTTTACCACATATTAAGGGTGCAAAGAGCTTTAAAAATCCTGAATTACAAGTATCTGCGATGAAAATTGCATTAATTATTAGGAATTTAAGAAAACAGCAATTTTTGACCATTTTTGAGCTCTCGCGCATAAATAAATTATCGGAATTTAATCGGACTTGTCTCATTTTACAGGTTTTTGTATAAACCTTTTTTCGCTATAAATAACAATTTTTCTATGCGAGTCAAAAAAACACTTTTCCATAACTTTGACCATTGTTTAAATAAAGTTTCCCAACTAGTCTCGAACTGATTTTTTTATATTCTGTTTATAACACGTTTCCGAACAATATTCCGCAGAGAAACTTCTAATAGTATTTTTTTCCCGAAAAAAAGCTATAATGACTGGATAAAGGTGATTTCTGATTAAAAAAAAACTGTATAGGATGGATCTCATTCGTGAAACGTGAAACATCCAATTTTCTTTATGCGTATGTGTTATTTTAACGCTTTATTATACAGGGTGGCACAAAAGTATGGAAATCCCTGAATAACTCGTCAGGAGTCATTTTCTTGAAAAATGATAAATACAAAAGTTTTAGGATTTTTCCCTGGCTATTCAATGGCGCCCTTGTATTCGACCTTGACCTTCACCTTGACCTTCGAGGTCATTTCAAGGTCAAAATTGTTTTTTCAAATGGAAACCCTTCTTTTTTTGCGGTTTTGGAAAGAGCAGGAAATTTTACGTTCAAGTATGACCTTGACCAATCCAAGATGGTGGACCTAAGATAGCGGACAATATTTTTAGAAAATCAACCAATTTTCGCCAAATTTGGTATACGGGGGTTTCTGTAGTCGCTGATTAAGAATCGGAAATCGGTTTTTGAAAATTCGCAATCCAAGATAGCGGACAATTTGAACGTAAAGTTTCATGCACTTTCCAAATTCGCAATAAAAGTAGCGGTTCCTGTTGACAAAACAACTTTGACATTGGAGTGACCTTGAAGGTCGTGGTCAAGGATATGATCAAGGTCATACTTGAACGTAAAATTTCCTGGTCTTTCCGAATCCGTAATAAAAAATAGGGGTTCCCATTTGAAAAAAAATTTTGACCTTGAAATGACCTCGAAGGTCAAGGTCAAATACAAGGGCGCCATGGAATAGCACGGGAAAAATCCTAAAACTTTTGTATTTTTTATCATTTTTCAAGAAAATTCACTCCTGACGAGTTATTCAGGGGTTTCCGTACTTTTGTGCCACCCTGTATACGCTGACGATTCTCTGGTTTCTCGGCAGCGACTCGCACCTCGCTTACTATCAAAAATAAACCGCGGAGTGCATTGTATCGGCTACCCATCCACGGCGGGACAAAAACAAAGCATAGAAGGATTGTTTCCCGACCTTCTGGTGCGTGAGGTACATCACAACTAGGCCGGCTACTCACAGCGGGTCCGGTCGACCGACTGAGGCGGATTCCACCGCTTATATCACACATACATTAAGCCTGGTACCGGCAAGGTGGTTAATAGGACTTCATTCGAGCAGCGCGCGGCGGATTTAAGCAGTTACTACCACTTGGTTGCGAGAGAATTAAATGGGTTTATGAAAATATTCGGTTACAATTACATTATTTAATTATTTCAGTCTGTTGAGTACAGGTTTATGAGTACTGGTGGTAGATGAATTGTCTCTTTTCCATTTGGTGGAACCTGTACCTTGAACCTATGTATCGTGAGCTTGAAGTGTCCTGTATTATCCTTAATCTGCAAATTATCCCTCTAGATCTTCCTTCAACTCTTTCGACAATCGTCTTCTATGTTTGCCTCTATCTTGGAATTTCTCGCCACCATTATTGAACTTTCACCAATTTCTGCATTAATGTCTCAAACAACAGAGCTACCAATGCCCAAGAAGGGTTCGGTAGGGTCGTTTTTTTGACTTCACCAGAACAACCAAATAGCTCGTCCTGGGTTTGATTTGGTATGTGGCGATTGTCTTTAAAACAGTTTGAATAAGTAACAATCCGTTAGATTTTGACTTCCTTCCTATTAAGCAAGTTGCAGAGTATTGAATGGTCACCGTCTCTATGGAAAACTATGGCGTTTACTCGTACACAAAGGGGAACCTTAGGCCTATATTAGCAGCACTGTAAAGAACGTCAAACGCTATAGTCCAGTCACTGGAAGAAATTTTCCATCATCCAGAAGGGGTGGCATCCACCCTAGGGTAAAAGCACACATCGGCACTATATAACTTTTGATTCTTAGGCTATTCCCTAGCTACAGTTCAAATTTCACGTCGATCCATTTCATCCGAAAAAATTGGTAGCCAAAATGCTTCAGTAGCTGGACTTACTAGCTCCGGACCTAGGAAGACCCTTTCAGATCCCATTTTTAAGAGTTCACCTTGTCCTTCAAGGGTTTTATGTTGTGCCATGCAATCTTGCCTAACAATCTGACCATCTGCCAATTCATTTCTTTCTTGGAGTCTTACTGGAACCATTCCTTAATCTTACTCCAAAACTGGAGTGACTAGACATTATAGTAAATCCAAATGGAGTCTTATCAATATCAGTCGAGTTCGAATGCTACTAGAACTGAAGCCTTATTGCAAGTAGAATACTATTGGAACCAGCTTAAATGGAATTCGATTGGAGCTCTGTTAGAATCAGTGGTGATTACACTGTCGGTATCGCAATGACATCAACTGGGGCATATAATTCATAAAACGGGTCTTGTTCCTTTTAGGAATGACTTCGTTATGCAGCTATTTGGGTGCTCATCGCGAGATATACAATCGACTACATTAAGACGCCTTCTTGGAAGAGAACTGGTGTTCCCATGTCCGTCAATTAAAAGGTAGCCCCAAACGTTTAGTCAAACCAGAGGTTTATCAATATTTCGTTGGAGCATCGCGTTATAATAGGCCTCCCTCGACCCAACAACAACTCAAGTTATGTAAAATATTTACCAAATATAAAATACAGCAGATACGATCGCGGTAATGGTAAAAAAACCGTCGATGTTCGAACGGAATGATTAATAGGAGCATCGCAATCATTATTCTAGACGTCAAAACACCTTACGACAAATGGTCCATTTAGATTGAAGGGGCGATACGGCGCGATATTTTAAATTATATCGTCACTCCTGACATGATGCGACCGAATCGGTGGAATCACAATCGCCAATTCATCATAACACGGACACGTCCGAGCTCATTTTGGGTTCTATTAGAAAAAACATCTCGCGCGTTAATAAGACTCCGTCCGAGGCTGGCTGACAGTCGCCAGATAAAAAATTAATTAAAACGTCACAATTTAATTACGGAACACAAATGATAAGTTTTTCTCCACCGGCACCGCTCGTTATTTACAGAGAGGATAATTCAATTACCGGCCCATAATCTTAATTATACGTGGACGCGGTCCTACGTTTCTATCTGCGCCTTAATTAAATCAAGAAATATTTTATTGGTTTATTGGTTCGTCTATACTCATCGAAACGGCATAGGGTGGAAGCTACGGCCGTGTTATTCTCTTGTCTACTATAAAACAATTGAGATTTGAACATGAGGAACGGATTCTCATCGTAGAAGGCATTTTACAATAGACAATATCACAAACAATAGCAACTTGATTGTTTCAATACAGTCATCACAATTAGTAGTCATTGAAGCTTTTCACCTCCGAATTCTTTGAAACTGAACCGATCGACTTGAAATTTGGCAGATAGTTAGAGAAAAGGTCAATGAACATTAGTGACATAGCGCCTGTTGACGTTTCCGCCCTGTTGGGGGTTGACACCCCTTCTCGGGGGTGGAAATTTTTTTCAAAAATAACGCTGGTAATCGATAGAGAATCAAATTTTGAGCAAAAAAATATTCGAAGAATTTTTTCGAGAAATCAATACTTTTTTAGTTATTCACGATTGAAAACTTGGAATTTTTATTGAAAAAATAAACACTTTTTTATCACTACTTTATTTTTCGCGAATAACTTAAAAACTACGCATTTTATTAAAAAAAGTGTAATGAACAAAAATGCAGCTTATAAATAAACAAAGAAAATTATTTTTTAAAAAGTGTTGTACGTCCTATACAAAGCGAAATATGGTTAGTGGAAGGGGACTTGTTTTGGGGGGAATACTCGAATCGATGTATTCAACGTCAAATGACGGAAAAAGGATTAATGTTACGTGCATAACGCTCCAGGAGTATTTTGTAGTACTCAAAACACATTCAAAGTGAGTACTTATAAAAGTTAATTAGAGCAAAATTGAAGCAGCTATCGTCAAAAACAGATGGGTTACTCATATTTTTTTAAGGAAAAATGAGCAGTAAACACTGTACCATTTCCATCAGAATTAAAATTAATCGTAGACCCATTACCATTAGTTTATAAGAATTGAAAATGGCAAAAGTAAAATATTCTTTCACAAACAATATAAGGGAATTTTATTTTTAATTATTGCACAATAATTATTCCAATATTTAAAACGTAATTTTTATAATTTTTTTAGCACAGGTGTGATTTATAAGGGTTGATAAGTGTTTCGAGATACAAATTCTTTCATAAGCAATGAGGGATTTTTTATTTTAAATAATTGCACCGTTAAAACATTCCAAGCTTTTAAAAAGTAATTTTTTATCATTTTTGTCGATACCTTTTTAGAGGTTGAAAGGGAAAAATTATTTTATTAGCTATAAGGTAACTTTTATTTTAAATAATTTCACGATTTAATCATTCCAAATCTTTAAAAAGTAATTTTCTATCATTATTTTTTGCATAGGGTTAAATAAAGGGCCGAAAAGATCAAATACATCAAAAAACATGTTCGAGAACATTTAATCTTTGTGCTTGAACAAGATTTTTATCAATAAAATGCTTAAAACTTAATTTTTTCAATTTTTTTCACTTAGGGGTTGTTTTTACCCCTAAAAAACAAAAAGCGTTTTTTACAATTTTTATAATGACATAGAAATGAAGGCTAGTTATCCATACAACTGACGTAAAAGTGTTAGCAGGGAATGGTAAAGCAAATGGAATAACAATATGATGGAAATAATTTTTTAACTGCTCTACAATGCTGTCAATCAAGCTCTATATCGTCGGATTTTGTTTGCAGCTATGTCTTTTGACTAACCCACTGTTCCCTAGACCATTTCAACCAGCGTACAGCAGATATCCGTATGTGACTCTTACTCATCTAGACTATTTGAAATAATAATAATCCCGGTGTATTTACATAATAAGCGAGCTATCTCCTAATGGCGACTTGTCCCGTGTGATATTCATTTCATAGACTACTTTTATTTTCCAGATGGAAATTTTTAAAAATTCATTAATCAACCGCTTCATTAAAATACTCCACAGCTTCGTAATGATTAATCGACGATATTTTCAAAGTAAGGGGCTGGGAGATTGATACTCGCTTCAGTTACTTTAACACTAATTAGTATTTGGTGTCCTTCTTTGGAAAGGTGTTGGGGAAATAGTGACAACTTCGTCAGTAAAATGAAGCACAATATGGCTATTATAGTTTTGTATCCAGTCAACTAATCATCAGTCTGGCAAGGGATGGAAAGACGGGAAAAAAATTGATGAACTCTTCATAAGGTGTACTTTTACAGTACATCAAGCATTGCCGTCGATTTGAATTAAAAATGCAAACAATGAATCAGAACTCATCATTTAATAAGGGAGAAAGATCACCACCAAAATTAGAAGGAATATTCAACTTGAAAACTATCGCTTAATTTCGTTTAGAGATCAATTCCCGTTATCAGACCTCAGTCCTGTACTCACGAGTGGTCCAAATCCATCTCAGTTACGATTCAAAGTCGAATTAACAGGATTGTACTATCGTAATTTTCGACGTAAAAGGCCGACAAACATCGGTAAGGGTTAATAAATCCTGGTTTCTTCAATGGCGATCAAAGGCAGCCGAGCTTGTAGTACGAGGTTTTTAGTATGTTAACTAATCGAAGCGATATGAAGTATTATCCTGTAATGTAGAGTATGACGTATATGTAGATAGCTGTTGATTTTTAACCTTCATTAGGTGTCTAATAAATTTCTAGAAGGCAAATTATATTGGAGACATACTATGAGTTTGTTTACAACTATTTGGGAGGTATCTAACTGAACATAATCAGGTAGTTTTTTTTTAGATTTTATGCGGAGAGATTTCCAAGGTTCCATTTTGAGACCCTTATTATTTAAACTATACCTACACAAATTACATTTTCTTTACTCTATCTTGTCATCTGTGAGCAAAACGTGTACGTTACTCAGACTCGGAAATGGGTTATTCTATTTGAAAAAAAAAGTTTTTCAACTCGTAAGATTATTAAATTTAGGTCTCAGTATTTCCGAGTCTGAATAACGTAGACGTTTTGCTCACAGATGACAAGATAGAGTAATTTATGCCAAAACGAACTGTGAAAACTGCAGGTTTCTAACTCTTTCACGCTATCTAGATGCATTTAGAGAGCTGAAATTGTGATTTTTTTCAAAAACTAATTATCTCGAAAACGATAAGTTTAAAACACCATGTACATTTAATAAACTTTACCAAATATTAACCAAGGATTGATGATTCAGACAACTTTTATTAAAACCATTTTTTTATATAAATGTTGCAGTTATAGAGTTACAGAAGAATCTCTCTTAGGGTGAACACCATGTTGGTGATATTGGCAACTATATCAGCATCTCCAGCTTTGAGTAATGCTACTGGTTGACGAATATGAAGTACCGGTTATGCAATATTCCGGGCGGAGCATTGTCTCCGGTGCCCATTAAGGATGCGTTAGGTAACAGGACGGCGAAAAACGGCATTCTCGGTACGATTACGAAGTATTGTCCTCGCAATTTCTCGCGAATTATTCCGCAAAATAAGAAAGTCCGCCGCATTTAATGTAAATGTTTGCATTTTCTCACGGAGCATCCTTCAAAAAAGAGCCGGGAGCCCGAACCGCGCCGCGTTTTCGGAGGCTGATCACGAACTGCAGGAATGCCGCTCTCGGACGGTTCCCTGTACGCCGGGACCGCTAACACCACACAGACTGATTTATTGTATTGCATTTTTAATTTAAATCGAAATTTGCTGCGCCGACCGCAATGCCTAATGTACCGTAAAAATGCGCCTTATGATGGATTTAAATGGTTTTTTGCCGCCCTTCCGTCCTCTGACAGATTGACAACTGGTTTCGAATGTCCCCGGGCGACCAGCGCGCTCATTACGGGGTCGTGAAATACGTTCATAGTAACGTTTATCGTTGAACAACCGTATTTGTCCCCAAAATGGTAACTGACTGACATTTCGCTGTTTCTTTATCCTTGTGACGTCACGTTTTTAATAATTGTTTACTCCTGGTTATACCCAAGATCGCTAGAGAAGTATTAGTCCAATTAAATGTTCCTTTATATCGCAATTTTGATCAACTTGTCAGACTTTTTTATGTAAATTAATTTGAGGTGTATAATAACAATAAACGACAGTCATTTTTTTTTCAACCCCCAGTTAGGGGTGAAAAAAGATAAAATAATGGGTTTTTTCAAGGTAACTCAGAAAGGGTAAGAGCTAGAAAAAAAAGTTTCTTATAAAAGTTGTTGACACTGACTTGACTAGTTGACAACTTGTTGAAACTTGTTAATCGTTAATTTTTATGATTTAATACTAAAACAATTTTTTTCTATGCCATTGATTATTTAATATAATGAAAAGTTGCTTTAGAAATTTTATTTTACGACAAAGACAAAAAATCACGTTCGCTTTGTGAAATTGTTATAACTTTTTTATTAAAAATTAAATAATATATCAATTTCTCTGAAAAGATAGTGTACATTTTCTAGAATAAATTGAAAACAAAATTATAAAATTCATTAATTTTTCTGCTTGTAGGTAATGATTTTTTAAATTTCTGAAATCATCCCTCAACTTCTAGTCACCCTAACTCTGTTAATTTTAATAGTACAAGAAAGAGTCAATAGACCATTTTTATGTAGAATTTTCCACTCTACAACTTTTATAAAAAAAATTTCTAGCTTTTATACTTTTAGAGTTACTTTGAAAAAACACTTTATCTTTTCTTTTTTCACCCCTAGCCGGGGGTTGAAAAAAAAATTACTGTCACTCATTATTATATACCGCAAACTAACTTATATCAAAAATTCAGGCAAGTTAACTAAATTGCGATTTAAAGGCCCATTTAATTGGACTATACAGGGTGTCTCATAATTAGTGTCCAATAATTTAACGCTTGATTCTATTGCTAAAAATAAGAATATTTTTTCATATCTATATTGGTCGAGAAATGCTACGCCCCCTAAATAAGGCCTCAAAAAATTCATTTTTTTTTAATATTTCCGAAATGGGTTGAAGGAAAATTATGAATTTTGAAATCGTGAACGCTCATTAAAAGTCAAAATAGATCATCATAAAATTTTTCAAAAATTTTAGTCAGGGGTGTCTCAATTACACTTATTATGAGACACCCTGTATTTTGCTTACAAACTTTGAACTTGAGTCATCCAATGGCATTGCAGCATTTCTTAGGAGGGAATACGTCATCGGTATATTAATTTGCCTTCCGTCACCTGACTCGATATTAATTATTTGATTTGGAACTCAATTTAAGTTCCAAATAATTGTAAGCTTTTGTCAATGATCAACTTACACTAAAAATTTTACCAGCGTTAACAAAAGGAAGCAACAAATATCGCGAAATTATTACAATTGTTTACAGAAAGACCTTCCATCTTGTATGCCGACATTATAACGACAATTTCGACAGTAGTCCTTCTGAATCCTTGGATTTACAGCACCTGTACAGCGCAGGGCGATTTTTTCGTTTAATTATATCAACCGGAGCACTACCGCGCGGCCGATCAAACAGATGAGATATAAATCTAATTAATTAAAGAAAACAAATTTACGATCGCTTCGGAATAACTTCAGCAATAATTAATTAATCGAGAGGCTGAAAATAATTAGCGATTTAAAATTACCAGACATTTCTCATTTCCCATCGCATTCGGAGATCATCTCGGATCTCGGTCGGCTGGAGGACGAAATAATTCCTTTGCTCTGTCGAAGTTTCGAGAAATTAATCGTTTACAAAAATTTAATCGAGAGGAAAAACCTACTGACTATTCTTGAACCCGTTGTAGATGAGATGGTACGGATATAAGTGAGACGGTTTGACTTCTCTCGTTAAATCGTTATACGTATGCTAAACATTTGTGTTCCTTTGCCGCTAGAGTGCGTAATACTTAGTTTGTATCGCTGATAGCAAATAAGTAGTCCAACTGAAAAAACGATTAAGTTCTTAGGTTCGTGACGAAAGAAGCGCGACATATTTCGTCCTCTTCTAAATATTACAGAAAGTTATCCCGATGCAAATGCGCTTAACCTAGTAAAACGGCAATACCTCTGGACGAAACGATATTATAAAGTGTTAAAGATAATCGTGATCACGAAATTGCTACTTGACTTTTGACTTTGCACGCCGTTTTTCTGAAAACTTCATTACGGCCCACCTGAGAGGTAAACACGAGAACCAGGCGATGGCCAGATATGAACACGTAATAATCTGTATTCCGCCGCGTTTACAATAAATTATTCAACGAGTGGCCGCGGCGAATGTCGTGCTCGGGGACCGCGGTATCTCCGATGCCGAGCTAAATACTGAATTATTTCGAAACGGTCACGATCCGAGAAGTCATTTTAAAAATCTGGAGGTTTCAATCCGACAGCTTTCCGCTCTCCGCTCTAAAACTCGCATCTAGCCAATGACGGAAACAATCGCGAGAATTTTTAATGCCATTGGCCACCTCGCTGCCCAGATCCAAGTCCAATGCAATTATGATAGATTGAATCTGCAAGAAACGGGTTGAGATTTCGTCAAGTATAGTTCTGCATTTGCAGCTAACTGATTGGCAATTTATCTATCTGTATATTTGCAACACTTTGTATATAAAACCAGTGTCTTGTAAGTACCCATAAGATCGGACAAAAAGACGTTGAAACATAGCGCACAGTTGATTTACTCGACTGTAATCGATCTGGCAAGAGCAACCGGACTAGGAGAAATGTAACAATCCCAGAATTTTTATAGAACGCCATTCCGATAGTTCCGCGACTAATTAGAGCCTATTGGCGATGCGATAATCCCGTCGTTCAGGCCATTACAGGTGCGTTGACTTGGTGAATAAATTGCGAGCGACGTCTTCATACTGTCACGTTTGGCCGACGATGTTCGAAGCCGAAGGAAAAACTCCACTCGCGACAATACAATGGAAGACAGTTACATAAAAAAAAATTATGTACGGAAAATACTATCTATTGACGTTTTATATTTTATTATTTTGATTATTCACATTTTTTGATAAAGCTTTTCAACTGAAATAACGTATAAATTTATATTCAGTTACTGTAACAATGCTCCTGAGGGTCGATATTAACCAAAATCAGTTTCAACTTCATAACTCCTTAGAGACGGCTGCCATAACAAGATTCTACGAGATAGCCAATTTTCCAATCTCCATGCGGACACCACTGCAGGATCGTTGCGGAGCCAGCCTGGAGTGTGTTCAGACGTCTACCCAACTACCCATAATCAAAATCAAAACCACCACAGTCCACTAACCGAAGTATCGATCGAGAAGTCGAGTATAAATTTGGTCAGTAGCGGGCCAGATCCTTCAAAATTCCTCTATGTGTATGAGGCCCTATTCTTATTGCAATCCAGGCATCAACAGAGCAAAGGACCGACCGCTGGCCCTCTACGAAGAAAGGAATGTCGGTTAGCAGCGTAGCTGACCATCGGCATCGCTAATGTGATCGTGTCGATGCCCAATCAGTCGGGTGACCGTCTCGCAAGATGGTCAATCAGGAAGAGAGGAGCCTCGCAGGAGCTGCCTGTCTCACGGTGTGTCAGTCGGGGACTGCTGCATAAGCAGGAGCCATATGAGGCAACGGCAGGACGGGTGGGTGCGATCCGCTGGAGATTTTCTGTTGTACGTGGATGTGTTGAAAAAAACTCTTATTGAACCGCTACTGAATATCCTAAGAGAAATTCAACCGATCGATAATTATAATAAAATATACAGTCAACCTTAGATGCTATTTTGTTGGAGTTAAAGCTCCAATTTTATAGGGACAGCAAATTGAATCTTTTCTTTCTACTTGAAGTCTACTAATCAAGAAAAATTGACAGGAATTTCACAATCGAAAGTTGAATATATTTTTTAAAAAGGGTGACACGTTCTCCCATATGTCCTAACGTAGGGAACGAAATGTTTAAAAATAATGTTTACTGTTTATTCTATTAAAAGCTATCAAAACAATCCACGTTTGCAAAAAAAATATATATTTCCTTCAAGGACAATTTGATCAACTATTACTCTCGGCAGTTGGACGATTCATCTTCTTTACTACCACATTCACACTCCAAATCTTCTTCGTAACCATCTGGAATGGCGTTTATTTCTGGATTATGAAATAAGGACTTGTTCCCGTCACCCCAAGGAAACCTCTTAGTCCTCCTCCTCATCGTCTCGTAAGGGACAAAATCTGGCCTCTCTGGGCAACCTCTGCTCTTCTTCTGGATGAAAGTGAAAGCTGCAACCGCCGCAATAGCAGGAAGGCCGACGAAGAGAGTCATGTACTTGTAGATTTTGTAACCCCCTTCTTTATGGGTGGATACCTTGGGCGGAGGGCATTGCTTGGTGGATGCTTCGCTGTAGAAGGTCTTTCGAACGGTTTTGGGGACCAGGCTATGGAGGAAAGTGAACATTGCGCTGATGTACTGGAATTTTGGTCTATGCGTCAGTGTGACTTGACACTGAAAATGTCTTTTTCGAAAATTGACATTTTCATTATACTCCATAAGTGTCAAAAAGATTTTAATCAAAACGTGGTCAAAACTTTGAAGCATTTTGGAGACAAAGTTGGAAATGCTACGAAGACAAGTGAAATTTAATCTTAATCACTAAAAACCAAAGTAAAAAACGTCTTCAAAACTGCAATCGTCGGACAAAAACTATTTTGTTTTAGAACGTAGTCTAAAATCAAAGATACGTAACTATTTCTGTATTACCATCCTTTTTTTGTGTGTACTTTCTAACTTTTCCAATACTGTATACTGGAAATTAGTTAAGGAAAAGACACACACACTGTATTGACAGCAGATTAAGCACACATGACGTGTTGCGTGGCGGGTCGGGCGACAACTTGCGTGTTGCCGACTCCTGACTTCCATATAGGGTAAGAAATTTCGACTTGGCGCTATTATAACATCGCATCCAAAATATGGGCCACGCTTTCTCGATAATACCGATTATATTCGACTATTTTGCAATGGGACGGCAGTGGAGTACTGGGGTCGATTACTGAAAGGTATCATTTAAAAATACAGGGTGTTAATTAAGTATGTACAATAAATTTAACAGTTGATTATTTGAATGATTCTACGACAAAAAGTTCATATAAAAATTGGTTCGCAGATGCTTCGTTTTCAAAAAATAAATAAATATCTTAAACACCCTTTACCCAATTTTGTTGTAACTTGGCAGTGTTATTTGTAGTGTTAACAGGCTAATTTAACTCTAACTTGATTAGATTTGTCCAGTGGCGTCCCGAGTGGTACCTTAACGAATATTTTTAAGGGATATGCAATTAAGTGGATTTTATTTTTTTTTTCTCCAAAAATGAATCAAGATACGAAAAACATTCACGAGATAAAGTTGTATTTTTAGTTGCTTAATCCAAAAAAATATAAAAATTACAAAAAAGTCAGTGGCGTACAATTTTTTTGTCAAAAATTCCCCTGTAATCTTTCGCGTGCCACGCCACTGGCGTTATCAATTCCGAGCGAGCCGTACGACGCTGGCACCCCACTTTCAAAATTCTCATTAATTTCCCGGTGATTAATGCGGCTGGCTGTCTTCGGGAGCCGATTTCTTCGCGTTCATTTCGGGTGACTGACTAATGTGCGTTATTTAAGAGGCCCGTATTCGCGCGCCCAAGTTCGGACGTCATAAGTGCGCTTAATTATACGTTCGGGGCTCCTTATTGCTCGGTATAATATCAATTGATTGCGCTAATGGGGGTTTCTGCAGGTCCGAGTCGCTCCCCCCTCCACCTGACACATATTCCCTTGCGCAATTGCCGGCGCGATTTTCCACGCTCTCGGTAACTTTTGATTATACAGGGCCGACCAACTTCAACACAGAATTCTTCAGGAGTAGATAAAAGACATAAAGTATATATTATTTCACAGCTAGCATAGTGTTCTGTGTGATCAAAATATTGGCTAGTTTTAACATATATCGCGAACTTTGTGAACGTAGCTAAAGTTTTTACACAGTTGCCTCAACCGTTAAAAACAGTGAACGATGCAAAGTATGGCTGTCCAAATTTGGCCTCACTTTGTGTGTTCTACTTAAACAAAACAATTCCGTTTGTTTCACAACATCAAAGGAGATGTTTTTGTCAAAATCTAAAGGGTGGTCCCGTCTTGCGCAATCTGTTTGCCTTTATACTTCCAGCTGTCAATACCATACGCTTTCGGTGATCATCGAATCTCCGTTCATTAAGATTAATTAATTCGTAGTTCACCGCCTAATTATTATTTCTTTCATGTCAAACACATATTTAGATCTTGCACGCTCTTATGCTTCGATTCAGCTAAGCTAGTCGACAATCGAAAACAAATTTAATTTGCCAGTAAGGAATTAACATTATTTTGTTAAATGGTTTAAATTCTTTTGTTCCAATTAAAAATTTTTTAAAAGTACGTTAATAAAATGAAGTAAATTTTACTTGTTTTACTGAGGTCGGTTCAAAGCTAATTATACTTGTCTTGTAGTTTCAGTTCGCGGTTAATGTACGCATCGCATAGTACGCGGGTGGTGTCTGATGTCGTTGTGAGGGATAGTACAAAGGCTTTAAGGATAAGGACAAGGCAGGTATTAATTTAAAGTAAATAAAAAACAACTTCCTTACAACAAGACAAAGTAAGACTAAATTTAACGTAATTTAATATATACTTATTACATTATCAAAGACTAGTCTAGGTGCCAGATAGGGTTCCGTGGCCAATCAAAGTGCCACGGCTGCAAACAACTTATTCGCAAGTATTTTGACCTCCTGAATCCAAAAAACTTGGTTGTAAAGCCTGAAAGTGGTCAGTTTAATTGTTATTAACAAATTAAATGTTTAAATGGCTGTAAAAAGTTTATTTTTATAGCTAGTACAATTTTTTATCTGTTAATTGTTACGTTTTCTCATAAGCAACATATAGTTTTTGAAAATTAAAAAAAGATTACCTTTAGCCAAAGTTATTGCAAATTTAGTGCAAATATTTTACATTTTCCGTCTCCGCGCGCACCAATTTTACCATATCTCTGGTTTTATTGGACGGATTGAGACGCACGACATCTCATTTTAAAGCTTGAACTTTGTTTTCAAACATTAATGGCAGCTTAGAAAGTTGTGAAATTTCAACGAAAATCCTGGTTTTATTTGTTTATAAGGCTTTTTTTATTATTCAACTTTGATGAAAAGCCAGTCATCAAATAGTAGGGCTATTGGCGAAGATCTCCATAATAAAAACTGACGTGGAGATTTATTCCTATTTATTATTTGAGAGCGGATTAATAAAATATCCAAATAGTTACCTATTATTTTTTATAAAATCTGAATAAAAAAATCCTGCTCGTGAATATCAGTTTTCTATAATATTGTAAATGCAACCAAAAATTTCCCGATGCATTTAGTCGTTTGACCTTGAAAATTTAAAAATTTTGCCTGCGGCGCTTTTTTTTTTCTTTCCTGCCCACCTATTAAAAAAGCCACGAGCCGTCACTGATATAAGCAGATAACATGCTTGCGTGTTGCACACGCCAAAGCCTTTTTTTCCAATCTAATTGATTCCAGCAGTGGCATGCACTATTAAACTTAATAATACCTTTCAACTTATTGAATAATCAGAGGCGGATTTTAATTTTTTTATTTTTATGGTCACGAGCCTGAATTACATTGTTTTAATTTGCAAAAAGGTGAAATTGTACCGTACCAACAAATTATGAGAAAATTTTCTAATACCAATCCGAATATTCAATTTTCCCGGGACAATTCGATTTTATCTCAAGACTGCTATTTCTTGGTATTGCAGATTTTCTAAATAAATGACTCCCTAACTTTTGTTTTAGTTTACATTTTTTTCACGTTACGTAAAAAAAAAGTTTACACTGCATTTCTGTATAATAAGCCCCTTTTCTAGCCCTTAGAAATCAAGGAAACTTATTGTAAAGGTTCTGGTGCTGTATTTAATAAAAAAATCTTTTCTGGCATAAATACTAGAAAAATCGTTAACGGAACTTGAAAAAGTAAAGGCCCCAAGACCGAACCTTGTGGAACTCCACGACCCCTAAGACGCAATTGTAAGTAAGATATTGAAATTAGTTATTAAAGATGATAAGACATACTCTATCTCTGCTGAGAATACTTATTTGCAAATTTTTATGAATTGTAGCAAGCGTAGGTACGTATGGATTCTACAGGAATATTATTCTCATCTGAGAAACCGGCGCGGTCAAAGCCGACACCTGATCAAACAGTTCCCTATCAATTACAAAGAAAAAAAACAGTCCGTGGTACCAGATAAAGACTCGCCTCGAACACCACCACCACCGGGCGACCTTTCACCTCTCCCGGACGAGTCATCGCGACTGATGTGTTCATTATTGGCCATGATTGGTTCCCTGGCGGCTAATTATTAGACATCCACAAATAATAAAGTCATTATTCTTGCACAAACACTCTCTTAATGTCTGTTGAAAGGTGCTGTTTTGTCCTAGACAATTGGAACCATTAGATGTGTCATCCGGTCGTCCGAGATGAGCGCGCTGGAGTGTGGACAAATTACTCGATAAGGGCGGACGTACACCGAGTCGATTCGGCTCGGCGAGGTACGGCTTGGCCTGGCTCGGCCTAGTCGAAAAGAATGAGATGGGTCGGAAGAAGAAGATATGGATGAGACGACATGTGATTTCAACAAGACAGTGCCACATGCCATACAGTCCAATTGAAACAATTCAATTATTGCATGAGTCAATTCCTGGTCGTGTAATTTCCCGTTTTGGTGATCAGAATTGGCCGCCTAGATCATGTGATTTATCGCCGTAGGGCTTTTTCTTTTAGGGTTTCTTGAGGTGTAAGATGAAAAAAAAAACGGTTTATGATTCCGTTACTGCCAATTTCGGGACAAGCAGTTTTACAAGCCATCCACTTGAGTAAATATGAAATAAATTTCGTATCTTTGAATGACTTTATTGTCAATATTACATTTATACATATAATTACAAAAATAATACAATATAATACAATATGAACATTAGGGTGGCCCAAAAAAAAACGATTTTTTTTTCGTGTTTCTTGTGAAAATATGTTAGTTTATCATGTTTTAAGAGCCCCTTCAAAAAATCAGCACAAAAAAAATTTTTTAGAGGTCGCTCAAGATTTTTAAAATTTTCCAAAATCGTCAAAGATTAAATTTAAAAAAATTTCGCGTTATTTTATCATTTTCTAGGTTGAAAAAAATCTCGATTCTGAAATTTCAAATCGATATTTTAATTTCTAAAGGTAACTCATAATTATTTTATTGAATTTGATGAACAAAAGAATAGAAATAAATCACACTTAAATTTTAAAAAATTATAAATATTTCATGGTGCGGTAGTAAATTTTGCCTCGAAAAATTTTTTAAGTATCTCGTGATTTATTTCTATTCTTTTGTTCATCAAATTCAATAACAAAAATTATTAGTTCGTTGATATTTATTTTTAGAAGTCGCTCGAAAATATTTTAGGTGCACTACTTTGAAAGTTAAAATAATTATGAGTGGCCTTTAGGAAATAAAATGTCGATTTGAAATTTTCAGAATCGAGATTTTTTTCAAACTAGAAAATTATAAAATAACGAGAAAAAAATTTTTAAAAAATTAAATATTTGACGATTTTGGAAATTTTTAAAAATCTTGAGCGACCTCTAAAAAACTTTTTTGAGCTGTTTTTTTGAGAGGGCTCTTAAAACAGGATAAACTAACATATTTTCACAAGAGACACGAAAAAAAAAATCGTTTTTTTTTGGGCCACCCTAATAATGAACATAAACTGGAATATTTACTCTGAACCAATACAGTGAATAATCCCTTACTAGTAATTAAAATTTATAAATTCCACGTAATTCTTTGAAGTTTTTTTACGATTTCGAAATATACATAATTCTATACATTTATTCCGTTAATTTTTAATAAAAAATCAACTGGATCTCTATAAGAAATCATTCATATATTTACATAATATATCTCTCCAATTTATACGAAAAACCCTGTATCAAAATTTAGATCAATTTATCAAACTTCCATCTGATAAAAAATAATATTAAAGGTACGTTTCGGGCATTGTCTACAATTCCTTCTCATTTTTCGACTGACTAACGACAAATACTAAAGTCATACAATTCGCTAGTGTGTTAAAAATTGAATAAAAAGATCTTTCAATCCTAAAACAAAATGTTTTCAAGCTGATTAAATTTATTCAATTTAATTCTCTCAGATAGACCGATCGAAATAACTCATTTAGAGGGAAATGAAAAAGAAAATTGATACCTGGACTTTTATAAGTGGAAATGGTAAAGGGACTTATAATAAACGGAAAAAAAATAAATGCGTGAACAAGGGTGGCGGAGGGTTAACTTGGGGGGTTGAAAAGTTGTCAATAATTGTATTATTGAGATTTCTGGCGAAAGTTGACGTCAAACAAAAAAGTATCCAATTCAAAAGTTGTAGATCATGCAAAAATCTACAACTTTTGTAGAAGTCACTTTGTACTATAACCTCAAAATTTCCGAGAAAAATGCGAAAACATGTTTTTTTCTTATTTTTCGTTTTTTATTTCTCATTTCCGCAAAAATAATTTAATTTTGACGAAACTTGGTGAAAGTATACCTTTTGTGTGTCTTTAATAACCGCAAATTTTTTTTGATAAAAAAATCAAGAAGTTTCCGAGATATTGATTTTTTCCGGTCTGAAACACTTTTTTCAAATATTTTTGAAATAAAAATTCTATTTAGAAAAATCATCGTACACAGTTCTGCCGGCGATAAATTTTTTTCGTTTTGGCATATCTACAATGAGACACAGTTTTTTTTTGTATTTTTTCCGTAGTTAGTTTTTGATTTTTTTAAATTTAAACAAATTATCAACAATTACTGAAAAATTTATTGTTGCAATAATTTATTATCATTTTTTTTTTTTTAGATTTATTATAAGCCCTTTTACCATTTCCACTTATAAAAGTCCAGTTAACAATTTTTTTTTTCTCCAAGTGTAATTTGGTTGGACTAAGAGTACTTCATCAACGGAATTCAAAATTACCTATAACATAATTTATAATCTAATATTCTTTGTCTTATCCTGATACAAATCACACTGTACTTTGTCGTTCAATAAAATCTTGAGAACGCCCCGTAAAAGAATTAAAAATACTGACTCTACAAACATTAAAAACACTTAACAAGTAAATCAATAAATAAATAACAGCCCCGATCCTATCATTATTAGAATACATAAAACAGAACGTTGTGTATACAGTACTGACAGATTATATACATACACACAGATACTATTTCCCATCGAGACTAGAATATGCGATCTTTGGATGATACAACTGTTAGTTCAAATAAATCCTAGAGAAGCATAGCGCGTGGTCGATTATTAGAAAATAATAAGCAGTTGGATACGAGAAGCGAGTAAACCATTCATTTTTGCTACGTGTTCTTCACATTGTTCATTGTAAAAATGCCGCTCCTTAAATGAAGCGGGAAATAAATGAACGGGCAATACAGCGCATGCGTTCATATAATGACGTCATTTGGCACACACTAGAAATTCAGATGTTTCATTGGCTGTCTCCACAGAGCGGCATTTTTCAAACAGCTCAGCTTTACTTTTAATGGTGGCGAGTAATTTTAAGAATAAATATTAGTAAACACCATGTCATTAACCCATTTATATTCCAATACGGTCGAATAGACGAGGTTTAATAAAAAAGTAACGAGAATTCTCAAATTGCACGTGCTACAACACGCGCAATTGAGTAAATAAACTCAATAAACAAGTTACAACTTGTTACGACTTGTTATAACTTGTTTGTCGATTCCAGTGATATAGGTATTTTATGAGAAAATTAACAATTCCCGTTATTTTTTTATGAAACCTAGTAGTCTCTTTACCGTAAGTAACCACAGATACATGGCGGTGTAGATGCAGAAGCATATTTGAATGATTTACCTGAAGCTATACACATAAAAAAATCTATATATCGCGTTTGTCAGTGTTCCAATTTAGCGTATAATACAGTTCCAAAAACTTAACTAACCTATTAAATTTGTACTTCTACTTCAAGTTCTCAACTCGCTGGTAAGCATCGTCCGAGAAGGTAAATTTTTTACACAATATATACAAACTTGCGAGTAACCGCGGCAAGAAACAGCACGTTTCATTCGAGAGTGACGATAAATTGGAACAGAAAATCAGATCACTTGAGTGCAGGTCACTATAAATACAAATAATAAAATACTCTCGCGGGATATTGCACAGCAACTAAATTTTACCCGGGCTCCTGTTCAGAAGCAAGCAATATTTGGCAAAAACTAAAATAAATGAAAACACTGATTTATTTTCTTTTTCCGTTACCCCTTGACGTTTCCGAGACATGTCACCGATTTCGTCACAAATTGGTAGTAAAAGAAAAAGGAAATAGATTTCAGATCAAGCAATCGATGCAGTCAATGAAGAACCAAAATTCGATACAAAACCACGTACTGTAAAATATGTTATTTTAGATACAATTAGTTTTAAAAATATTTCCAATACAGGATAAATAGGTTAGTCTCATATTAATGTAACACCTAAACAGATAATATGTCAGCGCTATTGGTGGATATTTTTAAAGAAGAATTCTCCGATATGGCGGGGTTTTCCATGTCGTTTGTTCCACCTTGGATTTCCTCTAGCTCGCTCTCCTCCAACAAAGGGACATCTACATAGAAACCAAAATGTTTACTTTTCTTAATTCTCACTAAATTGATCAAATTCTTAATTTATTTGTCCTTTACTCTTTATCTGCACAAAAATTACTATTAGAAACAGATGAAGGTCTTTCTACTGCTTTTTTCAAAACCAACATTATCTTAGAGCAAATTCAAGTTTTTATTTTGCTTCTACGGAAACTTTAATATAACTTTTGTATGGGGGCAGGGACGGTCCATTAATATTAAGCACAGAAGTGCCTATTTGTCGTCAAAATTTTGTATTTATGACTAACATTTGATGAAATCCACCGGACACTCACCTTCCGTATTGACGACGGAGCAGGCGTCGAACGAGGCGAGGCTGCCGCAGTGGGCTCTGCACGAGGCGGGTTGGGAACCGCTGTGCGAGGAGGCGGTGTCCAGAGTGACGTTAGTGGACCCCTCGGAAACGGCCATGGTGTCCGTGGAGCCCATGGAGTCGCCTGCAGACCTGGTGCTCGGGGTGTGCGATGCGCTAAAAAAGGATGCGGCAACTGGTTATGGATGCTCGAGATAACTCGGTGTATTAAATCTAATTTAGAACCGTCCGCGACATCATTTGATTCGGTATTTTATTAGATTTAAGTTGGCGGTACCGCACGACGGTCTTGATCTCGCAAAGTTCATCCAAACTATTAGAGACGAATTGTACAAGTTGCATTTTAAGGAATTAACACCTTTTATGAGGAACAACGCTATTAAATTGAATAAACTGAATATATCAGTTTCAGTTTGTTGTTTTGCTGACATGCCATACACCTTTGTATAAAATGTCGACAGTAGTTGTGACAAGTCGTAACACACTAACAGCGGTGTGGAACAAGCCCCAAGGCTCCATCCGTAATAACGATAATCTGAAGACATTTTTCTCAGCCAGAGTGTGAAACAGTCAGCTCGTCTGCGGCAGGCTATAATTTTTGCCTAGCCGTTATTGCTTTCACGCTCGTACGATGGAACTGGACCAGAACCAGATACGGGGAACCGCGTTGACGGTATTTCTTCTAATAATTATTATTGTGATGTGACTGCTTTGCGGCGTCTCGAACTGTACCAGTTTCACTTTTGTTACGTTCCTTGGTGGCTCATAAACGACAATTTTCGTCCCGGGTCACGACCAGGATAAAAAATGACCCCGTCGTTGGTAGCGACAGGGAACGGATGGCTTCGCGCGAATTAGCGTGGAAAACAAGACGTAAGTGGGTACTTGGAAGTCCGTATAAGGGCACGGGGGATTAATTATGACGACGACGAAACTGTGACTCACGCCGTGTCTACGGCATTTATTAAATGGGGAGCTGGTCGTGGCGCCGCGTGATATTACGCGACCACCACGTGGCTCAGGGGGCTTACGTGGTGGACGGCGACACGTTATGACACTCTGACAAGCCGTGTGGTAAGTTACCGGAGTGGATAATAAAGCTTAAAGGAGATAGAAGTCGGGGAACGCGGGTAAAGTGCTGATGAAACCGATAACTCTTGAAAAAACAAAAACAAGTGTGACGTTTCAAAAATTCATCAAGAAATCTCGAAAAACTCACCTTGAATCGATGTAAGGAATTATTATATTCATGGAACTGCACTTTTGAAAAACTGTTGCCATAAAATAGAACTGAAACTCTTTAAAGATGAAATACTTTCTACTCTTATTGGCTTTTGGTCTGCATTTCGAATAAAATAACTAATGCTCAATAAGCTCAAAGTCAGGAGAGTCGACAGTTATTCCAAATCCGTAAGCATCTTTATCAATGGTCTTGGTCTTGATATTCCAAAAGGAAAGACCACAAACCAACACAAGAAATGTAAATGGCAAAATTACCTCTTCGGAAAAATATGATCGAAGTGAACACTTGCTTTGACTTTGTGGTTTTCAAATCACAACACAATAAATTAACGCAATAGCAAGTTGTCTTGACCTTGGCCTTTCAAAAGGTGTAAGATCAGAACCTCTTTCGAGCGATACATGAGCAAACTGAAACCTTAGGTTGATTCAAAACCCCTAGGATTAGGATTGCTGCTAGACTAACCATGAGCTATAAAGAGAGTAATAGAAGAATAAGATAAAGGCTTGTAGTTCAGAAACGTGTAGACTACATGAAATCAAAGTAAATTATCTTGATCTTGGTCTTAGGGTAAGACCAGATATATAGATATTGTTTTACATACGAGTATATACAAAAAAATTAAAATATCTTTCAACCAAAACACAATCCAAGTAAACATATGACATCAATCAAAGCCCAGGACTGATGCTAGACTAAGATAACGATAAAGATTATCCAAGTCATGCTCATGTTTATGGTTTTTGATTATGTATTTATAAAGAGCTATCAAATCTGTAGAACCACACGAAATTAACGTAACAGTAAATTATCTCGTGCCGATTCCGTAAGAAAAACTCATTGGCTCACCATACCTTCACCTGCGTCGAAATTTACTGCTCCCATATAAATAATAAATAACCAGGGTCTTCAAATAACAAATTCAATTAGCAGAGTTCCCGTGGCGAGCTCGTATTCGGTAGCCTACCGGCGCAGTCTTGCCGAATTTATTCGATTACGCAAATGATAAATTGCGGTTTTAATGAAATTTCTTTATAGGAAATGCGAGGTCTATAATTTACTCATCCGAATGGGATAATTTATGGGTGTAATCGGGGCATTGTGTTTGTTCGCGGAGATCTCGAATTTATCATTCGCGGGGTCGGGTGCGATTCGGTTTTCAACGAGGGGCCAATAAACTCTGGAAATATGATGGATGACAGGGTGATTGTAATCCTGCAAGTTTGTTGCGATGATACTTTATCATATACAAACAAATGACGAAGGCTGTATGCAACTGATGATGATCTAAGGTCTAGCGGGAATTGCCAATAAACACAATTGAGATCTATAACAGAAGGTACCAGATGCTCGTTTTTGACGATAATGCGATTTTCTTTATAAAATTTTATCCGATAGTATTAATCTCTACCCCCTGTCGATCCGTTTACAAATTGGTCGATTACGAATTATTTTTACGAGGACCGCTGGGACTTGAACTTCTCGCGCAACGTATTTTTGAGACATTATGTTTGACATTAAAACTTGAATCATAAATATGCGATTTTATGTTCTTTTTCGTTCTAAAGCGTTTCTTTTTGTTTAGGAAATATTTTGGTGTGTTAGATGCGATGCGTATGACACGATTTTAATTGTAACTCGAACTTTGAATGTAAAATTGACCCTAAATGTCTTTGTGTAATATCTTATCTAAAACTACTAAAAACTTATGTGAAAATCGCAAGGATTCCATCCAGAAGAACTATTCCCGGCAATTCTCAAAATAAGTTAGAACGGCAGACGTGGAGGTGTTACCGAAGCGAAACCGCCGCCTTTTCGGTAGCTACAGCTTAATACAATGCGGATTCGTTCGAGAGTCGCCTTCGCAGACGGTCGCAATCAGAAATAATAATTACCGCCGATACCGACAGAAACAAAATCGAAGAAAAAACGAGCCGAAAGAAGCGATACCGAACTCATTAACGGCGGCGATTTCTCCGCCGCCATTATCGGGAATGAGATTTAATTTTTGCGCCGAATGCCCGCCGATCGGGCTTTTTGCTCCAAGAAAGCGAGGAATTTTAACAAGGACGGTACCCCGGGCATCGCCGAACCGACGGTTCTCGCGCCGTTTAGCCGCCATTAGTCATTTCGGCGTGTAATCTGCTCCCCGCGAGGGAAGACGGACCGATCTCTCAATTATCGCCCGAGATGCGATCGCATAATGACGGGGGATAAACGTGTGAGAAACGATCGGACGATCTGAGATCAGGGGACAGTCCGAGTGAGCTTATTTACTTTGTTTTTGATTTAAGTTTAATGAAGACAGAAACAAATGACCTTTAACTAGCCGTTGACATCTTAATAATCACCTCAATGGAAGTAGAGTACCAAAGTGAAAATCAGGAGTCAGAGTACCTTCCTGGTATACGTCACAACTTTACATATAGATGGTCTCAAATATCAATTTTCATATCAACAAAAATCAGATATTCGCAATATAATGGGGTATATGTCATTGATAAAGACTAGGAACAGCAAAGGGCTCAAATTGGAACCCTAGAGGACACCCAAAATTGCAGTACGATATATCCACTAAATATTCTATCCTTCTATGTAAGAAGGAAATAAGTTCATTAAAGAAGAACTAAAACCAAACCCTTCCAGCTGTTTCAATAAAATGCAATGGTCTAAGAGGTTAAAACCTTTGATATACGTATCTGTAGGTTACTTTGGGTATATTTACCCTTTACGTTAAACAGTTGAAAGTAGAAGTTTTATAGAAAGATAGATGTAAAAAGTTATGCAGACACATTTCGAACACCTTCATATTTCGGAAACGGTCAAGTTTAAACATTTTCGCTTCTTCTACACGTCTTTAAATTAAAAACGACACATTTTTGCGCCGTAACTTCGGTTTTTCGAGCCGGTACACGAAATATCCACCTTAATTTGATGTTCCTGAAAACGTACGACTCCCTGGTCGCCTAGTCCATGTCGGAGGGGCCATAACCGCGAGGATGGTTTATAGAACGGCAACGCAGAGTTACGATATCGCGGAACGGCACGCAGCCCGTGTTCCCCCTTAATTGATGCGGCGATTAAGACCGAGCCGGGCCGTAAACAGGACCCTGCGGCACGCCGCTCTCTGAATATTGATTTTGATGATGGTGAGACGCGTACGGTCCGTCACATCTCCGAAGATTTCGTTACCAATCACGGTAATCGACTGAGACGGGCTTTCGCTTCTTACACGTCGTTCTGTCAATGGTTCGAAGGGAAAATCCTCGCGAAGTCGCGAGAACAGCGTCAGTGCATTACCACCTTATTAAAAATGTCTAAAAGCATTGTCACTGTCATTAGCGTTTAAAGTTTTACTACACTTCTAGTAGTGACGTCACTAAATGACGCAGCAGATGTGAGGCTTTATATTGCAAGTGATATTCTCATTCTAAATTGAACTTAAATATAAAAAAACTCTTCCCATCACCAAAAACTAATGCAGCCGATAGAAAGCGGCAACTTACAAGGATCCGTGCCTAGTCACGTGACCTGCGTCGGTGTTTGGCGAGTTCCTGGCCCTTCTACCGGCCAAGTTGGGCCAGTGGGGTCGATGCAGCCTGGTGGCAGTCAGAGAGGCGCCCCTTTCGCTCCTGGTGGCCTCGTCGTAAGACGGCAGCAGGTTCTGCTGGAACAAAGTATCAGAATTAGAGGCTGTAAAGAAGCTACAGATGTATCTATTTTAAAGTATAACTTGAATGTGGAAAGTTAGGTTACGATCGCACTTTCGCGACTGGTGTTTACGTTGGTGCCACTGATATTGTTCAATATTTTGGAATACCAATATAGCAAGAGAACAAAATTAAGGGTTGCGTTGGCAAGTTTTAACTTGTTAGGTGTTATCCAGATTATCATCAGTTTGGGAAGATTTCTAATTGAATCTGATAACAAAATATTGCGATGCACAATGCACATTCTCAAAGGCTTCAATCTTGGTGAAATAAATATTGTTGTAATACCAAAAAGCAACCCACAAAAATACTTAAATATCAAGCTATATACATGTATATGTTGTATACAAAGAGAATTAAATTATTATCAACTGTTTGACATGAAAAACAAAGTTATTTATAGGCACGGATAAGTTGTTCGCTCAGATGTCTTCATAAAAGTATTGTCATGTTAGTTGAATTTGTATACTTTCACAAAGGAAAAATTTGTTTCTAAAAATCAAATCGCTCGTTACCAGTCAGTTATAATAAAACTTAACGCCGAACACGCTCTTTAGAAAGCAATAAACGTCTTAACATTCAACTGCACGCTTTTAATCAAAGACGTTTACTTTTTTTTTGTATAAATTAATACGCGGCTCGTTTTTTCTCCTCGTCTCTCCCGGTAATTAATGAGGCAGTATATCATTACCGCCGACCATTTACGGCTAAGCGATTTGTTTTATTGCATATCGTATTTCATTATTGACATGACGTAAAATACGCTACCGAAAATAGTTAAACAATCATACCCATAAATTAGTTATGATGGTAAGAGTTCTGTTTTACAGCAGGAACAAGGAGATATTTCACAAAGCTTTCTCATATCGGTATCGACACGGTGGGCGTCCGCAAAAATTAATCAGTACGGTTTAGGATTAGTGGAAGAACGTGAAAGTCGGGGTTCCGGTAGAAAAAAAGTGTTAGAAACTGATTATGTTTCGGTGATGTTTAGGCAACCCTTATGCAGATGTGACCTAGTGAGACATATACTAATTTACGGGTCCTACATACAAATTCAGTTCATTCAGTTTTCGTGCTATTTTACCATTTTCCTCCTCAGATCCAACCTACACAACGACAACAAAATCACTCCGATCGGACCACTGGCTTAAAACAGACAGACTCTTGGAATTTCTGGTAGTAGTTGATTTGTGCCAAACAAATGACTATCAAGGACTTTTCTGGAAATGTTCTAGAATTCCACATTAAGTAAAATTGTAGGTTTATGCGTAAACTGTCTAAAAGTAGTTCCTTTTTCTAAATTTTTTCGGTTTACGCTCTATAACTTCAAGTCTATCAGTTCATGTTTCATGCCACTGTTTAATACTGTGTTTCAATAAATTGTGCTGCAAAGGAAAACAAAACAAAATAATGCGTTTTAAGTAAAAAGGACGATTTACATGGTAAGTTGACTTTCCTGCCAAAAGCACAGCGAATGGGCTATACGCGGGGTACGCGGGACAAGCTCCACAACGCGTCCACCGCCATTTTCCCACCGTATCTATTATTATAATTATTATTAATTCCACAACGACATTACTATAATCCCATTTCTAGATAATATGCTAAACAAACGGTCCCACATTCGGTTGATATCTTAATTTTTTCCAACCCGCCCATCTATGGTCGAGCTTTCATGTCAATTAGTGCGCTGCCACTGGCAGATACATACATAAAAATCATAATCGACCATTTCGAAATGCCATTCCGAGATTCCACCGTCGTACCCGTCGTCGGCCCGATTAGACTTCTTATTTTAATACAAATTGTGGTGTAATTAATTTCGAGATAAATATGTTTATTGACGCACAAATTGGGGCAACCGCGGTTCTTGGATTGATATCGAGGCTTAAGTAATGCCCGGGCGAGTGGTATGTATCGCGTCCGGTCCCATTCGAATAAAAAGTAGATATAATTTAATCTTCGTAAATATTTCTAGCTTTTTGGAAGGATTAAAGTTGTTTAGGCCTGACATATGAGGTTCGATCAAACAATAATTGGAATTTTCAAATTGCGCGTGTTGTAAGTGAGTAAGACTTACCTCAGTGTTTCTGGCAATTTTTTGTATGGCGAAATGTCGGATCAGAGCGTATGTCTGATACTTTGTGTTAAAATCAAGTTAGTCCAGGGAACCAAGAGTTTCCGAATTCTTTCGGATAGAACCGATTGACGTAAAACTTGGACTGTAAATAGAAAATAGCTCAGGAAACAAAGGTTATATAGCGACGATAAGCGATTTGCCTAGGGGGTGGAAGCCCCTTCTAGGGGGGTGAAAAATAAAATATTAAAAATAACCCCAGGAATCGATAAAACAATCAATTTTAAGCAAAAAGTATCTTATGAACATTTTTCGATAAGTCAATATTTTCTGAGTTATTGGTGATTGAAAATTTATATTTTTTATTAAAAAAAAAGACGTTTTTTCGTAGTTTTTCTCAAATAACTCGAAAAATATACATTCTATGAAAAAGCTTATAGAAAAAGAAAAAAATTGAGTTTTTTTCCATTTATGTAGGTGCAATAAGTGCTGAGATACGGCTGGTTGAAAAAAATAATTTCATTCATGTCCGGCAGAAACTAAATTGGAAGCATTTAACGTAAAATAACTAAAAAAAATTATATTTTTCACATATTTTAAAGTACCTTAAAAAATCTTTAAAATGAACTTGACTTTAAGTCATTAACATAAAAATTAACAGTTATGATCAAAATAAAACTGTTAATTCGCTTTTTCGGAAAAAAAATCAGTACAAAAATTGATGGAATTTTTCACGAGATTTAAAATTGAAGGTAATCCTTCTACAATTTACATTTTTTATGTGCTAACAATATATTATACAGGTTTAAGCGGTTTAGAACACATATTTTTTAAAATATTACGTTTTGATTGAAAAAAAAAATAATTCCAAAAAAATAACATTTTTGAAAATAAATTAAGATACGAAAAATATTCAAGAGTACAAAAGTTTAGATTTTTTTTCACAGAATATTTTGTTTTTTTTTATTTGTGTAGGATAAAAATGAACAAAGATGTCGCTGCTAGAAGTTTGCAGTTGAAGGCGAAGTTAATGTTTTCAAATCCTTTAACCTCAAAAATCTCAAAAATAACGCGTTAAAAAATATTCAATTTTACAGTACTTTCAGCTGTTATTTTCCGTAAAATCGTTTTTGGATCGTCTTATTACCTTTAAAATTAAGGAAGTTATCGTTAAAAAACCAACAGTACTTTACCGCTTCAATTTTGGGAGCATATCAATATTTTGGTTATCCACAACTTTGGAGCATTCTATATACATAGAATACCTTCACTTTTTTCTTTTAATCTTTTAATACTTCTACTTATCAACTTTAAATGTATATTTTTTTTTTATTTGTATAATAAAGGAAGATTTTTAAGAAACCCAGTCATCTGATAAACACTATAGGGGGGCATTATAATTTATTTTAAATAATTTAAAAGCCATTTTTTTTATATTTTGTCAATGCTGGTGGTTTTTAAGGTAAAAGAATTTTATTTATCCTGTTTGTACTATCAAATCATTTAAAACTGTTAAAAACTATTTTTTCTTAATATTTTGTTATTAGGGGTAGTTTTTAAGGGTTGAAATATTATAACAAATTATTTATAATACCATAAACTATTGAAAAGATTTATATCTATAATATATGTGCTATAAAAATATTTTACGGTCAAAGAAACTATTAATTTTATATTTTTATCATTAAGGGTTGAAACTTTATAAAAATAACGTAATAACAGGGTGAAATAAGCTTAATTCCAAATTTTCATAAAAATCGGATCTATCCGAAAGTATTCGGAGGTTTTACCCTATTTTTTCTCTTCGTTCCCTGGACTAAGTGCAATTAAGTGCAGATAAGCGTTCATATTGTTAAAAAGGGCCTTTGAAGGGTTTTCAGGAAGGTCAAGAAGATGAGTATTTTCCGAGAAAATTAACAAATCTCGTAAAAGATAATCTGAAGGTTAGATTTTAGTAACTTAATTTCAAAGAGGATTGTTTTTACAAATGGAATCACAATGAACGTAAAAAGTTTTTAATATTTCGATTTGTCTTTTATCAAACCGCCAAACTAAGTTTTATTTATCGTGACGTTTTCAAACCGTTTTGATCAAAACTTGACGAAAATTTGATACCAGTAATCCAAATACGTCCGTGCAATCTTAAACACCCCGTACACACACGCACATGTGTCTGACGCGGCTAATTACCGCGTACGACACCTTTTGTTCCCATACAAATCCCCCAAGAGCCGTTTCCCAATTACACACCTGCGGCCTCCCATAAAACAATGGGGGCGGCTATCTGGACTTACGATCTGTGACAGCGATGGGTTCCGACGTCACCTGCCGCGACGTCACGACCTGGGGGTCGGTGGGTCGCGGTCCCCCTGCCCAAAATATCGCAATTTCACGATCGCTTAGACGAGATAATGGCTAATTGCCGATTGCGTCGCGCACAAGCACGAATTTGAACAATCGCCGATCGGATTAATAGAGGATGCGACGACCACACGCAGCCTTCCGGAGATGCGTCTCACTTAGGGGATCCCACGGTGAAATTCGGGGACTTTCTCTTTTTTCTCGTGGGCGGCGTGGAGAAAAATGACCGAAAACGCTTAAAAGATGATTACAAAGTCGACGAACATCAACTTTTTTGTGCAACTACACGCAAAAAAATATTTGTTGCTTCAAATGTACAACATTTGATTGTAAGGTATCGCACGTTTATATATACGCAAGAAAATATTTTCTTCCTTCAAGAAAATTATTTATTTATTTAAATACTTTAAATTTCAATCTAGAAATTCCTTACTTTAAAAATACCAAATTTTCAAAAAATAACAGATTTTCGCCAAATTTGGTATACGGAGGTACGGAAGTTTTCGGGGTCGCTGATCACGGATTCGAGGTCAATTTTGCAAAATTCAAGATGGCGGATCCAAGATAGCCGACTAAATTTTCAAAAAATGACACGTTCGCTCCAAAGAGTGACCGCAAAAATCGCCCGTTTTTTCACAATTCGCAAAGAACAAAAGAAAATAGATAAAAATATCGTTTAAGTCTCAAATTACTCGTCGTAAAAAATTAAGATAAGCATAGCTTTTAGTTTTTTGAAATTTTTCAAAAATCACCCCTATTTAGGGGTTGAAAAGATCCCCAAAATGAAGAATTGAATATTACCAATAAATATAAAAACTATTAGCATGTGAATTTTTCTATCGAATGATTCTTGATACAAAGATTTATTTTCATGACTGAGCATGTTGAATTAGAAAATCTACCCTTAAGCGCGTTCAGGGGGTGGAATCATACCCAAA
The DNA here is from genome assembly GCF_000390285.2 of Anoplophora glabripennis. Classification (NCBI taxonomy): domain Eukaryota; kingdom Metazoa; phylum Arthropoda; class Insecta; order Coleoptera; family Cerambycidae; genus Anoplophora; species Anoplophora glabripennis. Next base: position 771,981 of record NW_019416242.1, read on the forward strand.
AATAGAGAATATCAGAAGTAATTGTAAAAAGTCAAAAAATATATATATTAAGAGAATTCACATGCTAATAGTTTTTATATAAATTGGTAATATTCCGATTCATCATTTTTGGCATTTTTTCAACTCCTAAGTAGGGGTGATTTTTTAAATTTTCAAAATACTAAAAGCTATGCTCATTTCAGTTTTTTACGGCAAGTAATTTGCGACCAAAAACATATTTTTATGTATTTTTTTAATTCTCTGCCAATTGTGAAAAAGCGGGCGAAAATCACAGGTTTTTTGCAGTCACTCTTTGGTACATATATATTACAAAATGAATTTCACAATTCTGACCTGGGATTCGTAATCAGCGACCCCGAAAAAAACCCGTATACCAAATCTGCTGCGATTCTGTTATAAATTGAAAATTTGGTCGGCCATCTTGGATCCGCCATCTTGATTTTTGAAAAATTGACCTCGAATCCGTGATCAGCGACCCCGAAAACCTCCGTATACCAAATTTAGCGCGAATGGGTTATTTTCTGAAAATTTGATCGGCCATTTTGGATCCGCCATCTTGAATTTTGTGAAATTGACCTCGGATCCGTTATCAGCGACCCCAAAAACCTCTCTATACCAAATTTAGCGAGAATCTGTTATTTTCTTAAAATTCGTGATATCTGACCTTAATTGACCCGTTTTTTTTTGAGGTTAACCATTAATTCTGACCGCGAATTCGCGTTCGGCGGGGTCATAACCATATAAATGAAAATTTGAATATAGAAAAAAAAAATTTCGTATTTTTCCTAGCACTTTTTCGTGAATTTTTACTATTTTTGACCAATTTTTTTAGGTTAAGAAATATATGTGATGTGATAACTTAATTCTGACACCGAATTCGTGATCAGGAGGCAAAAATACTACGGATAACATATGTCGCATGAAAAGTACAGGCAACTTTTTTTGTGTGTGGCTGTGTCATCAATCAGTCGAATAGTTTTCCCCAATTTTCTTTCAAGAAAACATAAGTTTGATTATAATATGCTACATTTGTCTTGAATAATTCCTACATTAATACTAAATTTTAAATATACTTATTAGAGTGGCCCAAAAAAAACGATTTTTCTTTCATGTCTCTTCTGAAAATATGTTAGTTTATTATGTTTTAAGAGCCCCCTCAAAAAATCAGCTCAAAAAAAAATTTTTGAGAGGTCGCTCAAGATTTATAAAAATTTCCAAAATCGTCAAAAATTTATTTTTTTTTTCTTTTTTTAATTTTTTTCTCGTTATTTTATCATTTTCTAGGTTGAAAAAAATCTCGATTCTGAAAATTTCAAATCGATATTTTAATTTCTAAAGGCCACTCATAATTATTTTAACTTTAAAAGTAGTGTACCTAAAATGTTTTCGAGCGACCTCTACAAATAAATATATCAACGAACTAATAATTTTTTTTATCGAATTTGATGAAAAGAATATAAATAAATCAGGAGACACTTAAAAAATTTCTCGAGGCAAAATTTACTACTACACTGTGAATATCAAATATTTATAATTTTTTAATTTTTTAAAATTTAAGTGTGATTTATTTTTATTCTTTTGTTCATCAAATTCAATAAAAAAAATATTAATTCGTTGATATTTATTTTTTAGAGGTCGCTACAGATACACTACATACTTTTAAAATTAAAATAATTATGAGACCTTTAGAAATTAAAATATGGATTTGAAATTTTCAGAATCGAGATTTTTTTCAACCTAGAAAATGATAAAATAACAAGAAAAAAATTTAAAAAAGAAATCAATTTTTGACGATATTGGAAACTTTTTAAAATCTTGAACGACCTCTCAAAACATTTTTTTTTAGCTGATTTTTTGAGGGGGCTCTTAAAACATGATAAACTAAGAGATACGAAAAAAAAATCGATTTTTTTTTGGACCACCCTAATACATACATATTTTAAAGAATTGGTAGTTTTGAAACAGGTAGCTAAAGTTCGATAATAAATTTCAAAACTATAAAAAATTTGAATTAAATTATATATTTAGAAATAATATAAATTTTAAGAAAAATTATAGATGAAATATTTGCTGTAATATTTCACATAGTTTGTCAAGTATATACATTTGAATAGAAAATAACATTTACGGCAAATAATTCCATTTAAAACTATCTGCTCATTTGATCCAAATACTTTTTTTTCAGTGTAGAAAACCCGTTTTACATTTACCAGATTTGTACCCAATAAATCGCTCAGGAAAAGAAAATAATTCCAAAGCTTCATTCCACAAAATACAATTTTGAGTATAATACAATCCTTAAAAGTCCGAAAAATTCAGTGGCGTCGAAATTCTGACGTTCTTAATGCGATGTCTCCCAGTTTCTTAGCCATTGTTTAATACAAAAATGTAAAACACATTTGGTGGAGAAATGATTACCAAAGAACTGTAGCTGACACATACGAATATAGAATTTTGTACACCCTGTACGGACACGATGGGCCATCAATAATAATTGCGGCACTGGGCCAGAACTAGGCGAACTTCTCCCCTATATGGTAAACCGTTTCTGTATCATGGCCACCGCGCTCTTCTAAGCGAACTCGACGGCGCGGATGTCGTTTCGACGAACTTTCCAAACGCCACCACAGCAACAGGTGGAAACCGGCCGTACGGTGTCACAAATTAACCCTCTGGAATAAGTTTTGTCACATTCGATTGCCATGAATAAATACAATAGAAAAATGTGTGTAGTTTAAATTAGAATTAATTTGCTCGGATTAAATCAATGGTATCGCCTGCTCATTTGCCTGATTTAGTTCATATACTGGGTGCTAATATAATACTCAGTTGCGGTAATTTCAAATTCCATAGTAAAAACGCGGAATCATCACATGTCATCGTCACACGTCATCGTCACACGTCATTGTCACACATCACGTGTTCACACATGGACTTGTATCACACAGATACAAAAACATCAGAATTATCGACTTAAGTAACAATTTCTATCAAATTTCAAGCCTCAACTGCCTTAATTGACAGTTTAAACAATATTTTTTTAATAGAAAATGTTATTTATTACCCCTTTTATTACGAATTTTACAAAACTGAAAACTGAAATAATCTAGTCTATCATTTTTTTCTGAGTCATGCCAGCGCGCTGTCCCGAGTCCGTCCCTGGTTTTTACATCATGTACGATTCACTCACGGACCTTAGATCTATCAGGAGATTATGTCTCCTCTCATTTCTAAACCTGCCCCAACTTCGATTCCGTGTTAACTCCGGGATGTTTTTAACGAGTCACGGCCTTTTAAAAAAATTCCACGCGCGCCGCTGGCCCCCGAAGCCGTTTCGTCCGATCGAACTAATTGCGATTTATTGTTCGGCGGATTTATTTTAATTGAATTTGGGCCGCTCGCTGTTATTGCCCCGTTAATTAGCTAATTATCATTCGTTACGTCTGGGCAACAGCAGCAACGTAGATCTGCCAACTTCTCGGGTTATCCTTGGTCCCGTTTCGCCCCTTCCCGTCCCCAATGGTGCCGCCCGCGTCACCCGTAGACAGGTCGATGCCGCGTATGGAAAAATCCACCCAGAGAAAATTATATCGCGTTCAAAAATAACACAAGCTTTATATACAGAATCCGAACTAAATTTAACGGACTACAGTCCAGTACCGGAATAGCGGTCATGAATAAATCAAACTGGAAATTGTAAGGTGCCGTTCATTTCGCATAGTGTTCCGATTATTCGTTGTAAACGCCCAGTTGTATCTTTGCTTACGTGTACAAAGAGATGTTGCATTGTTTAACGTTATTGAAATCCCTGTATGTGGCAATTTCTAGCCGAAGCGTGTCAGTGCGTGTCATAAGCGTACCAGTGGAAGACATATCTTCACATTTTAATTATTCCAGTACGTAAGTTCGTATGCAACGTAGTGTTGTTGAAAACATGCCTGTTAAGTGTTTATCGTGAGCTAAAAAGTGGGGAGAGTAAACAAGCGAAGCATGTGGCACGCGAAAAATATGAAAACGACAGTAACACTAAAAACTTTACGTCCAACTTTAATGAAACTTCAATCGTAGAAGACCACTATCTCAGAAATTAATTTTCGTAACTTAAATCGAAAATATACGAGGAAGAGAGTATTAAAAAAAATTAAAATAGAGTTTCGTCTGTCGCAGATTTCTTATTTCCAGAGAAATAGACAAATGGAGAACACAAGATTAGGCAAAATTTAAATAACGACATTTTGAACATTTTCGAATCTGATGCAGTGATAGCCATAGATAATGCGCCTCACCATAGCCGACGAATAGAAAAATAACCAACGTCTTTACGGAGCAAAGAGGAAATCATGGAACAATTGAATGAAAATAAAAATCCCTTATAATAATCAAAACGTTTCTCGTGAGTGTACCCACCTGGTTCCTTTGGACGCCGTCCGCGAAGGCGATGAGCGCCAGACGGTCGGGGTGTTCCAGAAGCGCCGCGTGGTCCCCCAGATCCTGCCTGGGAAGCGGTTGGGGTATGGCGACGGTGGTGCTGTGCTGTTTCTTCCTTTTGCAAGCCACCATCAGGCAGATCAGGAGCAGGATGCCCAGAACGCCGGCCCCTGCCGCGGCTGACATCAAGATGGCGTTGAGATAGTCCACATCCACTGAAAAATTAAAAAAATGATTGTACATTATAGTAGAACAGTTCCCGAGTTTAAACAATTTCCAAACTGGTTACCACGCCATTGATTTAGACTTCTTGGCCTGACGACTAAAGATTCTTGGAAGCGTGGCAATCAGCAAGAAAATTGTTCAACCATTCGATTTTTTAAAACTTACATAAGTTGTCGCCGGTAGGCTGGCGCACTGACGGGGTTCTAGTGCGGACGCACACGGGGGGATCGTTGGGGGTCCAACACCCTCCAACGGTGCACGCCATCGAAGGCTCCCCCTCCATGACGAACCCCTGCAAGCACTGGTACGTCACGGTGGACTTTATGGGAAAATTCGTGGGGTTGCTGGTGTCGTAGATGTTGTAATTCACGTCGATGATGGTCGCGTAGGGTATCGTTGGCGGCGGGAGGCATTCGTGCGCTTGTACTGAAAAAAAATATAGTGGAAGTGAGACAAAGGTGTTAACACTTCTCTTTTTTTATCCTCAGAGATAGGGTTTAAATTTATTTTTATTATTTCTCAGAACAATGTTATTGAGGCAAACGAACATTGTTATCCAGGCAAAGAAACAATGTTACCTAGGCAAAGGAGCAATATTGCCTAGACAAGAAAATAATGTTGTCTAGGCAAGGAAACAGTGTTGCCTAGGCAAAGGGGTAGTGTTGCATAGGCAAAGCAACATTGTTACCTAGGCAAGGGAACAATGTTACCTAGGCAAGGGAACAATATTGCCTAGACAAGAAAATAATGTTGTATAGGCAAGGAAACAGTGTTGCCTAGGCAAAGGGGTAGTGTTGCATAGGCAAAGCAACATTGTTACCTAGGCAAAGTAGCAATATTGCTTAGACAAGAACATAATGTTGTCTAGGCAAGGAGACAGTGTTGCCTAGGCAAAGGGGTAGTGTTGCATAGGCAAAGCAACATTGTTACCTAGGCAAAAACATACTTTTCAACCTAAAATACAAACTGCAAGTAAATTTGTTTCCTTATTGTTTATCCCAGATAATACTTAAATAAACACTGCCGCTAATTGAAATAAATGTAGATTTCTAGTTTCTTAGTAGGTTCTCTAATTAAAATTAGTTAATGCGTCAACTTACCACAAGATGGCAGGCGTCCTAGCCATTTTCCCTCCTGGCAAACGAGCTTGGTAGCCTGGCAGGGACTTAGGGTGTTCCTGTACTTTCCTAGACATCGAATCTCTACGGTGACGCCAGCCATGGATCTCCTGTCGTACTGTTGGATGAGTTCGGTGTCGCTGTGAGGAACAGTGGGGAGGGGGTCGCAAGGGATGTCGTCGAGATTTTCTGAAGTAAAAAATAAACAAGAAATTAGGAAATAGGTGCAAACATGCAATTCCGAACACAAAAGTGTTTTATTTAAAAAAAAAAACACTAAAATGAGAGAAACGAATTTGATATCGATATTATACTTATCAAGTATTATTTAAATAACCCTGTTGGCTTGTGTTTTTCAATATTATTGTGTAATAAAATAAAGCGAATGTGTAGTATAGTATAATCTAGGTGGATATAATCATTAAGAAAGTTATATCTTCCATGTCAATAACTTGTAAAATATTTACGATACACCTTTACAATATAAACATTATTATAATTATTAAAAAAAAAAACATAAAAATTTACATAATTGATAAAATCAAGCTTTTATCTGATCTCTAACGTCCCTTAATTGACACATCTTCATGTCGACGACGTTGTTTATTATTAATTGCCATCCCATTAGGTGGTATTACCAGATCGCCTTTTTCCGACCGAAACAACTAATCGCCAACGAAGTGTTATTTCTGTCCGTAATGAGATTATAATGAACTGTTATTTCTCACGATCGACCATTTTTCACACATCATTTACCAGGACACGAGCTCGTCTCCCATTTGACGAGGACGCCTCATAACTTCGTGGCGAGTTCTTACTAAGTTACGAGTACCAACACTAACAGATAATGGGCTGCATTTTTTTCACTACGGTTTTGAAAATGTGACGTAAGATGTCGAGATTATAATTCAATAAATAATACCAAAATCTAAAAACTGTATTTACTACAGTTTCTAAAACTGAATGCGAACTATTATTGACGTCAACCCCTGGAGATGGGCCTTTGCGTGACCGAGCTCGCCTTACCGGCCCATGGGTTGCCTTACGAGCAAAGCCGCCTTTGATTTCGCCGCCCGTCCAGCTCGTGCTACATTTTCGACGTGGGAGGCCCCAAATATTAATATTATTAAGTGTTCCTCTCCCTTTCTTATGTGCTCTACCTCTACGGACACGCTTTATACCCTCCATAAACATGAGCCTGTAAGCGACCGCTGTGACCGTAGTAAAAATCGAAAAAAGTCATTCGTTCAAAAAGAGTTACGACGCTGAGCAAAAGTGGAGTTGAATAATTCATTGATTCATAAAAGGATAGAAGCGTGTTTTTATTTTTACGCCTTAAAAATTTTCGAAAATCAATCATGTTTCGGTTCGACCAGAAAACTCCCGTAGAATTCTGAACAGCACAAAAACCACTCTGACACCCAGAAGATTGTCGCCATAATCACCCATACAGCGACGGTTGAAAATGTTCACCAGTGCCCAAGCTGCCTTACATAAACTTAAAATTTCAGCCAGATCCCACTACAGGTCGACATGATGCGTAATATCGCCCAAATATTTCAAATCCACAGTAGACCAGGGCGGATCTGTCGAAATATCCCGCTTCTTAGATGTAAGAGGAGGCAAGCTAATTTTTGCTGGACATAATAAAAGTGTAGATCCCTAGATCTGGGCGAGATCCGGACCATTTCCAAAATTGCAAAAATGTTTAAAAAATTTTAAAAATACCTATTTCATCTGAGTTTTTTATTTATATATTGGAACCTATGCATTTTGGAAGAATATTGAAAAGAAAAAAAGGTTTTAGAACTGAATTCTGAACAATATACTGTAAGTTAAAACTGTTTAAATTTATTACCGATGTTGCAAAATACAAATAATTGATGAAACAAGACATAATAATCAAGTTCTTTGGATAATTTTTTTTAAATATTTTAATTGCTCCGAGAGCAGCTAAAAAAACTTTAGAGTGTAATAAAACAACACACCAAATTTCATTAAAATCGGTTCTAGTTTTCGCAAAATAATTTTTTGAAAAAAATTGTGAAAAAAATTTTTAGAATTTTCAAAATGTTGCACACAAATAAAAGCATCTAGATACTTGAAAATTCCGCTCAACCTTTCAAATGGTTTTTGAAAAATTGAAATCGGTTGATTAGGACGGCAACAGTAAATTTTTAAAATTAACATCTTTTTTTTAATTTTAAACAATTAGATTACATTTATCAATTTGCAATTTAATTTTTTTCAAAAATTATAATTTTAAAGTACTCGGAAAGAGGCTTCTTTTTATTTAAAAAAAATTAAATTCCGTTTATTGGTTCTCGAGATATACGCGGTCAAAGTTTATCGGCATTTACCGTTATATAAACAATTTAGCAACAATCTTTGATCCAGTGGCTTGGTTTTTCCAAGTTCTAAGCTGGAAAAAATTTTTATATCGATAAGTTATCGGCAACATTGATAAATCAGCGAAAAAGCTGTCGCTCGCACGCGCGAAAAGTGATTCAAAACACGAAAAGTGGGGGATGGGGCTTTCGCTCCGAGACTGAATTCAGAAGTTCAAAATGCGAAGATACGAAAAAAATTGCATTATCTCGGCTTCTAATGGACCAATTTCGATCTTTTTTTTTAATCCGAAGTCTCGCGAGACAAGGAATTCGATTATCGTAATGACAACTGTCTAATTTGCACATACTTTGTTATAAACAAAGTTTATTATTTATGCATTAAATATATTCTATATTTTACCCTATGCTATTGCATTTTTTCAAAGAAAAAATTTGTTTACGTATATATTTCAACACTGAATATGAATGTATTTAATTATAAGTATTACAATTATTAAAAAAATTTTTGTTTAAACAAATTAAAAAAATATATTTTATTTGGAAATTAATTTTTTTGTTAAATACAGATAAAATTAAGAAAATATACTACTTTAAAATTACAATTTTTGAAAATAAAACTAAATTGCAAATTGATAAATGTATTCTCTGTAAAAAAAAATTAAAAAAAATTAAACTTAAAATTTACTGTGGATCAGCCCATTTCAATTTTTCAAAAACTATTTGAGAGGTTGAGCGGTCTTTTCTGTTAAAAAATTTTCAAGCACATCAGCCGGTAACTTTTTTATTTCTCGACCTATAAAGATGCGGTTTGGTTTGCTGGAATCTACGGACGATTTTCTAGAGGGACCCAGGAGTTAGTTTTTCAATATTTTCAGCGGTTAAAAAGATATGGAGGGGCTTTGTTAGATCACGTTTTAAGTCACGTGACTTTTTTAAATTGGCGAACAGCCGGTAACTTTTTTATTTCTCGACCTAGAAAGATGCGAAAGAAGCACAACTGGTTTGGCTGTGCAACATTTTGAAAATTCGAAAATTTTTTCAAAAAATTTTGCGAAAACTATCGAACCGATTTTAATAAAATTTGGTGTGTTATTATATTAACTCTAAATTTTTTTTTTAACATTGGAATGCCCTCGGAGCAATTCAAATATTTTTTAAAAATTATCCAAATACTTGATTATTTTGCCTTTTTTTCATTAATTATTGCTATTTTGCAACATCGGTAATCAATTTAAACATTTTTAACTTACAGTATATTGTGCAAAATTCAATTCTAAAACTTTTTCCTCTTCAATATTCTTCCAAAATTCATAGGTTCCAAGATATAAGAAAAAACTCAGATAAAATAGGTATTTTTTTAAATTTTTTGAACATTTTTGCAATTTTGAAAATGTTCTAAGCCTCGCCCAGATCTAGGGATCTACACTTTTATTATGTGAGATGTACTGAAGGTAATCCAGAAAAAATTTGCTTGCCCTCTCTCACATCCACTTCAAAACAGATCCGCCTCGGTCTAAAGAGGCAGATCGTAGCGAAGACTCACTTCAGAACTTGGCGGAGCCACCCTAAAGTGTGTTCGAACGTCGACCATGGTTTTCCCCGAATAAGTTGATTAATGCTTACTACATTGTATTACGTTCTGTATCTTAGGTAAATAATTAGATGGACGTTTCACTATCCATTAATTGAAGTTTGTTCCCGTTGGACAGTAAATAAATAAATAAATATTCCCCGTTTAATTGCGCTTTCCCACCGAAGGCGATAGCGATCGAGAGAAGTCGCGCGGGACAAAAACCCGCCGGCGGCGTCCGGCAAAAAGACTAACGATGACCTTACATAATCAATTCTTTGTGTGTAGTAAAAGAATGGCATGATTCTCTTTCGGGCCTTTTGTGTCGCCCCGTCTTTTGTCCGGCACACAAACGATACCCAGATACGCTTTGTGTGAGGGTCCTCTGACGCTAATGGTCGGCGAATCCCGACAAATCGTATTGTCTCCCGCGGACCGTTATGAGGTCGGCATAGGAGAAAAAATGTTTGAGATGGGCACTTCACCTGTCGCATTCGTCCGCAAATGACACTAAATCCGTTAGCTGTGTCACTGAAAAAGGTTAGTTTTTTCCGTATTGACGACGCAAATTGACATTTACGCATCAAAATTCGGTCAGAGCCCGAACTTGCTTAAATTTCTTTCTAATGTATTGTTCAGAAACTGTACTTTTGCAGAAAATTGGCACGAGAAATTAATTATAACGCTAGGAAGACGTAAATTCACCCAACCCGGGGAATGGGGCGCGTCTACAGTAAAACCCAATTTTTCCGCAGTTAGGAAAATAACGCCAAGAACGATTACGGGCGCTATTACTCCGAATGTCCCTCGTGGTGATGCACATACCTCGCGCGGACGTAAATTATCTCTCGTTAACAATTTCAGCGTTGCCGTCGCTGATTTATGGAGTCGCCGATAATTACGGGCCGTCGCAGCGGCTCTCCTAGAGCTGCGTCGGAAAAGTAAATGATTAATTTACTACGTATCGCGATGTACGCTTCGCCCTCGTGTCCGCTTACGAGATTTTAGACCGAGGACGTACAGAGAAGCACTCGCGAGAATTGGGCAGGGTTAGTAGATCGCGTAAACTGCGATTGCCAAGGCAGCGCCCATTTAGTCCAAGCATTCTGTCACGGATTAATGTTAAATTTGCAGAAATTATTACCTGGACAAAAAAAATATGACCGTATAGAAAATTAAATTTTAAATTGAGTTTCCTGTTCTTTAAACTCGATCCAAAATGGCGAACAGGGTTAAAAAAAATCGCAAATTTGCAAAAACGGTTTTTCTAAACTAACTAAAAAAATATAGCACCGATTTAAAAATTTTAAATGAGAAAGTTGTAGGTTTTAAAAAGATTTATCGACTGATTGTTTGTAAGTATCGATTGCTTTGTTACTTTTCGAGATATATCGAAAAAACCGTTAAAAATCTTCTCTTTTCTCTTCTTCTATAACTTGTTTACATTTACGTGCCCATATTTGCTATTTACTGCAAGCATAGCCCGCCGCAAGCTAAAAAAGTACATTTTTGAAAAATTTAAAAATATTAATTATTTTTCGATATATCGATTTTTTGAAAAAAAGGCGCTCTCGAAAATTGGCCAGATCTTCTCAGCGGATAGCCCTACAGTAACGATTTTTGGTTTCTTTTCTTCGTAAAGAGTTATATTATCATGCTGTTAAAAAATGTTGACGAATTTATTAATTTTAAGGATCAAAAAATGACTGAAAATGTTGCACTTTTTTAGGGTATGTTTTTTTCAAATAACTATTTCAATTTTTATTATTTTTTTGTACTTAATCTGGGGTAGCTAAACACGAATATTATAGCATTTTCGCCTTAGAAGCAAAATAGACCCGTAAATGTTTAGTTTTCTTTCTTTAAAAGTCATTTTCATAAAATAAAAATTGAAATAGTTACATACCCAAAAAAGTGCAACTTTTTCAGTCAATTTTTGATCCTTAAAATTAATAAAATCGTCAACATTTTGTAACAGTATGATAATATAACTCTTTACGAAGAAAATATACCGAAAATCGTTACTGTAGGGCTATCCGCTGAGAAGATCTGGCCAATTTTCGAGAGCGCCTTTTTTTCAAAAAATTGATATATCTCGAAAAATAATTAATATTTTTAAATTTTTCAAAAATGTACTTTTTTGGCTTGCCGTGGGCTATGCTTGCAGTAAATAGCAAATATGGGCATGTAAATGTAAACGAGTTATAGAAGAAGCGAAAAGAGAAGATTTTTAACGGTTTTTTCGATATATCTGAAAAAGTAACAAAGCAATCGATACTTTCAAAAAATCAGTCGATAGATCTTTTTAAAACCTACAACTTTCTCATTTAAAATTTTTCAATCCGTGCTATATTTTTTTAGTTATTTTAGAAAAACCGTTTTTTTCAACTTTGCGATTTTTTTTAACCATGTTCGCCATATTGGATCGAGTTTAAAGAACAAGAAACTCAATTTAAAATTTAATTTTCTATATGGTCATATTTTTTTTGTCCAGGTAATAATTTCTGTAAGCATTTCTCTATAATGCTTGGACTAATTCGCTTATGTTGGTAGCTCTCATGTTACTTGTATCATGAATGTCAGTTTGTAGGTGTGGCGTAACTTATGTCACCGAATTTGAAAATGATTCAAAGGAAATTGCTGGTTTTTAACTAACATTCGCTGTGTTTGTGCGATAGATAATTAAGATTGGGTATTTTGTGTCTTTAGTTCGCTGTACACTAGCAAATGGTGATAAGCTTTATGGTGAAAAACATTGAAATTGATTTCAAAATTTAATTGTTTTCAATAATAATAACTTTACTTTTGGCAACGTCGCTAGGTGGTCAGAAAACAGCCCCGATCTCAGTCCTTTAGACATATTTTTGTGGGGACACTTCAATACAGGACGAAATGTTCGATAATTCTGAATTTGTTTTTAGAGCAATAAATAGTAAATTAAAGCATATTTTGAACTGTATCATCACAGTTACTTGCATGTTGAAAATTTGTACAGGTATTTTAATGTTATTTCGTTTTTAGGTGTTCTCCTTATGTTGTTGTAAAGGTTAGTTATAAAAATCGCTGTTTGTTATTTCAATAAGGATTAATTTTAATTTTTTTTTAATGATTTTTTTACTTTAAACACATATTTTATGCCAGCAAATTTTGATGTCAATAAAGGAAATGTTGTACATTTGTATTTAAAGTTTTTTTTTTCTATCTTTAATTATTAAACCTATAAGTGGATGTCAAAATACAAAAAAAAAAACCTGTACCTACATTCCGCAACGTAGTAATAACCCATCTAATATATTAAATAAAATCATCATCAAATATTAAAAAAAATATATTACTAGCTGTATAAAATATCATTACGAATTTTGTTTATTTGGAAATATATTTTCTGCAGTACTTCAATACCGAAAAATGAAAATAGTAGCTAATTAACGAAATTATGATTAAATAACCTAACCGTGACGCCACTGCAGAATATCATATGAAACTACATAGATATTCGTTGATTCTTTAGAATATTTTTATCAATACCTACATCATAATATTTAAATAAATACAGCAACGCAAAAAAGAGATATTGATAAAAAAAAGGGTACAAAATAAATCCGTAAATACGCCTGGCAACATTGCCAAAGTGTTGTTTATATGTTGCTAGGATACGCGTAGGAATGCGGGCCGTACATTTGATTCTTCCTAAAATTCTGCTGGTGGTGCACTCTATCGGCAATTCGGATATTTAAAACTGCTGGCCTATTATTCCAGTAGCGGTCTGAGGCGATAGCTATTTTGTCTGTGATAAATAGTAGTTTTTGAATTCCATTGAAAGGTCGTAAAACGGTTTTACGCCTATTTATACTGTCTTCGATAAAGCAAAGCAACGTGTACAAAATCAAGATATATGTTAAAACATGAAACTTACTTACACCCGGTATATTCTGAATATTAGCCTCACGAAAGTCACAGTAGAGGGTGGGCAAAATTCTACACAATTTTTAGGGATTCTCATATTTCCCAAAAACATAGTAAAAAAAGTTTATTACGTCAGCATTCGTTTAAAAGATATACAGGGTGATATGCAATTTTGGGCCTATAACTTTATTTGTGGAAATTTGTTTTAGTAAAAATCCAGAGGAGTACGACATATTTTTCTATAAGTATCAGGTTTTTTATTAAAATAAAGTTTTTCTAAATGAAATACCTCATATTTTTATCAATTTTTGAAAACGTTTTGCCCATCCCGTACGTTTTGTAAAGCTTTCGAAAGCCGGGGGTAACAACAATGACAAAATCAAACTCACCGGAACACATAAGCATAATTTATTTATTCAACATGTTCATTTTTTTTTTTTGGTAATATTGTCATATACTGATTACATTACAATTTGTGGCTAGAGTAGAAACTAAAAATGTTACGTAGTTACCTAAAGGCTAAAATCATGGCTAATGATATTTTTGGTATCTGATATCTTGTAAATGGTAAACGATGCTGTACCCAATGGCACTGGGAGGATGTGTTGTTAGGTGCAGGGGGGTAATGTATTTACAATATATTTTTTATTTTGGAAGATTACTACAAATACTTAATTTAAGTCTTTTAACAACTTTGATCGTGTCCGTAAGGAAAAGTGCAAGAAAAGACCCTGAAAATGAGGAAAAAAATACAAATCTAATTTTACGCAACTACACTTTCATAAAAATTTAATTCTTTTATAGAAAGCAGCCAAAAAAGGACATTTGACTTACAATTTTAGGGGTCCTCTCTCATCACAATAAAAATCACATCAAAAAATTGCATCTAAAAGTGTATAAAACAACGTATAAACAATAAAAATAAATAAATTACTAATAAATAATAAAAAGGTGCAGATAACTTGAGAATCGTAAAGAAAAATATGCACAGTTGGGGACTAGCTCTAAAAGTAGAAAAATAATATTTGTCTTCGATATATTACAAAACAATATAATTCACATTTCAAGGAATGTACAAATACTCGAGAAATAAAACAGGCGTCTAATCACACGGTATCAGAAGCGACGTACACTTAACAATGGACATATATGCTACAAAATTAATTATCAATGGTACACTAAAAGTAAAAAGAAATATCTCTAACAATTTTATCACTACACATTACAGCTTCAACGGTAATTTACAGGGTATTGCACAATCCTCTATCCCATCCTAATCTCGTAACAAATCACAGTGCTCTTTGTCTAATTGTGCATAATTTGAGGAACACCCTGTATTATAAGACTGTCCGAATTTCAAACACCAACCCTGGAGTTCTCGGTTAAGCTTACACGACAAATAAATACATTCAGTAATGGCTAGACGTGACGTGAGAAACAAGGCATAAATCCAATTTACAAATATACAAGATAGGTACTGTTTGCCATTTTATGAGCATGTGAATTAAAATTCTCCCCGGGGAAACGATTATACATACAGACAGACACACTTAATGACATAATTGGAGAAATAGCAACCGAAACAGTTCACTTCTTGAAAAAAGAAAAAGTTGCAGATCAAAATGAAGCAGTAACTGTACAGAGTGTCTCATAATTAGTGTCCAATAATTTACATTATTTTTTTTAAATATTTCCGAAATGGGTTGAAGGAAAATTATGAATTTTGACACCATGAACGCTTGTTAAAAGTCGAATTAGATCATCATAAAATATTTCAAAAATTTTGATCAGGGGCGTCTCAACTGAGGGAGTCGGCGACAAAAATTTGCCCCAATTTTTTTGCTTGTCGAAATTTTTAAATTCAGAGGACAATACATGATAGACCTTCATTTCCTCTACAAAAAGGGTACTCTTTATTTCTTTCGATAAAATGCTCCATTTCCAAAAAAAACGGATTATTAAGTGCTTAGAAAAGCACACTTTTAAACCGATTTTTCTCCAAAACGGATTACTGTTTATTACCATTTTTAATAGAAAACTGAGATCTATCAAATTTTACCTTTTTTGTAGAAGAAATGAGGGTCTATCATATGTTGTCGACAAGCAAACAAAATTGGGGCAAGACGCGTCTGACTAAAATTTTTGAAAAACTTTATGATCTATTTCGACTTTTAATGACCGTTCACAATGTCAAAATTCATAATTTTCGTTCAACCCATTTCTGAAATATTAAAAAAAAATAATAATTTTTTGAGGCCCCATTTAGGGGGGCATAGCTCCCTTTCTCCCTTTTCTTGACCCATGGTTATATGAAATAATATTCTTATTTTTGGCAATAGAATCAAACTGGACACTAATTATGAGACACACTGTATATTATTGAAGATTTATCATAGAATATAAATTAAACAATAAATATGAAATATGCCAAGGACAAATAATTATTATGAAAATATTTATCATCGGATGCTTTCTTAATGTTGTTTTTATGTGATATAAAATATAAAGGGATCCAATCAATTTGCTATTTATAAATTAAATATGTTGAAAAACATGTAAAGAATATCAATAAAAGTTATTAAATAAAAGGTAATATCTGTTTCTGTTTGTGTCAAAAAAATTGATTTGATCAGGAATTATAATTCCGAATAAATATTTAATCTAGATTTTGCTCTAATAAAAATATCACAATATTTAAAGGAAATTACACAGTACAAAAGCATTTAAAAAAACATGCACCTGGACTAGAATAAAGTCTGTTCCGTTATCAATACCCTACATCTACAAGTTTCGGTTGCTTTTTTAGTAACAAGTAAAAAATTTAAAAAAAATCACATAAAAAGACCAGCGAGTAAATAGACAACAGCATTCTAATTTCATAAAACCGATCCTTCCCGCGATTTTATAAAAAAAGAAAACACTATGTACAGCCTAAAATTTTTAAATATATAAACTTCTCTCAATTTTTCCATATTATCAAATAAAACCCTTCACATTGAAAATTTCTTGCCAGAATACCATTAAACGAAAACATTTGACACAACATGAAAAGGTTTACCTAAGACATTCTTTGAAAATTACTATAGGGCCCCAAACGGATCGAAAGTAACTGCCTGCTTTGCCGGCTGCTGCTGTTGTGGCTGCGCCACCCCCATCTTTGGACTGCCCATGATAGGCTGTTGCACCGCACCCATAGGATACTGCATGGGGGCCCCCATCATTGGCTGCATGATCGGTTGCCCCATCATGGGTTGACCGCTCGACATCATGGGTTGCATAACGGGCTGCTGCCCCATCATGGGTCTGTATGAGGCAGCTGTGGTGGCCGCCATGGGTTGGGGCTGCCAGCCTCCCGCGGATGACGTTTTGGGTTGGTTCTTCGGCGAATTCCATTGCGAAGACCTACTGCCCGAATCCATGGTAAGATTTTCCACGAGTGAAGTTAAACTGGACTCCAGATCACCAGTTAGGATTTTGGAAGGTGGTGGAGGCCTCTGAGGTTGATTGGAAACAGGCTGAGGAATGGCGGACGTCGTCTTGGTAGGATCTGCTAGAGGATCAAACACTGAAGGCTCGTTTGTGTTGAAAAGTCCGCTCAGATCGTTGGCGGCAGAAAACGGTTGGGCGGCAGGTTGTTGGAAAGCGTTTGTCGCGGCAAATCCGTTGGTAGCCCACATATTGTTAGTCACAGTTGTAGATTCTGCGGTCGTGGATGTAACGGAGAAGAAATCCGTATTGGTAGGACCCACGGAAGTTGCCGGAGTGGAAAAGTCAGCAAAGGGGTTATTCCCGAGGGACAGCAAGTCATCGAGAGCGTTGCTAGACTGCGCCTGACTAGGGGCAGCGGTTATTCCACTGTCACCTCCAAATAAGTCTAAGATTGGTTCGGATTTAATAGTAGGTTCGTCGCTCAAGAACGGATTGGTGCTGGCGGCGGGGGACCCAACACTAGCCTTGTACTGGTTCAAAGCGGCTTCTTCCTCTGCAACCGCTGCTTGCTTAAAGTTATCGTCCACCGCCGAGCCAAATGCGTTGCTTGTATTCGACAGTGCCGACACCCCAGACTTTAAGTTCTTTTGGTTTGTCACCGCCGTAGGGGTATTACCTTCTAAGGAAGTCAAATGTTGTTCTAAAGCATCTAAAAGGCTGTTGGGGGCCCTGGTAAGGTCGGGAATATCACCCTTATCAATTCCTATGTTTTCGGCAACTTTTAAAAATTCTGCAACCCTATCCATACGTATCAAGAATTTCTTGTATAAGTCTAAAGCTTCCCTGCACTGTTTCTTGTTCATTTCAAAATATTTTTCTAAGAGATTAATTATTCCATCGTTATAACATGCGAACAGACGGATGAGATCACGGAAAAGCAACATAAAGCACATGTTTATAACGCCATTTGTGAGATCATTTGCAGTACAGTCGAATTCTAATAGAGCGTCTAACTGATTCTGAAGGATGGGCAGCGTTTTAAGTAAGTTTTCAGAGTTCATGGTACGTAACGTGCCCTCTTCCTTGCCTCGTTTTACTTTACAGAAATCAAAAGCTACAGCTCTATACGACAAAGCCTTTTCATTTAAATACTTAGCATACCTTCTTATGAACGGAGACATATCGTATCCCGTTCTAGCTCCCACAGCACTTTGCACTCCAGTCTTATCTACGAAATTCGATAAGTGAAAGGATACGTTACTAGAGGCCAAATACTGCGTGAATCTCTCATTACCATAGCACATTACGTGATGTGTCGTTATAAGGGACTTGAAGACCACTACCCAGCTCGTACTTTGGGATCTTTCCATTAACAAATTGGCCATTTGAGGTATCGACACGTTGGGCTCGTTGGTACAGTGTACTAAGTAGTCTAGATGTTTTTTCTTGGGGCCCAGCATCTCTTCTGTGGTAGCCTTGCATACGGATTTTGCAAGGCCCTGACCAGCTAAGCTGTGCTTAGCCGCAAGAAGCCGATCGTTTATTGTTTGGCCTGCCATTGTTTAATATCTTCACTTTATTGCACTAAATCCGACTGATTCAATTTACTTTCACATACGCCTTAACAATACACAAAAAGATTTACACAGGGTCGATGATATGAAAAATCAGGCCGGCGATCAATAAACTCGGTATGTAAAAGTTGTAAAAGTGAACGCGTACGCCATCTGTGGGACGACGTCTGAATCGAAGGAAGTGTCTAAAGCACCGGCGCTTAGCTCGAAAATAGGACGGCGTACTTACCCACAGAAATAAAATAGTTTTTGTTGTTAACATGTTTATTTACGCGAATTGAATTATTGATTTATGCAGATAGTCATATGCTCAGCAACACCCACCAAAAATGAATATCAAATATATAATTACGACTAAAATTACACCAAATCATTCATATGCAGATCCTGACCTTTAAATTTCCACAGAAAAATATTTTACATAAACATATTTAAAACGCACCTTTAACAAGCACAATTAACTAATAAAAATTTACTCACCGACTTTTGGGGCACACATGGGTTGCAATTTTGGAGACCAGGAACCATCGTCCAAGCACTGTTGTACTCTGGGTCCAATCACAGAATATCCCGTTTTACAATTATAGTGCAACCTCTGCCCAAAACTGTTATATCCTTCCAACTCTCCTACTTTCTCTTGTACAAAATACCCATTTTCAATAGTTTTGGGTGTCGGACAACCAGCAATTTGAATAACGTTAGGAACGCAAGTTGCGATGGGGCCTGTCCAAGTTCCTTTTTCGCACACTCTCAAATTACTTGTCTCAGGGGTTAATTGGTAACCTTCACTGCACGAATATGCAGCAACAGTCCCCTTAGGGTAATACCCCTCTTCGTCTTTCGTTCCTTCGATCTCCAGAGCACCGTTCTTGAGGTAAGGGGGAGGAAGACAGCGTTTTATACACTGAGGTAGCGTCGGTAGCGAGCTGTAGAATTCCCATTGGCCATCTACACAGTATATATTGTTATTGCCTTCGATATCATAACCATGATCGCATGTAATAGTTGCTACTTTTCGTGTTGCACCCAATTTTTGAACAACCACATTACCGTTATTAATTTTCCCAAAATCTGGACATATAATTTCGGTAGAGTTATTCCCAATTATGTTGTCATAAGAGGGAAATAAAAAGGGGGATCCATCACAGGAGATATTATTTATAAGAAACAATGATAGGAAAATCTCAAACAACATTTTGGCACAACTTTTTTTCTTTCTTAAATGAACACTTAACACTTTTAGTCACTAGAATTATTGGTATGCATTTAAGAAATTGATATTTTTAGTTCGCTTTTTCTAAGAAAAAAATCAAAATATTGACAAATGAATCATGTGAAGGTAGCGACACAAACATTGTGGCTTTGTTCATTGTTGATATAAGGTTCCATTTTGTTGCTCTTTGTAGATCAGATCACTTAACAGAACTTAACAGAATTGGGCATAGTCGGCCATGGGAATATAATATAAACCTAAATTTCGATCATAAATCATAATGTTCCGAATTCAAAAATAATAGATACCTACTCCTATTTTGTTGTTGTTGAGAATCTTGGAACTCAAGTATTTAATAGTTGTTGAATCCTAAATATATATTTTAAGTTGAATTTAAAAAAAATAATAAAGATACACTGCACAGGTCAGTTTTCATTAATTTTAAAATCGATGGAAATCATACATACAAAATGACTGGTAACTTATCATTAGATTTTGATTTTAGAGACAGTAAAGTTCAATTGGAAATCTTTAAAAGTTAATGACTTCGAAAAAACTGTGATACAATGGTTTCATTATGGCAAATCAGGGACTACTTCATGAAAAATAGTGAAAGATAAAATTTCCTTTTATAATTATTATGACTTTGCCATATATCAATTAAAAGTATTATATGGTGACAGGCTGAATAGTATAATACTTAACAAAGGCAAAACTAAAGTTCAAATTACTAAATTTTAGGACATTCTGTCTTTGCCTTGTTTTGATAATGATTTGGATAAAGTTTTTAGTGAAATTTTAACTAACGTTATCGCAAATTTCAAAGAAAAGTTGCAGCAAACTTATCATCAAGTTTACAACAAACTTAATAATTTAAAATTTTCTCGCAAAGGTGTTGGGTGGTTTTGTTGCAGCTTTATTTCTAAACTATTGGCAATGTTGCAGCAATTTTACTTTGCCTAGTGGGAGGCGTCTCGAAACTGAAATAAAACTCTCGTTAAAATCGTTATTCAAAACACCTCGACCCGTCGCCCGTGGGCAGTGTCGTTAACAAGCACAAATTTCCTTAATTGGAGCAAATTGTTCTCCTCCGAAGGGGTACGCGTCTCCGGATAATGCGAAATACGCGCCTGTCCAAGGATTCCCGGGCGTCGCTCCAGCAACAGGGTCCAGGGGAATAGACAGGACCACGATTCTCCTTCAAACTTCGGTGTAGTATACGTTGGAAGATCGTGAGTAACGGACGTAGGGCTGGTGGTGGCTTAGTCGTGCCGGTATTTTTTTATCCCGATCCTGCTGAAAAGGCGCTCATTTCACCAGGTGAGAATATAACTGATTTAAAAAAATATATAGTTAATAAAGTCGATGTCATATTAAATTGAGCTTTCCCAAAGATTGCATTTTGTTGCCAGTAAACACACTACAACATATAAACAGAACTGGATCCATTTTATTTTCTATTCATTTATGTATTTAGCAAATGCTAACGTTGTTTATGTACAATGAACATAGATATTTATCAACACATTAAAATAATAAAAAAAATTAATCAATATAAATACACATAACAGCAAAAAATACAAAGTAAAATCATAAATAAAAGTTCTTTAAAATATACTAATGATGTTATTGAAAAAATAAATTGAATTTTTGGATCATTTTAAGTTACCTACATTGATTTATGACTCTTTGACTAGTATTACGAATTAATTTCATGATGAATGTGTAAATTTATAGAAAAAAAATATTTTGGGAACATAATGCACTGAGTTTTTAGCTGATAACTTAACAGAAAATACACAGTACACACATCTGTTATGTAGAATCTGAAGCTTTTAAGTTAAGCTTATTAAACTTTTATTTTTTATAACCATAAAGGTAATAAATCGTTAATGAAGGGCACAAATGGCATTGCACCAAGTACCCCACCTTGCTGTATGCCAGTTAATATTTTTTTTAGATATTATTTATCTTAGCTTAAATTATAATTTAAAATATTTCGAGATATTACTTATCTCTTTGGCCTCCTTACAAATGAAATTAACTGTTTGATTTCATTTGATTAGATTTTTTCAGAAAAAATATTTTTATTTAAAAACATCGTTTGTTTTTAAACAGATACATGTTGAGAGAGAAATATATTTAACATAAATTAAAGCTTCATATCAGATCAGATCACACTTTGTTTAAAAATACAAAAATGTTACATTTACATTTTGATTATTTTTAACAATTATGAAAAACGAACTATAATTTGTAGATTTTTGATTTCAAACAAAATTGTAACAATTTGTAACTGGACCTATATGCTACAACTACAATCGTGTGAATTTGTATAATAATGTTTGTTCTACAAGTAAAAATCACCATATATACAGGGTGAGTCATTAGTAATGGTACACAGCTTAATGGCTTAATCAATTGTTGCTCCTTTTCGTTCTACTGGGGTTAAAGTTGAAAAAATATTTTCGAGTTTGTGCTGTATTTTAAGTATGTATGGATTGTTTTAAAAACATTTGTAGTTTTACGTTTTTTGACGTGGCAAATACGAATATGCAAACGGCAAGGAAAAACTACTTCCTAATCAAATTGAGTAGGATTGGCAGAAATAATATGGTATTGTAGTGACAGCTGTCAATTTATTATGTCAATGCCTACTACTTTGGAAAAAATAATTTTCTAATTTAATTCCCGCCGAATCTCAAAAACTTAAAACGTCTGTATCTCGAAAATAGTTGAGTTTATCGATTTGTAACAAGTACACCTTTTTTATTTACAATTCAACGTAGTTCAATAATTTCTAGTTAAAAAATTCAAAAAGGTAAAATACAAAAAGTTAGACAAATTTTTAAATTGATGGGACAGTATAACTAGCGTCCTCTAGACGTTACCTCAACGCTGTTTGCATATTCGTATTTGCCTCCTCAAAAAACGAAAAACTACAAATTTTCAAAACAATCGGTCCATACAAAATACAGTTAAAAATAGAAAATATTTTTTCGACTTTATTAACACCCTGTAGAACGAAAAGAGGCTCCAATTGATTAAGGCATGTTTGCTCAATCACTATATTTTGTCGTTAACAATCTACCATTAAGCCATTGCCATTATTAATAACTCACCCTGTATATCGTATAGGTTTAAAAAATGTTTTATTTTCATTTTATTTATTTTCAAAACGTGGCAGGTATTCATGTCTTTTGGAAGAGCTCGTATGCTTGACCAATTACTTATGTACAGTCTCCCCCACATTTCCATCGATTTTCTGGTTGAGGAGCTATAAAATATGCACGAATTTCCATTTAAATGTAGATTGGGGCATCGATTATTTTATATCCGGCACCCCAAGTGTTAAAACCCAGTTCTAGCGTAGTTTATAATAAAATAATTAAGTAATTAAATCTCCCGAAACTGCAATTAGTGATCAAATCTTCAGTCAATGTGTTTATACTAAAACTTTTTTAATCTGACGCTATTAAAGCCCAAGTAAGTGATAACAAACCTCGATAGCTTTTTTTTATTCACTTTCTTTTTTCTATAGTCACTTATTCTACTCCTACTGTGGACATCATTTAGAGAAAGCGCGGAGTGTTGTAATATTTTAATTTTGCCAGCCCCTCTCCCCTTTCCTCCTCCACAAATAGTTTGATTGCAAGAGAATATGAAGACAAATTTATCTTTTACTTATTTGCAGGACAAGCCATGGAATACGGCCCCATTCCTCCGAGCAAGTTCGACGAAGTCATCCATCATCTCAGATTTAATTTTCCCGACGAACCCCTCAACGCATCGGTGGGGCTATGTATGCACGGCAAGCCCTGCGAACTCCTGGAACATCACGACTTAATGACTCTCAAAGACGGCCTATCTGTCATGGCTGTGGATAAAGAAACGGGAGTGGTACGTAGAACAAGTTTGCACAAACTATTTTGCTCATGTTTCATTATACACCTTCATACAATATCCGAATACAGTAATACACCAAATGTGCTGCTCACTAGGATTCATAATTTTCTCATTTTGCCACCTGCGACATTAAAATGTCGTTATCGGAAATATTTTTCACGGTTTCAAACAGGATAAAATAAACGCAGAATTGGCTGAGGTTACAATTCTCGAAACTGATAAAGTTCCCAGTCAATTGCTCTAATGCAAGGATCCGATTTATCTAACGGTAAATCAATATTCGACGCTAGTCCTATTCGAATGGGAGCGATATAGCCGAAAGCCAAACGGCCTTTACACGGTCATAAAACGTTATAGATGTAGGAGGTGCTTTTGATTCAAGAGTATACACAGCTATTTCCAAACTTATCAGGTTCGGGGATGTTAAAATTTTGTTCATTTATGTTGCTCAGGTTGTTTTGACAATTGACAGAGTTTAGAAGCTTCAAAAGCAACATCGGCGTTAAGGGCCCCATATTCTTTAAATAGTGTTTTCCGCAAAGACAAATAATTTCAAACATTTAATAACTGAATAATCTAAAGCTTATCAAATAATAGGAATGTTATGTCATGACATCTGGTTATTTTCAAAGACGCCACAGTAAAACGAATAAACAGGTGCAAAAAACGATCAAACCATCAAGGTTTTAGGTACTGAAATCTTCGAAAATACTAACTTTTTTATATATAATTCCAAATGTAAATATTCTTATAACATTTACTTGCTTAGTCCTACATATAAAATTGTTTACTTTTATTTATAAGTGCGTGAAAATAATTCTTAAAATGTGGGGTTAGAATAACA
>NW_019416242.1:805181-810094 GCF_000390285.2 Anoplophora glabripennis
GGGGGGGGGTCATTGGGGTGGTCACCCAGGGTCAAAAAGTTGGTGTCTAGGTCTTTTGTGTTTGTCGGTCACGTCGGGTACGTAGTCAACGGCTTGCCTGAGGAGGGGATTGTCATGTCTACCCCCTTCCCGACCTCAGATCGCTCGTAAATTATTTTTCTTTTCATTTCTGTTATATTCTCTTCTTTTTCCAATGGGTTTCATCTTACTATATTTTTTTTTTCACTTTTTACTATTTTTGAAGGCTTAAACTGGTCTATTTATGACATTTTACAATGTATAGGATAAGTAATAGTCATAGAAAATATAGTATTAAGTTTTCTATGGTAACAGTATAGATGCACAGTGCTCAATTCGTAGTTCTAGCTCCACTCGGATCAGAGTACTCGAAAATGTAAATGCGGCTGAGTCAGACGGGTGGAAACACGCATTTACTTTCAAACAATGAATTTTGGACCTTTTATTTCCGCAATGCGCAATCGTCTAACTGTTGGAAACTGTTTTGGATTGTTTCTAGGAACAAAGCTATTCCGCGATAATTTTTAAGATGCAAGCGCACCAAGCGGCGAAAGCAGTAAGCTGCGAAACAAGGTAATTTTGACATTGCCGTTCGCGTTTATACATTCATTTGAACAACATTTGTCTTATTTGCCATTATTATTAGTAATTTTGTTATCAAACTGCGGTTATTTCACTTTTGTATTATTTTATAGGTTTCAAATATTTCATAATTAAATTTTAAGGCAAGTATTTATAAGTAAGACAAGTATTTATGTCTAAGTATACTTTATATTGACTCTAGCATTACAATGTAATGTACATTTTATTAAGTTATAACTATGAACTTATCCGTTGTGGAATACATTTCCTATTTACATATATGCTAACGAAAACTCTCGTTATATATTAGNTTTAATAAAAGTAAACAATAATTCTTAAAATGTGGGGTTAGAATAACAGCAAACGCATGTTTTACAAACGCTTTTTTTTAGTTATTATTTTATTTGAGTAAATTTAAATGGTAACAATGAATAAACAAAACATCAAGGATTTTATTTTTGTGCTTACTTTTGTTCTACACGTTTTATTTTCAAAGATTTCAGTACCTAAAAACGCCAGAAATTTCACTATTTCTCGGCCGGGAATATGGCCACCTTAAGAAAAGGAACAGCTAACTAAGTTCAGGTTATTATTATTATTGTTTGACCTTTGAATTTGACGATCAACAGCAAACTGTAAAATTAAATGTTAACTATCACTATTTCTTCTTTAACTTTTATATTTATTTTGAAACAAAATATTCAAAAAATGAGCTACATTACATTAAATAATAGGAATAAGGGTAGATTTGTCTTACTACCTTCACTGGGTGTATTCATTTGAATTAAAAGAACCCTAATACACATAGACAACTGACTTTCGCTTCATATTTCAAAACAATGAAAATAACATTAAAAATATCCCGACAAACGACAATAAAGCGGTTCGCGTTTTCTCATCTCGCGATGTGTTCAGTTTTTCGCTTTGTTGGAATTCTTTGCGAAGACCTCGTTTAATAACGTCGCATGCCGTACACGCTAGGTCGCCTTTTATTAAAGAAACCAAAGGGTTGGAATTTAATTTTCAGGTTACGCAAGGGTGGCTCTGAGGGGTAGCTTCGAAACCGTAAAATCCTATGGTTTTGAATTGCAAATTGGTTCGTAAGCGATGGAATACTGATTGCATATTAAATAAACGGAATAATTCACGTTGAAATGTTCTTGCGAGTTATATGAAATAAAAATTTCTTCTTCCAGTAGAATAAAAACACTAATTAATAGTAGATCTAAAAGTTGTTTTACACACAACAATTTATTGAACAATGAATTGACAATTCATTTTTCAACAAATTAATTACTTTCAACAAAATAATTTTTTCTTCTTTGACAACCGCAACCGACAAATCTTTGTCATTTTCACTTAGGTTATGGATGGTTTACGTTTACATTTTGTACAGCATAAACTCAAATCATCATAACTGGGTTGGCATTTAGGAAAAACATACAAAATGTAACTAGTTATCCCTAAAATTGATCAACAGATATGTCCCCAATTTCTTGGTCAATTTATTGAAATCAATAAATTGGACTCCAATTTTTGTTTTACACTTAAATTGAAGGATAACTTGTTCGATTTATTGTTTAATAAATTGTGTGTGAAACAGCTTTAAATCTGATACGATTTTATTTTGAAAAGATAAACTGACGCACCTTCTGGTAACTATCAACTGTTAGCAACTGGTTATGTTGAAATTCAAAGGGCAAATATTATACCAAAATTTGTGGGTATTTTACTGTTCGCAACTACAAAATCACTACACTTAGTGGTGGCAGGTTAGAGAAGTGGGAATTTTGTCAAGATCGTTCATCTATTTCTTCTTGAAACATTTATAAAGCATGCGCATCAGTATATGTCTTATCTTTCTATTCCTGAATCTATTAGAATTACTCCTAATTTCAGATAGCGGGGGTAGCTCTAAACGGAATAGCAAGAAAAGGCGACATAGAACGGTCTTTGGAAGAGATGAAGTCCATCGACAACGTAGCGTATCAACGAATATTCGGCCTACTGAACACCGTCAACAAGGAAATAGACCTCTTCGGGAAATACGGCGTAGACAAAATATTTGAATTGCGAATACTGTCCGTCGATTCCAAGTACAGGGGGAAAGGAGTCGCTAAAGAGTTGTTCTCCAGGAGTGAGCTGATTGCAGAGGAATACGGCTTCGAGGTAAATCATATGCCATGATATGTAAACTAATATAAATTAATAAAAAATTTGTTTCTAGCTCATGAAGGTGGATGCCACGAGTCTCTTCACGCAGAAAATCTCCGAAAGCTTCGGCTTCAAGGTGGAGAAAGGCGTCAAATATGGAGACTACAAAGATGCGGACGGCAAGAAGATCTACGACACCAAATCGCCCCATGATTATTACAAAGTTATGATCAAGCAGCTGCCGAGCAAACCAAGCAACGGCTGAGAGAGGGTGCCGCAGACGATTTGTTGTTTTAGTTTTTATCACTTTTGTTACAACTTCTTCAAGCACTGAGCTCTCCGATTCCGATATGCCTAGTGGTTGGATGTGTTTACCTCTAGAAGGAGCAGAGCTCCTGACGACTGTCAAAATGTTAATACTGCCACTGCCATGCAGTTTTATACATTTCATGTAGATGTTGTTCCGTTAAACGCCGAGCGTTCCTTCTCCTGACTTTCTGGTGGTGTACATGCCGTAGCTGAAGGCAATCTTTATACGGGCTAATTGTGATACGACTGTGAACTAAGAATACATTTTTATTTGTAAAACCTAGCTGGTTTTTGCTTTGATTTAAATCACTCATCTCCCAAACAAGTTATTCACAAATTTCGCTGTTCGTTTTCCTAATAACGCATCGCGAATAGAACTCACTCTATTCGACAGCGAGGAAAAATATCCCGGCGTAATCAACTCGAAAGTCGGCATATTGTGCGGATTTAATTCGCGCCTCATATTTTTCCGCTTATCAAATGAATTCACCGGGTAATGAGAGCCAATATTAAAACGGTTCTAACGGGATTTTAATGAATTTCCCAGAGAGCGCGTGGCATCCTTGACCGTATCCTAGGCAACGGGTGATTTTCCCCGTCTAGCACTCTAGATGTGGACGACCCATTTATCTCGAATTCTATGACAGGTGCCGAAACAGCAGGAATGTGCTGATGTGCATCGCGGATTGACGGGAATGCGATAAAGGGCAGTGCGGAAAATTTATTGGATGCCGGCCCAGAGGCGTACCGACGTGGGGGGATTTACGGGTTAAGAGTTTCGCAGGACAGAGCCGCAATTAGATAAAAGTTGAATTATGGAATTGCCAGATATTACATTCCATTTTTAACCAATAACAAAATTGTGCGAAGTGACAGTTAATTGAATTAATTTATTGTTAATTTATACAGGGTGTAACTTTGAGCCAGCGATGATGAACATTCGGATTCGCAGTTAAATGTACTGTTTCCAAATGCGGAAAAACAACGCTTCATCACCGTCGATCCGCACTATCTCCCTTTTAGATGCACTGTAGGTTGCCTACAATTCATGTATCTGTAATGTAGTTTTGTATGTTCAAATTTTTGGAACTAAACTAAGAAAGTCTTAAAATTTTATAAGTTTTATACTTAATATGCTATCAGATGTTTATAACACCTATTTAAAGTAATAAAACATTTTAGGCAGTGATGAAAATGTCAGAACAGAAAAGGAGTAGGTATAAATTTTACTTTAGAAGAAATTATTGTGTTTTGAAAACTTATAGTAAAATAGTACGATATTTTATACGGAAAAGTTACACAAAAAAAATACATTGCAAAGGAAAAAAGCTGCGTAGCAAACAGTACATGCTGCAGTTAATACAGTAAGTGCAGTCGCACGACATTTGGCACAATTGAAAAAAAAATTAAAAACCTAAAAAAAAGAAACAAGAAAAACATGTAAGCAATTTGTAAGTAAGTATCTATCATCAAACTGCTACAACTAATTTTTTTATAGTATTAAAACATATGGTGAACGTGAAGCCACTGGTGGAGGGTGCAGGATCCGAGTCAAGATTATACATTCTTAGTAAACGCTAATATCTGCAATAAAAATCATTTAATAAAGTAGTATAATAATATCTCTACTCCTCATTCAAACTACGAGAATTAGCCCAGAAGTCGGAGACTTGTGCGGGAGAGGAGGCGGCATATTATTATTACGCAGGCCGCATTTGCGCCCAGGAACGACTTATGTTGGTAGGCCCTAACCACCATTAGTCGTTCCTGGGCGCAAATACGGCCTGCGTAATAATAATATGCCGCCTCCTCTCCCGCACAAGTCTCCGACTTCTGGGCTAATTCTCGTA
>NW_019416242.1:813331-896833 GCF_000390285.2 Anoplophora glabripennis
CTATCCGCGATAATTTTTAAGATGCAAGCGCACCAAGCGGCGAAAGCAGTAAGCTCCGAAACAAGGTAATTTTGACATTGCCGTTCGCGTTTACACATTCATTTGAACAACATTTGTCTTATTTGCCATTATTAATAGTAATTTTGTTATCAAACTGCGGTTATTTCACTTTTGTGTTATTTTATAGGTTTCAAAAATTTCATAAATAAATTTTAAGGCAAGTATTTATGTCTACTTTATTTGTCTAGCATTACAATGTAATGTACATTTTATTAAGTTATAACTATGAACTTATCCGTTGTGGAATACATTTCCTATTTACATATATGCTAACGAAAACTCTCGTTATATATTAGGAGAGGCAGTTTTTAAGGCTGATCATGTGGTACTATATGGGAAAATTGCGCAAAGTTAATTTAAATTTAGAAATTTATATTATGTCTGCAGACTAGTGCCCTTAATTACTAACAACCCTCATGAAATTCAGGGAGTATTATCTATCGGCAATAATATTTTGAAAATTTCTTCAATGGTTTGATGAAAACTTAATTCTGGATTTTTCTTGGACCATGAAGAGCAACCTTGAACGGAACAATAATAGTTTGACAGTTTCTTCTTTCTATCCATAATTGCTGAAATTTTCCTCACACTATTTTCTTAAAATAACAGTGTTCAAAAAACGAACACTAAATTCAGTTTTAAATAAAATACAAAACGAAATGTCACACACAGAAGAAATATTTATCTTGTTTCGCTAGTATCACTTGTCACCGCCAGAGGGCGAGCTCTTAGCTGCATTCGCGATTACGATTGTTAATTTCACACTTTTTCCGCTTGCCGCTAGATGGCAGCAAACGCACTTAGTCTTACAGCGTTTTCCACTCATTTGCACTTTTGCACTCAATGCGCACTGAGAATAAGTCCATCCTCTACTATCAAATAGAATAATAAAAGATGGAAGTAGTCTCAGTGCACACTGAGTGCAGAAGTGCAGATGAGTGGAAAACGCTATTAGATCAAACCCCATCTGTCATGTCATGTCATCAAACTAATTTGAATTTGGATTTAGATGAAAGGTGAGACATTTGGAATTTGGTCAATTTGGTGTTCTTTCTGTTTTGTGTTTGATGCAATGCAAGAAGTGCAGGGCACGCAGGACAACTGATGAAATAGTAGCTCAAATGGTGGATGGAAAATTCACACCCTAGTCAGTAAGGACTGATAAATTTATTTTCTATAAGCCAGATAGCACAACGGTGTGATATTTTCACAGCGCAACGCTCCAGCCTACTATTTCAACAACTTTAATACTGAAAGTGTATAAAAACGAAATATATAATTCATTATAAATGTTCAATTAGTGGATCAAATTGGCAAGTAAATAAATTAAGATACCAAGAAAGAAAAAATACATCTGCGAAATATGTGAGTTTAGCTATCCAATCTTAACACGAGCTCTTATTAAGACTCAGAGACGTATTTTCCTAAGGGCGTAGGAGGTGATGGTAAGGGCGGCGAATTTCAAAACCTAATTCTAAAAAAAGTCACATGATCAACTTATCAATATAAAATTTGAAAATTTCGAAACCTAATTCTGAAAAGTGACGTACCAGGAAAAGATTTAAAAACCTGAACACATTTTAATTTCATTTTGCCAAATCTTGCCAGGCTCCCCGATCTCGTGAGGTGGCCGGGCTATAGCCCCAATAGCTCGCCCCTAGATCCAGGTCTAGTAAACATTGTAAAAAATTGAGAACATAGAGGTTGAGTATTGGTGGTCTTGCAGTTAAAAGTTCATTTTGGTGATCTCTGATAAACCATTTAACTCGTGTTAGTTCCAGGATAAAGCGAACTAAACAAATTTTTTCAGTAAAACTGAAAATATAAAAAATAAAAAAAAAACTATTTTCTCCAAACTTTTATTTGGAATACATCTAAATGTATTAAATGGGGCACAGGAATTATATAATACAATAACAGTATCATGAGCCTTATCTCTAACACTTAACAATAATGGAATAAATGATTTTCTGCACAATTACTAGACTATTTAAAATTTTCCCTTCCTTAACCCTCAAAACGATCAAAAGAACCCACGAAATCAAATTAATAACAAAATACTGCACGATTTAATATCAATATAATATATCTGTATAAAGAAAATGTACAATTTTTTTAATAACGTCTTACATTTAAGGCATTAGAAGAGCAGGTCCTCATCGCCTTCGTCCAACAAATTACTGGCTTCTAGCATAGCCTCTTTTAGGCGTCCCGCCGCGATCAATTCAGCCTTTGCCTTTTCGGCTTTGGCTTTGTTAATTTTCTTTTTGTCCTGGATTTTCTTCAACCGGTAGAACTCCTCCCTTTCCAATTCGTCGAGTTCGGATATAATGTAGGCCAGGGTGCGCTCAATTCTTGGAATTATGACTGAAAATTAATAGAAATTCGGTTTATTCTAGTAATCACTGCCGAAAGTAACGTACCGTGCTCGATTGCATTCACTCTTCTGTTGGTAATCTTAATTACCTCGTCTAAGGTAACGAACGAAGTCTGTAAGGATGCCAGTTCCACCAATAGTTTCACGGCACTTTGGTAGTTCTTCTTCAGCTTGGCTAGCTGCTGGCCTCCTCTAGCTAAACCGGCCAATTCGTAGCTGTCGGTACCATCTTGATAGCACTCAAAAACGGGCAAAGTTACACCTTGAAAATATTAGTTTTAGATTTCGATTACTAGAAAAACATAACATTTTACCAGCTACGTTGTCTTTCTTTGTTCTAACTTTGATCTGCGCTTTAGTGACGTTCTGAAGAACGACTTGGTTGAAATCACCCGTTGTGAATTTTGCCTCGGCTAGAGAAAATGCAGCTTCTTTCATTACTTCTCCCATTAGAGTTTTGGTCTGAAAATTACATTCGATTAAGGAACTAAACGAGGGAAGTGGGTTTCTGTTCATACCTCAATGATTTTATTTAAAATCATACGAAAACGCATTTGTAAGGCATCTGCTTTCTTTTTAAGCAAACTGTGTCCCTTTTGAGCCCCCTTTAGCCTAGCTTTCATTAACATTTGGGCTCTAAAAGCAAGAGTAGTAATAATTTTAGGTCACTCCCATATTTTTTAAATTATGAAATATAAAAATTACTTTAAAACTGCCTATTTGACAAAATATTTTTATTTTTTTTAATACAAAAACTCACCCTCTAGAAGGGAAAATCGGTAACCTATCCCTGGACGACATGTTTTAAAAGTATTTTCACAATTAAAAATTTCACGGGACCCAAGTCAGCTGACAGAATGTGACAATTTATTCAACGATGCCACCCACAGTGCTGCCACTTGACATTTACAAATTAAGCTCCATCTGCATTTGAAACGTGTTATCATAGGATGTGTCTAAAGCATAGATAAAAAGTCTAAAGCTTCGTGGTTTTGTATTTAGACAAGCAGCTTATTTAATAATTATCCTTATTTAACCTTGAGCAGTATTGAATATATAAATAATTCCCAAATATCAAATAAAACACAATGATCTTTCAAACCAAGAAAAATTTGGGTGTTGGAAAAAAAACACTCTAAATTACCGTCCTCTGCCAAACAGATATTAATTTGATGATATGACGACAGAGGGCACGGCAAAAAGTCATGTGTCATTGACATTTCTTCAGTCATCCCATCATCCCTTGCATACTTGTTTTCATTTTATAACCTTAATTTTTCACGTTTAAATGTAAACAATATTAAAACCTTACACTACTAACGCCTCAATCATGTTTAAGCAAAGTTTTAAGTATTATAAGTCGAAAAATCCTCCACCAAACTTGGACAATGTTTTAGATTTAAATAAATCAAACGATTTAACAGAGGTAAACCCATAATGAATATAATGGTGTGTAAGAACTAAAGTATTTTTGTAGTTCCAGATAAAAAAAGTTAGCATTAAATGCGAGGAAAGGAAGAAAATGTTTGGTTTCAAGCATCCAAAGACGTGGGAAGTTTATGAAATTGTGGATACACCAGGTAGTGTAGTCGTGTGAGTTAGAAAGTCTGTTTGAACATATGTGGTTTGTAGGTCTGTTGTTCATTAGAAATCCATTTACTAGTATCGGACAAAGGTATTGGACAGTAAAATGCCTGCAGGATTACTCAAAGAAACCGAACAAAACAAATATCGATGCTTTTAATTTAGTACCTGAAAACAAAGAGTGGTGGGAAATGTGCCAAAATAATAACAATGTTTTACTGATGAATAAACTCAGATGGGTTACGTTAGGTTATCATCACAACTGGGATACAAAGGTAAGATGTAGAACTTATTTCCATCGATATTAATATTAAATACGCTTTCAGGTATACAGTGAAGAAGATAAAGGCAAATTTCCTAAAGACTTGAGCGATATGACCCTGTACGTAGCTAGCATATTAGGATATACAAATTTCAGTCCAGAGGCAGCTATCGTGAATTACTACCACATGGATTCTACTTTATCGGGCCATACGGATCACTCGGAGAAGGACCTAGAGGCGCCTTTATTTTCATTTAGGTAACGACCAATTGAAAAGGTAATTCACTTCTATAAGCTTTTTGTCTTTTTAGTTTTGGGCAGACGGCAATATTTCTACTTGGCGGTAATACGAAAGATGACAAACCAACCCCGATATTTATAAGGAGCGGCGACATGGTCGTAATGAGTAAAGAATCGCGTTTGGCCTATCACGGAGTTCCAAAAATCCTACAGATAGACTCGAGATACTGGGATCCCATCGACGAGAATGATTTGTGTTACATCGGGAAAGACTACAGAGAAGTGGTGAATATCTGTAAAGACGACGCTTTGTGGAAGCCGTTCGGCGATTATTTGACGTATTCGAGGATTAACATAAACGTAAGACAAGTATTAAGTCGTGGTCAGAAAAGGTTGAATAGCGAAGATGCCGAAGATGTTACTTAAAGACGATATTAACTATTTATAAATGTATTTTGAGAATATATAGACTTTTTTATATATATAATAATAATACATTTTTGTAATTATCGGATTGTTTCGAGTATTTTAATCAAAGGTTTTTTTGTTTGTTTTTGTTTTTCCTTAGTGCCTTTAATGTACAATGTAAATAATGTTTAGTAATTCTAGACTATTAAAAAAATGTGTTGAATGAAAGGGCTGCTTTTGTGGCTAAGATGTGCAATTGTTAGAGTTTGTCGTTTCGCTGCATGTGAATAAGGCAGTACGGTAGAGATGGTTCTGTAACCAAGGATTACGTTTCGTTGTGTGCATAATGCTGCCCAAAACATTTTCTGACATACTGTGACGGAAAAGTAATAAAATGTTGTATCAACTTATACAGATGCCATCTTGGTTATTTTTATTATATACTACCTTTTATTTCAATGAAATGAGGCACAGAAACGTTTTTAATACTCGTATATTCAATATAGCTAAATTATTTTTGAATTGTGACGACACTGATTTCGTACGAAAATGTCAAAATGTCAGAATAAAATAAATAACAGCTATTAAAATAAATCAATTTTTTCATAATCTTTTATAGTTTACTAATAGTGATATACTCCCCCTTCTCCTACCCTTTCAGACTTTTGCGATAAAAATGTAAGACAATAGAAAACGAAACAAATTTCAAACAACAAGCGTGTTTAATTAATTCACTTGAACAGTGTAGTGTATGTACGGCTTTACAGAGTGAATGGTACCGCAAGGTAGGATATCAAGCAGGCCGAGGATGTCACAGAAATTTACGGAAAACTTCCACAACGGGACCAAGACCGTTTTCTTGAAGTGTTGTACTTTCTTGCAGTTCATTTCGCCTGAAGTTAAATCAGTTCTTGTGTAGAGTGTTGTTGCAGCACAATTGTCAAACGGTGGGGATTTCCCAACTTTTTCAAACGATTTTGTGAAATATCTCTTCCTGGCTGCCTTGTTGACTACGGTGTTTGACATCTGAAAAGTGAAACGAGTGACAATCTTCTCAGTATGTCAAAAAGCTGTTAGTGCATTAGTATAGGCAACCAGTTATACACAACGACGTTTTTCAAGTTATATTTAAATATTTTTAAACGTTGGCAGTTTAATATTTTGGTCAATAACAACAAATATATAGTGTTCGAATAGAAAAATTAATAGGCATAGAGCAATAGACGACATCTCAATTCAAAGTAATTTATTTTAGTACTGACAATATCTAATAGATGGCACTTCGCTAAACATTTTTAATTCTGAAATCTGACACTAGATGGACCGATTTGACATTTGTTAACACTAGAAGTAAATCAAAATATCAATTCTTTTTCATTAAGTACATATAACCAACGCTATTTATAAAAGTACTTAAAGCCACCTCGAGACAAAAATTTGGTTAAAAATAGTAATTATACCGAGTAAAACTGTTTTTGACAATGGTAATGAAATATAGATATGAAACGAATTTGGCTTTATGACAAATGAATGACAACTCTGCGATTAAATTCAAACTGTCAATTCTCTTTCACCTTGTAACCATTACTGTTTATTTAAATACTTAAAGATTACGTTAAAGCAAAGAAACTGTTCTGAATCTAATCTTATGATTAACAATACGTTGTGTCTCTCACCAAAAGCTTCAAATGCTGTATACTGAAAACGACCGCACTCTGACAACTTTCATTAAAAACTGTCGTCTCGTAACCGTGGTTACAGCTCCACGTGCCACTCTTCCTTGTAATGTAACCTTATAAATTCAAGTGTCATCGAGCATCACCCACAATGTCAGAAAATCTAACTACCACCATTGCCACAAAGCAAGGCCACATAAATTACGAGTCCCTGTTTGCCGTTGTTGTCAGCACAGCTGTGTGGAGGTTCGGGTACACCATAATTAGTCTTGTACTGCCGAGGAAGAGCCCCGAGTACTGCTGCAGGATCATAACGTTCATACATGGATTGCTCGTCGCCTTCATCGGTATCAACCAGTGTTTCCTGATCGATTCGCCCTTCGACCACCCAGAATGGCGAACGTCGTACATGCAGTCGTTCGTTTTGGTGGCCAGTCTGGGATATTTCATCCACGACTTGGAATGGTGCTTCAGATATCAGAGAGAAGATAAACTGATGATAGCTCATCACATTTACAGTGTTTTTGCCCTGTTCAGGATGCTATTCAAGGGGTACAGCGGAGCGCAAGCAACTTGTGCTTTGGGGAGTATGGAAATAACGAATCCGTTCCTCCAGATGCGCTGGTTCATCAGAAGTGAAGGGATGTATCCTTCGGCGTTGTTTACATCAGTCGAAATCACGTTCATAATAGTGTTCGTCGCGATTAGGATACTTCTTGGGACGTATTACATGTATATTATTTTCAAGCAGCCGAAAAACGACTGGGACTTTGTGGCACTTTCCTTCACTATATACGTCGTGTCTTGGATGTTTATGTTCAATATAGTTAAATATTTGTTTACTAAGTATTTCGGATTAAAAAGAAAAAATCCGGATGTACGCAAACAACCCTCATAGTATTCCGCGGTGTGGTATTAAATTTCAACCAGGTTAATTTTATTTGTACTGTAAGGTTTTAAGAAGGAATTTTAACAGAATTCCTGTCTGTGTATGGTTGTTTTACAATAAATTGTACTCATAACTATCTTTTTTCTCGTTCCTAAGAGCTCGAAATAGAGGTAGGTATTTTAAAAATGTTTTTAGATGATTTAATAAAGTTTACAATATTTTAAATGTTGCTGTAATATTATCAAGGTATTATAGCAAAATATTTCATTTTCATTAAAAAAAGAATTTACAGGATTAATTTTAATTGATTTACTTTTAATCGAATAACTATAACTGTAGATATGTTCAAATTTTGCGCTTCAAAAATTAATCCAAATGGCGCCGTAATCACCAATCCGAGTCAGATAAAACGTGAAGATTCGCCATTGTTTTTCATTTTTGCAATATTACTACGGTTTGCCGGATGCCTAGATTGGAGGCCGCATGTCGCCTCGTGTACCTATGCGTATGGCTTTGAGAGAACACATGGCGAAGAACCTTAGAAAATTAAGGTAAGTACTTTGAGTTAATTAAATATTAATGTTATCTATTTTATAATAATTTTTAATATTGTACCTTTCTTTGTCGTTCCAGTACAACTGTAATAGCTGGAACAACACTGACCACTAACCCATGGAGAATACGCAGCGCGCGAATTTCAAACTCAAAAAATAATGTCTACAAAACCATCAAACAATTGAATTGAACCCAATTTTTAATAAAACGTCCAACAATAAAAGAAGCGATAGTAAGTTAAACCACAGAGAAATTCAGTATTAATTTTTTACGAAGTAAATATTCAATATGTAGTTTGGAATCAGTATGAAGGCGTAACGACAAAATAATTTCTTATAATTTGTGTATACACGGTTAACTATCACTTAGTACATAAATTTTAAGTGAGGACAGAGAAAAATAAGATTTTACAGAATCGACCTTCAAAAAATTTCCAAAATTGTTTTTAAAGCTGAAAATATTTGTTTTCTAAACCTCAGTGAAATCCCTATTTCACGACGGCTATGACCGCCCGTCAGACGCGAGACGTGAATTTCGCATACGGCTACGGTAGTGAAACAGCGCTGCGTTGCCACGTGTATCGATTATCCGCGCATTTGAAGAAAAACTTTTATTTACAAAATTCGTTTTCAACATCCTTGTAGAGTTTTACACTAATAAATAATAGTAAACACAAATAATTACTTACTAAACGTAAGTACGTGAACAAAAACACAAACACCTACAAAGCGACAAATTATTTGAATTCAACAGCTATTTGTTCTGTGAAAATAGAGTCGTAAAGTCACCTATTGAACATTTGAAACAGCCCCATCTCTTGGCAAGTAGCGTAAGGTGCACTTCAGATATCTCGTTTTTAAACTTCTTTTGTTATTCGGGAATTAAATAGTGATATTAGTAATAAAAATAAAAATAAAAATCGTCGATGTTCGCATAAAATTATTAGTACCTATTGTTTTAAACTGTAAGTCCCCGGGGTATTTGCAGTTTTCTGTAATATTCAGCAGTACGTATCCAGGCCACTAGATTAACTTGTGTGTCTCGAGACTTTTCAGGTTATGTTTACATACACTACAGTTATCATGGCACTGAAATGTATGCAATTACACATACGTTTTCCAATGTCCCAGTAAATAAATTCAAGATTAATTATAATGTACGTGAAGAACATGCGATGTAAACAAATCTAAAGGGCCAGTTGTTTACGATGTTTTTGGAGAGTCGAATGCAAATTCAATGCCGCTACGGATATCGGACATCAAATTAAAGACGCGGGTGATTAGTGCATTCCGATTTTTCGATTATTATTCCTTTCGTTAAATTCCGATTCACTTTAATGGACATTTTATTGTTACTGTGTAGTCCTAACGGATCTGCAAAAATGTTGTTTTAATAGTATGCAACAACGGAACTAAGAGCAAATGTAAAATTCTGCAACGATCTGGATTAACATCTATCAAGTAGGTATTAATAAAAAATGTTTATTTCCGTCGTTTCTACAATGGCAAAATGTCAACGCCGCTAAATATTGCCGAACAGCTGAGTGAAATTATGTCGGATGACGGTTCATAACTGCCGATTTACCGGGAACAAAGGGGGTTTTGCCCCATTTTTTAAACATCAAGCTAAAATTCCGAAATAATTTTTTTATTACATTTTAGGCCTTCCTGAGCTCGTGGTTAAAATTTATGTACTAAGTGATAGTTAACCCTGTATACAGGGTGATTAATTAAAAATGGGCAATCTCTAAACTGGAGATTCTACACACCAAAATACAGATTCAGCTTAACATGCCTTATACAAATGTTGCAGGTTTACGAGACTGTGTTGGAATTTTAATTTGAAATTTCTTAATAATTTTGGAATTATTAGCAGAATCAACTCGAAAACTGGTAGTTTTAGGTTTTTTGGGATGAGAATTACGAATTTGATGCTGAATTTGCCGCTATCTGTACAGGGCGTTAGTTATACCCTTTTACTTCATTAAATCAGAGCACAGGTTTTTTGTCCAATGAAATATGGCTCTAGTGAGTCAAAAATCTAAAAGGCAAGTCAATTTTACGTAGAAGTGATACTGATGGAACCGAGATTTTCTTAATAATATCCTTTTCACCGATGAGGCTACATTTACTAGACTGCGGCCTCAACAATGTTTTAAAACATTTCTAAAACGTTTATAAAATGTTCAAAAACATTTTGAAACTGTTTTATTTGACTAATAACATTTTAAAAACATTAATTTGCTGGTATGTACCTATCTCTAAATTTCTGAGGGGCATCTAACCCTAACGAAGTTGCCGGCAAACGTAAAAAGTATCAGCATTAATTGAATTATCGTACGCCCCTGGTATTCCGCCGGTACCCTTTCTATTAAATTAGGGCCGTTGTTCTGTCGCAGCCACCGTTCGACACGAGCTGTAACGAACATGTACAGTTTGTTAATGAAGCAGATGCAATTAAAGTTGGCTGTGCAATGCGTGTTTTATGCTCGCCAGCCTAGCCTACGCGGATTCCGACAACGGGCAGGTGGGTTTTTATGGCGAACTAACCTTGCACGGGACGGTTTAGTTGTACGGGGCGTGTACGATAATTTCGTTGGTATTACGACAGATATAACATGATTTTTCATTTGTTACTGTGGTTATAAAAGGTATATTTTGAATTTGTCGCATAACCTTTACATTCTACGTATGTTGTTATGTTTTTGTTTCAAATAAGCCGTTATGCGTTAACCATTATACAGGGTTCTTCACTGTAAGTGGCCCAAATCATTTCAGAGAAACTAAAAATAATATGACTGAAATTTTCTTAACGGGGGTTGGTTATCAGATGCTCTCTTCAATGAAAATAATGCAATCGCCGTAGCACTTCCGTTTGTACCGGAAGTAGCTGCCAACTTCGTCTTTTCCCAGTGTAGCTACATTAGGTACATCTAAAATATCTATTTTGGGTTGAGTTATATCGGTTAATCCGTACATGGTTAGACAATGACTCGCTGCTGTCAGTTAAGTAAAAAAATCATTATTTTAGGCTACCCACGGTACACGGTCGAGCCCAGTCCGGCCGAATTGTTAATCGGCGACCGCGTAATTAATCGAATGCAAAACAAATTGGATCCGGATGTGTCTCCGGATTCCGGTGGCGGCCGATGCAATTAAATTCCCCAATAACAGTAAAAATAAAATACCTGCGTTCTCATTAAATCGACGCGAATTATTTCGACCGACAATTCGGGCAAGCGCGAGGAGCTATACGATTTGTTTTACTATTTCTGTAGCGTCAATATTTGTTCGCGTCAGGGCACATTATACTGCCCATTTTTCATATTTCTTCGACACTTCAAGTTTAAAAAACTGTACAGGATATCTTGATTATTCTAGTTCAGGCGGAAGCTAGACGTGTACAGGAGTGTGTATGGAATGGGATCATTCAGTAAACCCAAACCGCTCATTTAATCAAAATTCTACAAGGGACCCAAAAACTTCCAAATGATGTCACACATCAAATAAAAAATAGTTGTCATTTTTGCCCGAAAGAGGATATTATTACCATACATCAATTTTGTAGTTGTGTGTTTTGAAAAACACTTTGTAACATCAAAATTTGTAGATTGAAAGCAAAAGTCTACACCCCAAAAATTATCAAAATCGAATAATGTTTCGTTATTTACAAAATTCAAAAAATTTTCACGTACTTTGAGGCCATCTAGCGGCCAAACAAAGCAATTTCGGATATAGGTGAATTAGCCTAAATCTGCCTATTTTGATTCCACGAATCTGTGATCTTCTGTTGTACAAGTTATTCTGGGACACCCTGTATATTAATAATATAAAATTTATTATGTATGATTTTTATATAAATACTTTAGGGTGGGTAAAAAAAATCGATTATTTTTTTTTCGTGTCTTTTTCAAAGTTCAAATTTTCAAAGTTCAAATTTTCAAAGTAGTGTACCTACCTATGTTTTCGAGCGACCTCTAAGTCGGCCCAAAGTCGGCCCAAGTTCGAGCGGCCCAAAAAAAAAAAACTATATAAACTATTTTTTTTTCGTGTCTCTTGTGAAAATATGTTAGTTTATCATGTTTTAAGAGCCCCCTCAAAAAATCAGCTCAAAAAAAATTCTTTCGAGGTCGCTCAAGATTTTTAAAAATTTCCAAAATCGTCAAAAATTGAATTTAAAAAAAAATTTTTTTTTTCTCGTTATTTTATCATTTTCTAGGTTGAAAAAAATCTCTATTCTGAAAATTTCAAATCGATGTTTTAATTTCTAAATGTCACTAATAATTATTTTAATTTTCAAAGTAGTGTACCTACCTGTTTTCGAGCGACCTCTAAAAAATAAATATCAACGAACTAATAATTTTTTTTATTGAATTTGATGAACAAAATAATAGAAATAAATCACGAGTCACTTACATTTTTAAAAATTATAAACATCTGATACTCGCAGTGCCGCAGTAAATTTTGCCTCGAGACATATTTTAAGTCTCATCAAATTCAATAAAAAAAATATTAGTTGGTTGATAATTATTTTTAGAGGTAGCCCGAAAACATTTTAGGTACAGTACTTTTAAAGTTAAAATAATTATGAGTGACCTTTAGAAATTAAAATTTAGATTTGAAATTTTTAGAATCGAGGTTTTTTTCAACACAGGAAATGATAAAATAACGAGAAAAAGAATTACAAAAAAATAAAATTTTGTCGATTTTGAAAATTTTAAAAAATCTTGAGCGACCTCTAAAAAATGTTTTTGAGTTGAGTTTTTGAGGGGGCTCTTAAAATATGATAAACTAACATATTTTCACAAGAGACACGAAAAAAAAATTATCGTTTTTTTGGGCCACCCTAAAATACTTAGTACCTATACACAGGTATTTCTATAGCAAATGTATAGTGTTTCTAGGGGATACAAACATATGTAATAAACATACCTAAATTAAACAAGATAGTTTTGTTGCTTTCAAAATACGTGAATTTTTCAAATACCTAAAAGATATTAAAAAAAACAAATCAAAGTAAAATCTAATAGACTAGGTATTACGGGGACATTATTATTTTCTTAGGAGTCTGTTTTCGCACTAGTGTTCTGGGGAACAATAAAATATTTATATTTTTTTTATGTTCCATATTGCTAACAAAATTCGGTATTTTAAGGTACTCAATCTAAACTTAACATGCAACTAATACCTGACTATCCGATTGACTGACAACACACGCAAGCATGCGGCATCGGTTTCCCATGCGGTGACGTCACACCCGCCGATTTAGCGGACACTCAGCGGGTCCGTTTATGATTTTTTTTTGGACGACTTTTAGGCTATATAAAATTCTAATTTTTTGCAGAGAACCTTACAATTGCAATATCTTTTCTTTAAGCAAATAAAAAAAAATTACTGAATGAGCCTATTACAGGAAAATCTTGCATTAAGCGTGGATCATAGAAAGCTCAATTTTTTTGACCTGACAAAGTAGAAGACCCTTAAATTAAAACTTATTAAAACTAGAAGATGGAAGTTTAATATTTTTCTAAAATATTTGTTCGTCTATTTGTCTCATATAATATTCTTCACGTAAACTTGCAATTTACCTTCCTGACAAGTCATCAACGGTGAAGCATCACCCTCCCCGGCGCCTCCGCCAATTTTCTTTGTGCCGTCCGCTGCGGCGAAATATCATCAGCTGTCAGGACGAACGAGAAATTCCCCTGGCACTTTAACGCGGCGTATTAACGAATCACGCCGCTACGTCGGCGATAATCTTATTTTTATTTACACAAAGAATTTCAATTCGGTCTAAAAGCCTTGGTGGAATTAACATAGATACACCTTTTCAGCTCGGGAATCTGTCATTCGCTTTATCTCTCCGTTCTGCGGGATCCGTGGCGGCTTGCGGGAGGATTTCTGATAAAATCCTTCGCGTTTTTGTGGGCAGCCTACTTAGAATAAATAAGCGTTAATTTAAGTCTTTTTCTGTTTGTTTGAGTATTTGCCTCGCTTGAAAAAATTAATTTTAAGGTGGAAAAATTAATCTCCTTATACTCACATGTAACAAAAAGTTTATTATTCGGACGATAGCAGCTTAAAAATCTTATTGAAAAAATGTTTTTTTTGTTTGTTTTGTTTTATTTGTTCGTTTTGTTCGATTTGTTTGTTTTGTTTGTTTTGTTTGTTTTGTTTGTTTTGTTTGTTTTGTTTGTTTTGTTTGTTTTGTTTGTTTTGTTTGTTTTGTTTGTTTTGTTTGTTTTGTTTGTTTTGTTTGTTTTGTTTGTTTTGTTTGTTTTGTTTGTTTTGTTTGTTTTGTTTGTTTTGTTTTGTTTGTTTTGTTTTGTTTGTTTTGTTCACTTTGTTGGTTTTGTTTGTTTTGTTTGTTTTGTTTATTTTATTTCGTTTATTTTATTTCGTTTGTTTCATTTGTTTGTTTATCTGTTTGTTTGTTTGATCAGAAATTAATTTGATTTGAACAGAACGAATTTAATATCTCTTATACCTCCGAATTAAACTATATATACTGTGATTAATTAAGTAGCTTCACAGTTCTTATTCTTGCGACGAATCCGAGCCATGAGTCCCGCTAATCAGCCGTATCTCTAAGAAGATCTCATCGGGTCATAGCCGACAAGGCAGGTATTTAGGAAATTGACAGATGTTATCTGTCTTTTTGTCTTTGCCCGGACAGTTCCGGAACTCCTCCGGCGAAGACAGAAGTTGTAGGTGGCGCTGCCTCATCTCCCGACCTGTATCTATGCAAATCTGAGATCGGTTTGCATAATACAAGTCGGTTTGCGGAGTTCGTCTTAGCAGCTCCGATAACTTTGATCTCGCTGTGTGACGTTGGTAGGCGTTTAGATGGGCGGATATGATTGGAAAAGGGAAGTTTATGGGTGAGCGAAGTGCTAGGTTCTGAAAATATCACTGGATGTTGTAGGGGCATAGGTTTAGGCTTTATATCATAAAGTAAACGAGATACAGGCAAATCAGTGTTATTTTAGAACAGAAGAAATTTAAGGAACGTCTCAAAAATGTTTCATTTGTCTTTTTTGGCACCTCTTATGCATCAAAATCAGATTTTTACTACTTTATATCAGTAACTTTATACTTTTAGTGCTTGAAAAAGTTTTTTTTTTAACTAATTTTGATCCTATTGTTAATAATCCCGCTTTAAACTTTAATTTAAACATCCACCACCTTGAAAACTATTAAATTTTTATAACAAATTTAAAACATCCAAATTTTTTATACTGACACCCGTTTGTAACTAATCTCTATTAATGTTTG
Source organism: Anoplophora glabripennis (assembly GCF_000390285.2). Classification (NCBI taxonomy): domain Eukaryota; kingdom Metazoa; phylum Arthropoda; class Insecta; order Coleoptera; family Cerambycidae; genus Anoplophora; species Anoplophora glabripennis. The sequence continues at coordinate 828,657 of NW_019416242.1, forward strand.
CTAATACCTTAGTAATGCTCGTAACCTCGCAGCAATTCCTTCTTGAATACCTGTGCAATACCTAGGAATATCTACTAACCTCTTATACCTTGTGACATTTAGTTGTGTCTGGATCTTGTACCCTACAACACCCAAGGAGGTTGCTCTTTGGTGACGTCATGCATAAAAGTTACAGACGTCAACAAAATTAATTTCTATTTACCCAAAGTTACTTTCTCCTGTCAAATGTCATTTCGACAGATCTTCGCAGTCAACGACAGCAACGAATCAGTGTCTGATGGAAAAGTCAATACCATAGATAATAGAACACTTGATATTATCAACTAATCGTCAGCAGTGTTCCACACGGTTGCGCCAAGAACTATTTTTTAAAAGCGGAACTTTGAAATATGAAGCAACTAAATATTTTATTGGAATCTAATAAACGGAGAAAAACCACGCCACAAATAAACAATTTTTGACATTAACATATACATGTCAATTTTGTGGGCTATCCGCTCCACTACGTCGCCCTCGCCTTCTCTGATTAATTTACCTTGGACCTGCACTTGCCGCCGCTCTAATGATAATGTGTCACAAGCACAGAAGAAATTACTCCAAAAAGGAGCGATGAATAATTCCTTAGGCGTCCCGCTCCCTCGGAAGCGGGGAACTCCGTAATTTGAAACAACTGCCGGCCGGGCCGAAGTCGGATCAAAGTAGACAATGGAGTTGGTGGCGTGTGATGATTAAAGTCAACGAGTTGGCCATGATGTGGTTGCAGATGCGCTCGCGTTCGCCAGAGACGGAGAAAAACTACTTGGGAAAGTTTATTTCCGATTCCCACATTTTCAATATCTATAAGACGTGAAAAAAAAAAAACACACAGACATTGAGCTAAATTTTGTCTATTAGACATCTAGAATTGTCTAAAACCGTCTACTAAACAAATTTCATTATTTTTAGTCTAATCTAAAACTTACCTTAGACTAAAGTCCAGGGAACCAAGGGTTTCTCCTTCGAGTTCTCTCGGATGGAACCGATTGACGTGAAATTTGGACTGTAAGTAAAAAATAGCTCAAGAAACAAAAGTTGTATAGTGCCGATGAGCGCTTTTGCCCAGGAGGTGGAAGCCACCCCTTCTAGGGGGTGAAAAATAAAATATTGAAAATAACCCCAGGAATCGATAAAACAATCAATTTTAAGCAAAAAGTATCTTATGAGAGTTATTGGTAATTGAAAATGTACATTTTTTATTAAAAAAAAGACGTTTTTCAGTAGTTTTTCTTGAATAACTCGGAAAATAGACATTCTATGAAAAAAAACATCAGGAAGAAAATAATGCTTATAGAGAAAGAAAAAGATTCGAGTTTTTTTCATTTATGTAGGTGCAATAGGTGCTGAGATACGGCTGGTTGAAGATAATTTCATGTCCGCCAGATACTAAATTGGAAGCATTTAATGTAAAATAACTAAAAATAATTCTATTTTTCAAGAAAAATGCACAGAACATTTTTTAAAGTACTTTAAAAAAATTTTAAAATGAATTTGACCTTAAGTAACTAGCTTAAAAATTAACAGAGCTTTGATCAAAATAAAACTGTTAATTGGCTTTTTCGTAAAAAAAAAATCAGTACAAAATCTGATAAACTTTTCACGATTTAAAATTAAAGGTAATCCTTCTAAAATTTGCATTTTTTATGTGCTAACAATATATTATACAAGTTTAAGCGGTTTAGAATGCATATTTTTGAAAATATTACATTTTGATTGCAAAAAATTTTTAAATCCAAAAATATAAATGAGAGTACAAAGGTTCAGATTATTTTTCACAGAATATTTGGGTGTATCTTTATTTGTGTAGGATAAAAATTAACATGTTTTTCAAACACTCAAAAATCTCAAAAATAACGCGTTAAAAATATTCAATTATACAGTACTTTTAGCTGTCGAAATTTCCCGTGAAATCGTTTTTGATTCGTTAAAACAATACAATAAATTATAAATTGTATTATAAGCAGGTAAAAGGATTTAATTTATCCTGTTTGTACTATCAAATCATTTCACCTGCTTTGCAACACCACTTTTAAAATTTTATTCTTTCTGTAGTAGGCATTTATATGCCCCCAAAAATTTGTTATCTAAAGTATTACAATCTCTCTAAGCTACTGTTATTCTTATTTACAAGGCGTGTTACGGATTAATTTATTGTGATTTTACATATTCGAAATTTGAATAATTCTAAATTTTTCGAATTTTCACCCCCAAGAACGGCGGTGACAACATTTTCAAAAAAATGGCGATGTTTCGCATGGTACTAGCTACATCCTGGACAGATTTACTTTCGCGCAACTCACTCGGTTTCAAAAATACAATACCTATGTATGTTTTCAGCCACGAAATTTGAATAATTCTAAATTTTTCGAGTTTTCACCCCCAAGAACGGCGGTGACAACATTTTCAAAAAAATGGCGATGTTTCGCATTGTATTATCCTGTATAAATTTTGTTCGTGCACCTCTCTCGGTTGCGACAATGCCTACGTATTAGGATGGCCCAAAAAAACGACTATTTATATAAAAATATTTGATATTCACAGTGCGGTAGTAAATTTCCATTTGACGAAACTTTGCTCTGGTTTCACTACGTCCTTTCAAGCCGTATAAGCTCGTTACTATTTTTAGAGATATTTGCAATTTTCTATTTTATGGACATTTTTTCTCGTATCAGACCTGTTGTCAAATTGGCCATGACCAGAAACACTCCAAAACAATTAAAACAAATTGATATTTGTCAAGTTAGTTGTCAAATTGTTGTTCTGTAATAGTTCTTGCTGAAAATTTAAATAAAAATGCCTGGGGATCGGTTAAATTATACTTATAATGAGGATTATTTTAATTTGTTTGTAATTATGGAAGCGTTAATTGAAAACAAAAACAAATCGATAAATAATTCGAAAATAATTCCCAGAATTTGATGTCGCATTGCAAAAAAAATATATCTCAATAAGTAATACGAAATTTGCTGCATATTTTTGTAGCATGATATGAAATATTATTACTTCTTTAGATATTTTTTACTGTATTTTAAAGGCATTAAGCTCCGATCTGATTTTTTTAATTTTAACATCCTGGTTAACAGTTAAAAAATAGGTTGAGGCTATCCCACGAACAATTTTTCTCTCACTAATCGAGTTTTCAATGATTTAAAACACCATTTCGCACGATTTAAAGACTGTACAGTTTTAGAACATCGGAACGTTGCGAGGGGGCGGTAGATTATCATTCTATGCGTTTCCACCAACATTGTACTGTATATTCTATAAAAATGAGTTATACTTGGGAGCTAGGGCTATGTACACAGTACGTACTGTTCAGTTATGTTCTACGTTAAATGTGACCTGTTTGTTTCTTGTAGACAGATAATCATAAATTCGTCTCCTCACCCGGAAAATTAGGTTACGCTGATTTATTGTTTCGACGTGCTACATCGGTGTAGTGTAAATTTAATTACATCAAACGCCTTGTAGCCTATGTGTTAGACGTCATATCAACGTCATAGCCGTTGTCTAGGGCCGGGATCAACAGGAGGTGTGCAGAACTGCAGGTCTTAATTAGCATGATTTACAAAAAAACATTATGGAGACGTCTTAAGGTCTCTGGATTGTCAAATACTTTTGGGGCCAATTTCAATTTGCAATGCAAGATATTTATTAGATCCAACGTTTGAAAATTTGAGCATTTTTTGCTGAATATGTTAATAATAGGAGGGTAAGAATGTGCAACTCCAGGTAAATAATATCCACCTGCTTAATTGGCACGGTATTAACAACAAATCCATTAGATTTAATCTGTAAGCTTAGGTAAAAACGCAATTAAATCTAATCCTAATTGACTACTAATTAATATATTTCCGAGAAATAAATTATGGGATATGTGACCCTTTTCAAAGAATGAAAATTGGGTAATCTATATTACCATGAAGCATGATCATTTCATACCTCAGTGTCGTTGCAAGAGTTAAACAGTTGAGTATCATCAAAGCCATGGCATTCGTTAAAGAAAGCACACAGAAACGGTTGACAGAGTTGTTTGGAGATGACTATTTGAGTCCAAGAAAGATTTCCCTACCAACTTCTGCCAGTAAAAAACGTAAGAGATATAATGAGGAAAATTTGGAGCAGAAGAAAAAAGCAAAGTTAGGAAAAAAATGTACAAACCCGAAGAAAGTTGAAAATATTAATGCTACGGAAAAGCAATCTTTCGAAGCCACATTTGCAAGGCTATTAAATACGGAAATAGTTATCAGTAATCGAAATACCGAACAGAAGGAGAATTTAGATGCGAAGTTCTTAAGGCTGTTTGGTTCTCCAACTATCGTAAAAAAACAAGTCAAACAAAAAGAGAGTCTACAAAGGAAATTTTTGAGACTCTTTGGCTCTCCCACTGTTATAAATAAGGGCACAATAAATACAGGCCGTTCGCAGAAGCAGACTAAGCAAAAAATTGCTACTTCGTTGTTCCCTAAAAGAAGAAGGGGAAAAAAGAACGTTGTTATAAGACCGGCTAATATTGTATATACAAATTAGTACATTTTTTTAATTAATCTTCTTCGTACTTGTTTATTATAATAAAATTATTGACTGTTATTTAAAAGTATGATAGTAGATATTATATATAGAATTAAGAAAGTATTTTTGACATATTATTGGGAATTTGTTCTACTGATATTTGAAACTGATTTTAGAAATGAATTTATAAAAAAGTAAAGAGAAATATAGATAAAAATGTAAACAAAAATAATGAAGGAAATATCAATAGCAAAGTAAATAAAAACGAGTAATTATTCAAAAATAATAAATACCGTGATTTTACATCTGTGTAATCACCAACACGCAATTCAGTTGGTATCTGGATTCGACCGTGTCGGAGTGTTTTTTGCGTACTACTATGCATCGAAAATGTTGGTGAACATTTTGAGCATATGTTGTAGCTTGTTTTGTACTTATGAATTTTGCTTTTTGGTAAGTACCTAAATTATTTTTAATACGTATGATTATTTGGACGACGTGAATCTTTGAGTACATATTTTTCAAATTTATAATTTGATTAAAAGTTCCTGTTTTAAGAGGATGTAATATACAACATTTTTGTTCATTTATGATTACTCTATTTCATGCTGAAGTAATGACAGTAAAATTTATTACACCCTGTATACGACAGCGTTACCATAAAACTAGTAAATAAAACTTTCAAATAGTTCAAAATAGAATATTTATTTTAAATAATTATCAAAATAATTACCAATTTAATAATTTCTCCTTCATATTGACATTCATAAATTTAACTACATATAATCTAAGACTTAAACTAAATAGTTGATAAAAAATAAAAAGTAGCAAGTACTGCCCAAAGTTCTATGATATGCCGATATATGCACTGAACAAACTACTTAGAAAATTTTCATTTATACACTCGCCCATTTCCCGAATATTATTTTCATGGCAAACTTCTTGATTTTCAAGGCATTCTTCCTGATTTTTCGGTTCCGGTGGGTAGACCAACCTTCTAACCTTCAACTTCATAGCCCTGGCCATAGGATATCCTCTGTACCTCCTGTTGTTGACCTTCATCGTGAACCTTCTTGGCGTTTCAGAATATAGCGGTCCTTTAATTTTTGTGAAAACGAACAGCTTTTTGTTACCATCACTTTTTTGATGTCCCTGGGGTCTTACTAACACCGGCTGTTGTAGTGTCTTCTGGTGTCTTCGATCGCGTAAGAAATACTGCTGTGACATGTTCATCGTTAAAAAAATTCGTGTTAGTTCATCAGACATCCAACACTGGATGAATATTATTGTTCACTGATTCGTTATTTATGTCTGTTACCTTTCTATGACATTATAATTGCACATTTACAAGTCATAAAAGGATTACTGGATCTGCAAATGGTTTAATCGTTTCATTTTATACCTGGAAGGCTGATCTGTCCACTTTGAGCTTGGAAAAATGAGGTTAAATTACAAAAATTGCTAATAAAGCATTTCGGCAAAATTTATTACAAAATCAAAAAATGTAACAATTTCTGAGCTATTTTAAATATGATGTTATTTTTTAACATCCTGCAACGCATTATTAATCTTTCACGGTATTTTTTAATGTGAAATATGAATACACCTGTATTATTAATATATTTAAGTGTTATAATCGTTGATACTTCTTTAAAATTAGTAAATAAAACGGCTAAATAGTAAAAAAACAATATTTATTATCAGTCATTCAGTAGTAACAGTTTTGTTATAAAATACGTAATCTTAAACAATGACGTCCATAAATTAAGCTAGAATCTAAGACATATCTTCATAAATACTAAAATATAGAAGTACCGGGACCCTGTACAAACTACTATCCAAATTTAGTACTGAAAGGCTATGCCGTTGCAACAACCTCACAAACTGCGTGCAAAATTTTGATTTCTGCCCTCGCCCTCTTGCCGAATATTTTTTTCAATGCAAGTTTCTTGTTCTCATCGTAATTTTCGGGAAGGTCTTCCTGATCTTTCGGTTCTGGCGGGTAGACCAACCTTCTAACCTTCAACTTCATAGCCCTGGCCATAGGGTATCTCCGGTACCTTCTGTTGTTGATCTTCATTACGAACCTTTTCGGCGTTTCCCAATAGAGTGGTACTTTCATTTTTGTGAAACTGAACAGCTTTTCGTTATCGTTACCTTTTTGATATATTGGAACTGGTAAAACCATGGGCCTTGTACGTTTTGACTGAAGATGTATTTTTTTCTCGAGTCTCGGGTCAGGTAACAAACACTGTTGTGATGGTTTCATTGTTAGGAGATGTTTGCACGTAGGTTAAACTTGTAATACTGGACGAATATTGTTAATATTAGATTATCATTTATATTTAACACATTTTTATTGGATTTTAATTGAGCATTTACAGCTTATAAAGGGATTATTATCCGCAAATCCTTTCATTTTATACCTGGAAAGTACCTGCCCATTTTGTGATTGGAAAATTTTGGGCAAAAACATCAACATTGATAAGAAAGAAGAAAAATTTAAACTATGCAACAAATAATATCATAAATATAAACATATCTAAGAACTAAAAATTTGTCAAAGGAATTTTACGGTTTTGGTTAAAAAATATATACAGGGTGTTTCATTAACGGTACGGAGTGACTGTATATAGGAAACTAGTCGTGTTATGGGATAAAAAATCTATTATAGTCCAGACGGTATCTATTTCAAAAAGTCCATATATGGGTGAATCGTATATCCACGGAGATTTTTGGCTTTTTTCTATCTCTAGAAATTTTGGCGGCACAATATATTAAAAAAATTCGAAAAATGCCATATTTTTCTTCCTATTTAATTATGTGTCTTTTCAAGAGTTGATTTTAGGCGAAAATAGAAGAGGAAAAAAATGTTTGTTATTAAATTTTTTACAGCGAGAAATTTGTGTACATTTTTTAAATCCTGATTTATTAATGCAATTAAGTATGAATAAAATATTATTGATTTTTTTATATTTAATTTATTAATTTAATCATCATTTCTTTTGTGATTAAAGTATAATTCAAATATTATTTATTGTATAAAATATAAGCAAATGAGAAATGAACTCATTATATTACTAATTTTCATCATATTTTGAAAATTATTGTTGTTTAAACAATTTTAGAATATTTAAATTAATTTGTTTTTGATCTTTGATAAACAGTATATAAGTTTATGCACTTACCTCTGATACAATAAAAAAATAAAGTCGATAATTAAAGGAAGATAAACAATTACCGGACTGTTGAAAAACCAATAATTATTAACGATAGGCATTTGAAAATACGCTAATTGTTTTTTTTTAAATCGCGAGACATCGATTTCTTGAATTTCTCGCTTGCGTAATTAACTTTAAACACGTTTTAATGTAGGTTGCCAATGAAGAAAAGTATTGCAAACTTAGATCTGGTAAGTACTCGGAATACCAAAGGTATTTTTCGAAAAATTAGCCCGGATGTCCCAGTACATTTAGTGTAAATGACGGTTAACTTTGATCGGCTATAACTACGTAATTAATTGACCAATCGATCTGTTTTTTTTTAAAGAACCGTCTTTCCAAGAGTTTAAAAACTATTTAAAAAAGTTTGATTTGGTTGAATATTCACAAAGTTATTCTAGTTGTTAGTAAGTACAAAAATCCGACCAATGTTTAAACAAGCGCCAGAGCTCTCCTAAATGACGCATTCGAATTTTTCAAAAAGCGTTTGAAAGCTTGAGAGCCCTTCTATATGTGATTAAATTTTCAAGGCCTTAGTTTTTGCTGTGCAAATTTTTGAAAATTTGCAATTTTTTTTTTTAAATTTGGATTGCAAAATTATTATGCCAAATCTATCAAATAGATTTTGATGAAATTTTGTGTGATGATTCTACGTAACATAAAGTTTTCTTGAGCCAAGTATACCTATATCCTATAACCAATTTAAAACCCCCAAAAAAATTCCCTAAAAAGTAATGTTTTTTAACCCCATTTTTGTCGATTTTTACAACAATAATCATGATCATGTAACTAGACATATTTTGTAAAAAATTTAACTACAAACTTTTTTCCTCTTCCATTTTCGCCTAAAATCAACTCTTGAAAAGATACATAATTAAATAGGAAGAAAAATATGACATTTTTAGAATTTTTTTAACATATTGTGCCGCCAAAAGTTAAGCCCACGTTTTTTTATGCGCATAGAAAAATTTTCATTTCTAGTGATATTTGAATATCACTATCATTTGAATAAATATGGACTTTTTTAAACAGATACCGTCTGGACTATAATAGACTTTTTATCCCATAGCACGTCTAGTTTCCTATATATAGTTGCTCAATACCGTTAATGAATCACCCTGTATATATTTTTTAAACAAAACCGTAAAATTCCTTTGCCAAATTATTACTCTTGTAGGGCAACAAAATGCCGAACCTACATTCCCAAATCTAATCAATTATCGCATTTGTCATGAAAGTACGATTTCGCACAAAATTGGAATTCGCTGGCTTTTTGAATATTCATGGACCTATCTCTGCCCTGCCCCTACTTGTCTGCTATCGGCTTTTTTAAATTGGAAATAAATTACGCCATGGAATTTTTAAGTGATATATACACTGAGAAATGTGTTTTTGTCGATACTGCGTAATTTATTTCACGCCGTTGCTGGGGTTCTGTGTTATCTCGAAATTTGGAAACAATGTACAGCAAAAAAGAATTGATAATTTTTCGGTTTCGTGCAGTTTCGGTTAATTGGTTCTGTTACACGTTAAATTAACTGAAAAAATACTTTTTTTTAACCAAATTCCTCAAAACAGTATGGAATATGTAAAAATAAGTTTTCCAAAGTTCAGTAAATTTTCCTGGTAATTTTAAAAAAACTTCGTAAAATTGCTTAATAAAATGATCAACAAAAAATGACATTTTAAGCAAAAGCAAACAAGTAAAACATGTCTATATCAAATGACACTGTCAATTTGGAGACTCTTGTCGGATTTTTTTTGTTTTAGTTGTCTCTGTTTAGAGAAGTAAGGACACCGCACCGGATTAATGATCCGGATTAGGCGGCGAAGGATTTGCTTGGGCATAGTCCGGGGAAATTAGAATGTTTACCGAGGTGGGCTGCGAAGAGGGAATTTGTTGGAATTACGGATTTATTGTTAATTGAATCAGGGAATCGGTCTCGCAAATATTTACACATTTACTGATTTAACCGATACACACAACCTATCCGGTAAGGGAAGACGAAATTTCAAGTCCCAATCCCTACAGAGCGGAATAGATAGGTCTTAGTAGAGACAAGAAAGGTCACAAATACAATTTTTTCAAAATTGTACTCGTATACCGCTAACGAGACACATTTTACGATTTAAACGAAAACTATTCTGTTGGTTTCTCGTTAATTATTTCCGCTTTATACAGTCGCGCAAAATTTGACGCAGCGTATCACTGTACTGAGCCTAATGAGCTCCACATTCAATTAACGAAGTTAATACAAGACACGATGCAGCGGCACTGTATCGAATGCAGCTTTAAATTGTGGTGGTGGTGGTGATCTGCCGCCTAACTTGCAGCATACACGGAGTTTGTAATTCAATTTACAGAACACGAATCTAGTTTGTCCAAACAGTAAATCAATATTACCCAATTCTGCAATCGTGGGGGCGGGGCTTGTACACAAGGCAGAGATATACCAAATAAACATTGATATTAGCGCACAAAACATGCATTTTCTAGTGACGGAATTGATTATTTTTAATCTAAGTTGAGAGTTGTCCCTTGATAGTGAATAGAAGGGTAAGGAATATTAAGTCTGTTGTGATATGCTTACAAAATTGTTCTAAAAAATACGACTATAATGACGTGACAATTATATGTTTAATAGTCCAATCGCCCTATAATCCAGGGAACTAAAGGTTTCCCCTTCGAATTCTTTCGGATAGAACCAATTTGACGAGAAACTTGGAGTGTAAGTAGAAAATAGCTCAAGAAACAAAAGTTATATAGTGCTGATGAACGCTTTTGCCTAGGGGGTGGAAGCCACCTCTTCTAGTTGGTGAAAAATAAAATATTGAAACCCCAGGAATCGATAAAGCAATCAATTTTAAGCAAAAAGTATCTTATGAACATTTCTCTATAAGTCAATATTTTCTGAGTTATTGGTGATTGAAAATGTAAATTTTTTATAAAAAAAAGACGTTCTTCAGTAGTTTTTCTCGAATAACTCGGAAAATAGACATTATATGAAAAAAAAAACACGAAGAAAATGAAGCTTATAGAAAAAGAAAAAGATGGAGTTTGTTTTCATTTATGTAGGTGCAATAGGTGCTGAGATACGACTGGTTGAAGATAATTTCACGTCCGCCAGAAACTGAATTGGAAGCATTTAAAGTAAAATAACTAAAAGAAATTCTATTTTTCAAGGAAAATGCACACAACAATATGTACTTTAAAAAATCTTTAAAATAAACTTGACTTTAAGTCATTAGCATAAAAATTAACAGAGTTATGATCGAAATAAATTGCCAATTCGCTTTTTTGGAAAAAAATCAATACAAAAACTGATGATTTTTTCATGAGATTTAAAATTAAAGGTAATCCTTCTATAATTTACATTTTTTATGTGCTAACCAATTTATTGTACAAGTTTAAGCGGTTTAGAATGCATATTTTTTTAAATATTACGTTTGATTGAAAAAAATTTTTAATTCCAAAAAAGAACATATTTTTGAAAATAACTTTAAAAATAAAAAAGATACGAAAAATATTCAAGAGTACAAAAGTAGATTTTTTTCACCGAATATTTTATTTTTTTTATTTGTGTAGAATAAAAATTAACAAGTGATGTCGCTGCTAGAAGTTTGCAGTTGAGGGCGAAGGTCGTGTTTTCAAAGCCTTTAACCTCAAAAATCTCAAAAATAACGCGTTAAAAAATATTCAATTCCACAGCACATACTTTTAGCTGTCTAAATTTTCCGTAAAATCGTTTTTGAATCGTCCTAATAACCAACGGTACCTTACCGCTTCAATTTTCGGAGCATATCAATATTTTGGTTATCCACAACTTTGGAGCATTCATAGGTATAGGAAAATTTTGACTTTTTGCATGAAAAAAATATTCAGAGATAATTATTTTGAATATTGCGAAAATTAAAGTAAATCGCGAGAAAGAAAGTTACTACGAAAACAAATTTTACTTTGCATTGTTTATTGGACTACTATATTTTGTCATTGGGGATCGTTTTTAAGGGTTAAAACAATGCGATAAATTATAAATTGTATTATAAACAGGTAAAAGAATTAAATTTATACTGTTTGTACTATCAAAGCATTTCAAACTGTTAAAAACTATATTTTTGAAATATTTTGTTATTAGGGGTAGTTTTTTAACAGTTGAAATATTGTAATAAAGTATTTATAACACCATAAACTATTGAAAAGATTTTTATCTATAATATATCAATCGGTTCCTGTAATAGACATTATCGAGAAATGAAAATCGAAAAAGATATTCAAGAATAACGCGACCAAAAAATTTTTACTTTTTTCAAAGTCATTTTTGGACACTTGAAATTAATAAAATCGTTATCACTCTTTTTTACCATGAAAGTATAACTCTTAAGGAAAAAAATGAGCCCTGATTCGTTTCTCTACGACTATTCGTCGAGCAAGAAAATTCGAAAATTCGATATAACTCGAAAAATTTTTAATATTTTTTAATTTTAAAAAAGGCACTTGCCGAGGGCTACATTTACAGCAAGTAACAAATTTCAAAACCTTAATTTGCAAGAGATACAGCAAAAACAAAAAAAGTCGATTTTTGACAGTTGTTTCGATATATCTCGAAAAGTAATATAGCAGTCGATATATTTAAAAATACAAATCGATAGGTTTTTTTAATAACTTTCTCATTTAACTTTTTTCGATTGGAGTTAAAGTTTTTTATTTATTATCGAAAAACCGTTTTTTTGACTTTTTTAAATTTTTTAGGTTAACTATCTTTCTTAGAATTTTTTTCTTATATCACCATATTTTTTGTTTCAAGGTGGACGTAACTTCCGCCTCGGTTCGAACAAAAATTCGACTAATTCGACCTGAATATTGGTTACAGCTCCTCCTTCCGCGTTTTGCATAGATATTCAATCCTGAATATTTAATGTCCGCAGATTTGCAACGGAAAGGGCGTGGCACTTGATTAAAGTCCGCTACTGACGTTCGAACTTTCGATTCTGGTAATCGGTTTGAATTGGAACGGGGGAAAAAACCCAAACTTCTGTAACTTCTCGAAGATGGGACGTGAGTCAGGGTGTACGTGGGGCAGAAAACAAGCGGGCGAAATTCGCGCTGATTCTCCTGGAAGTTTGATACTCGGATTGGTTTAGGTATAAATTTGTAGTCCGGCGGGGTTAGGTATTTACTGGAAAAAAATATATAGGAGACGTTCTGAAGAACTACCTTGCATATTAAAGAAATAAATTTTGTATTCCTGACGACTTCGCCAAAATTAACAATTATTTTAAAAACTTGTGTCGCTGGTATAAAAAAATAATATCAAGCTAATCCAAATCAAATCTAAAAATTTTCTTAAAGTCATATACGCTCTTTGAAATCATGTAGCAAGCTTATTATTGTTGATAACGATATTGCAGGAAGCAACTTTATATTATAGTGTGCAGATTAGTTGCTTCTACTATCGAAATAATTGAAATAGACCCCTGAGTTTCGAAACCGATATTAAGAAAAACCATTGGCAAAAAAATTTGAAATTGGACCATATACAGGGTTTCTAAAATAGGGTTCCAAACTTCTGCTGCGTTTATAACTCAATAAAATAAGCCAAAAAGTTCCTATTAACATGTGCCCTAAAACGCACCCTTAGGAAGTTACATGCCCTTAAAAGGGCTCAAACAAAACTGTTTTTTTTCTGTTATTGACAAAACGGTCGCAAATAAATAGAAAAAAATGTATGGGTCTTACATAACTTTTTACGTTAAATAACATGGGCTACTCCGTTTTTCGACATGCAAATCATATGCGTCCCATTTAGGTTGGTGAAGGGGGTTTTCGGCCCGTAATTTTTTTTATTTCATTTTTTTTTACAATTTTCTCTACAGATTTATAAAATCTTAACAATTTTACGTAAAAAATATTACCTTTGTCCAAATCGATATGTCCAATGGTTTTCGAGTAAATTGAGTATGAAAATTACTCTGCTCTTTAAGTTATTAGGCCAAAAATTACAAAAATCTGTTTACCATGGCAAATAAAAGACTGACGTTGCCACAAAGCTTAACAATTTAAGTTATTGATAAACTGTCAATTGAGCTTTGCACTGTTTAATTAGTAAAAGTGGTGAGTGGAAAATTTAAGTAGCAATTTATTTGTTTGAGCCCTTTTAAGGACATATAACTTCCTAAGGGTGCGTTTTAGGGCACATGTTAATAGGAACTTTTTGGCTTATTTTAATGAGTTATAAACGCAGCAGAAGTTTTGTAATTGACCATTCCGATACTGTTTTTTAAGAATATCATATTTATAACTGTATTATTTTAACAGATATTTTCAGATTGTTGTTTACAGTTAGTTATTTACTACCTGTCAGTTTTTTTTTCTTTTTTTAAAGGACGCAATATTTACGGAGTAGCACACCCTTCTGTTTTGCTTAAAAATAAAAAAAGAAGAGCTTTTAAGACAAATGACCTTCACAGTACTAAAGACAATAGTTCGACTTATCGTCGGTAAAAATTTGGAATTTTTTAATAAATGAACAAATAAATTACGATGTGTTAAAGTGAGAAATATCAAATTTGTAGGCAAAAAACCGTGTTTTTTCAACATTTTCATTAATTTCACGAGTTTCGTATATTTTTAGGTCTCCTCCCTGTATATTTTACAATTGCTTCCACTCTTTCGTTTCCAAGGCGCTGCATTAGCCAGGATTACTCCGAACTCTTTTAAATACTTCAAAATAAAATCAGTGAATGCCGGCTTAATGATTTCTTACTATTCACACTTCAATGCTACAACATTCTACAACATTCCTAAAGTGATTTCCACATTATTTTCCATTGCGAATTGCACTCTTTAACTTGTACAGTACCTTTAAATGTCAATGTCTATTTCATCGTTCTTTTAATAGTCGGAGTTATTTATAAGCGTGTTCAAAATCTTAACTTTAATCGACATGATGGAAGTGTGTTAGAATTCCTCAAATTTAAATACTTTCTTTAAATTATATGAAATTAAAATGTTACTATTGTTTATTGTATGAAAAGTGTCAGTTAACAGTACATTTTTATTTACAATGGTTTATGTAGACACTTGCCAGAAGAACTATCGATAGTATCAGCGGTTCCAAAAATGTTCCTCCGTATCATTGTGGTCAGTAGATATTAAAAAGTATATATCATTTGCAAAAAGAATACTTATTTTCGTCTGTTTCTCATATAAGAAAAGAAAATCAATCTGAAAACTAAAAGAGCGTTGTTACTAAAACAAGTAAATTGTAGGTATATTTTAACTGAAGTTAAAAACACATTGTAGGTAAACATTTGTTAAAAAAATTGATAAATTTTAATAAAAGATACTGTTTGCAATAATTTATCTAGAAATTCGGTTGTAAGTTAGTGACTGTACTAACGAATTCTTTTTGATATTCAAGCCATCCTTTCATGTCCAACGCCAGCCGAGATACGCCATCAACTTCGGAAAATAACTCGCTCAAACTTTCTTATCATGTAGCATTTGAACTCGAGCGGTGTTCGGCATAATTCATTAAAAATAAGATCGCCTCGCGCCGACCAAAAATGAGAAAACTTCGGATTCGACTCACAAAAGCCGTTTTATTTCCATCATAGAACCGGCAATTTGTCGGAAGCTGGTACAGAGCCTCTACAAATGATCATACGCCACGTGATCGTCGAACATAGGCAACCAACATTACACGGCTGCCACCCTCAACTAAAAATCCGTAAACATCAGTGGAGTTGTTGATCGTAGTTTAACGTAATAATGATCTTGTTGTCTTAATAATTGTTTTAATTTCACCAAACTGTTAATTATTGCCAATGGAAAAGAAATAAAGTTACCCTTTCAACGATTCAACTACTTTCTGTATTTGAATCGCGGCGGGCGAAGCCAGACAGACGAGCATCGCTGTCCGCTTAAATCAAGACATGCGGCTGTTTGAAATCATTAACCGACGACTTCGATTGCCTCTTCAGGCCAAATCGGGCGATGGAAAAAATTCGTCGCTCTATCGCGGAGGCTTCGGACGTGGCGTTTGCATATTTTAGCGGCCTCCGTATTGTGTCCGAGGTTCTAATTTCAATTGAATATTCGAACCTCATCCGTAGACAGCGGCGGCAGATGCCGCGACACTTTATCGCACCTAGCTGAGCGGAATAGGCGATGGCGATGGCTAATTGCAAGTGGGGGAGAGCTGATACGAATCGAAAGTGTAGTAAAAAATTCGTTTTTTAAGTTTTACTCGAAAATCAGGGTTTTTTTAGAAAAATATAAGAGAGTAGTAATTTGTAGAAAATTGAAAGACGAATCCGAAAATATCATTATTGTTACCGTACAGCAGTGGCGTACTGTTTTATTTAGAAAAATGTGACACCGATATCCTGTGACGGAGGTCACTGGAGCATATAAATTTTAGAAAATGGGCTCAGATTTTGGACTATGTTTACATAAACACATGTGCCCAATTTCAAATTATTTCACTTAATAGTTTTTAAATTATTTAAAAATTTTTTAATATTTTTTTAAGTTTAACACTTTATAGGAAAAACTCCCCTTAAAATTCACAAGAGAATACGAAGTTTCATTTTTGGTCACCATTTGCGATTTACTAAAATTAAAGTAAATATTACAATATTTATTTACATTTCCGTCAAAGCTAATTCGAACTCATTCTAAAAATTTACTTAAACATTTTATATAAAAAGTAACAAGAAAAACGGAACCATTTTTGAAAATCTACCCCAATATGGAATCAGATTTTTAGAGCCACCATTCATTTTAAATACAAATCTATTCATATTTTTGCACCATTTTATTGTTATTTCTTATAATTTTTATACTTATAGGTTTTTGTCCAAAAACCTCTCATAAATTAGCAAAATATGAACAAATAACAAAATCTTAATGAAACTTACACAAGATTTTGGCGTTTATTTATTTTTTCATAATTTTAGAAACTCTTTGAATTAAAATTACAACAAAAATTCGCCAATAAAGGCGGTTTTCCTCTAAACGGACAAAAGAAAAACAAAACACAAACTTGTGTCGAATAAAACAGAACTGTAACTTTTCGAAAACTTTTTGAATATATATATATATGGGGCGTTCCACGCCAAATCGGACGGTTCGAAAAATTTAAATTTTCGATTTCCTTAATTTTTTTATATTTTTTAGTACCCCTCAAAAAAGCCTTTCTGGTAAATTTTCAGATTTTTTTGATTACTTGTTCAAAAGGTATAAAATTTTCAAAAAAACGCTCTTTTTTTGGTTTTTTGATCATAACTTTCTTAATAATGGTCCAAATTAAAGCTTTTTTTTATAAAAATATTTGTTTTTAGATGGCCTTTACAGATAAAAATACAAAAGAAATATTCAAAGTGTTTTTGATTAAGATTTTTAAGTTTAAAATTTTAAATCGTGTTTTTGAAAGTGAGTGTATCTTTCGATTTTTGTGAAAATTTTCTATTTCAAACTACTATTCTTTTAACAACTTTTAGGACCGGTCCGGTCGTGGGCCCTCCATAATTACTATTTTTTTTTTATTTTTTGAAATTTAAAACAAAATTTTTCTCTATAAATCATTATAAGTACCGATTTTTGTATACCCTTTTTTACTTATTTTAAATTAATATTAATACTTTTTAATTATTAATAGGTGTTTAAAATCAATAAGTAAACGTTGTCTATTTATAAACAATGATAACAAACGTTTTTATTTATTTTCGTGTTCTTTTAAAAATTGTTTCAAAATTATTTTATCAATGTTTTTTTTTGTTGCAAAGTATTTTTTTTTATTTAAATAATAGTATCTTTATGAATTTCTATTCTATTTAAAAAGAGTCGCACATCTTATGATTATTATTGATGTCAAATTTTCACCTGAGAAACACTATTTAGATGCAAAAGAAAAATTAAATTTGCGATACAATATAGGGACCCAAAAATTTCATTCAATCATTCTAAGGAGCAATGGAAATATATTAGGTAAGGAGTATTCTAGTTTACAAAATAATATTTTGTTCCTTGGAATGATTGAATGAAATTTTGGGTTTGTTTGGGTTTGGCTGTATTGTAACGCAAATCTAATATTTTTTGCATCTAAATAGTGTTTCTCAGCTGAAAATTTGACAGCAATATTCATAAGATGTGCGACTCTTTTTAAATTGGATAGAAATTCATAAAGATACTATTATTTAAATAAAAAAAATACTTTGCAACAAAAAATAGCATTGATAAAATGATTTTTAAAAGAACACGAAAATAAATAAACACGTTTGTTATAATTGTTTATAAATAGACAACATTTAATTATTGATTTTAAACACCTATTAATAATTAAAAAGTATTCAAATTAATTTAAAATAAGTAAAAAGAAAGTAGACAGTGACAAAAATCAGTACTTATGATTTATAGATATATTTTTTTTAATTTTCAAAAATCAAAAAAAAAATAGTAATTATGGAGGGCCCATGACCGGACCGGTCCTAAAAGTTGTTAAAAGAATAGTAGTTTGAAATAAAATATTTTCACAAAAATCGAAAGATACACTCACTTTCAAAAATACGATTTAAAATTTCAAACTCAAAAATCTTAATCAAAAACACTTTGAATATTTTTTTTGTATTTTTATCTGTAAAGGCCATCTAAAAACAAAGATTTTTATAAAAAAAAGCTTTAATTTGGACCATTATTAAGAAAGTTATGACCAAAAAACCAAAAAAGAGCGTTTTTTTTGAAAATTTTATAACTTTTGAACAAGTAATCAAAAAAATCTGAAAATTTACCAGAAAGGATTTTTTGAGGGGTACTAAAAAATATAAAAAAATTAAGGAAATCGAAAATTTGTTTCAGTATTGTTTTTGTTATTCAGGTTCTAGAAAACACAAACACGACATAAACTCAACTGTTCGTTTAGTGGAAAACCGCCATAACTCATCTGAAAAACGGTATCCAAGATTCCAGGAATTTGATATTCGAACCACATTACTAGGAATCTGTAATTGCCCAATAATATAATTGTAATAAATTAAGAAATTCCACAATACGGTTTATATTATTAAATGTGAGGTTAAATTACTTTTATTGCCCATAGAAACAGCTTCGGTCTTACTATTTAATCGAATTTACCTGAGCTTGACCCCAATTATCAAAAAAGATACTATTAACACCTAATTTAAGCACCTTTCAAGCAGGTACCCTTAATCCGTTAGAAATCGTTATAAATAGCCACAAACAAACTTACTGTCATCATTATCACAAAATAATTTGTGATGTAAACAACTGCGTACCAGTGAATTTTTCTACGATGTTTCGATTCAAAAGCCAATCCGAGATCGAAGAGATCACTTCCTATACCATGGACCTCTTACATAGGACGCGAATGGATGTACCTGAGAATATACGCGAGATTATAGCAGCAGATTTGATAAGAAGAGCCAGCAAAGCTATTTTGGAAGAAGGACAGGAAATTTACGGTAAAAGTCACAGTGGATTGAGGAGAAATCATTCCTTGCCCGTTCGTGTAAAAAGTGGCGTCGATTTCAGGAACAACGGCAAACCAAACGGCTTAAAATCCAAAAGTAAGACGCCGGGAGAAGTTTGTAGGGCGAAGAGGAGGGCTTCTTTTAAAAAATTTGCCGATTTGTCTCCCATTTTCGAGCACGAATCTTTGGATGAAACACGCCGGTCAATCGAAACTTACCCTCAAGAGTATCGTTTGACGAGCACTCCACGAGTAACAGTTAAGCGGGACGTTGTAGAAAAAAGCTGGAAAGAGTTACCAGTGGTCGAGGATCTCGAACAAATTGAGGTGGAAACGATTGAAAGTACCGTTATGGATATTGAAGATGAAAGTGAGTTGGAAAGAACCGTGATCGAGGTGGGCGTCAAGGCAAAGAAGTCACTGTTCAATGAGAGCCTGTGCAATATCCAGAAGGCTTTTGATCGATTGAAATTGCACTTCAAGGAGAGCAGGGAGGTGACACAAAGGAGAAGGTCCTGCAGTGATATTTTTACACGTTCTTAAATAATAGACTTCATAATTTTATTGATTTTGTAAACTGTTTGTAATTTTTGATGGAACGAAATAAAATGAATCAGATTTAATATGTATTTTTATTTACAAAAAAATTAACCTTTCACACAATACAAGAAATGGTGAGCTGGTGATTCAGTTGGTTTTTAAGTTTTACTCGAAAAGCAGACTTTTTTCGAAAAAGAGAAGAGAATAGTAATTTGTAGAAAATTGAAAGACGAATTCGAAAATATCATGGTTGTTATCGTAAAGCAGTGGCGTAGTATTTTATTTAGAAAAATTTGTCACCGATACCCTGTATCTTCTGCACTGGAGCATATAAATTTTAGGAAAAGCCCTCAGATTTTGGACAATGTTTACATAAATACATGTGCCCAATTTCAAATTATTTCACTTACTAGTTTTTAAATTATTTAAAAAAATAAAAAAAATTGTGTTAAGTTTAATACCCTGTACCTTTTTAACGAAACCATACCTGACATTGGCCAACTTTTAAGAATTATTTGTAAAGTTTTCTTAATCAAGTTATTTCCTACAGCTTTGCATTTGGAAGTACTAGTCTGTCACTTCAAATTAAAAAGTTGTCCTATGTCAGGTTTTAAAAAAATAGCACTGTATATTCAGAAGGCTTTTTAATTAAAAATAACAGCATAAAACGTGAAAGTATATTTTAACAATGTTTATTTGGGTAAATTGATATATCAAATAAATAAATATTTATTGAATCGTGTGCCAAATGGATCAATAACCATAACTCTTACAATGAAAACGTATGTAAAATAATTATTTTATTTGTTATACAAATATCTGTGTGAATCTTAATAATCCTTTAGCTGATTTTTTTGAAATTTGGCAGTGTTATTTATGGTAGAAAGGGGCTGATTTAGTCCTAACTGGATTAAAATTATTAAGTCCAGTGGCGTCCCCGTGGCATCTTAACTAATAATTTTGACACAAAAAATGTGCGCCACTGACTTTTTTAAAACTTTTGTATTTTTTTCGCATTAATCAACGAAAAATACAACTTTTTTGTCTCTTGAATTTTTTTCGTGTCGTACTTCCTTATTGGAGAAAAAAATAAAAATCACTATTGCATGTCCATGGATAAAAAAAAAACATTTATTTAATGATTAATAAAACAAACATTTTTTTAGACATCATTAGATTTTATGACAATTTCTAAGAGTAGAATAGACTATTGATATGGAAAAAATAACAGGTACACCTCGTTTTTGATAGTTTAATAGTTTTAATTTTTTATTATGGTGACATGCAATAAAGTGATTTTAATTTTTTTTTTTCACCAAAAAGGAAGCAAGGTATGTAAAAATTCAAGGGACAAAAAAGTTGTATTTTTAGTTGCTTAATGCGAAAAAAATTATAAAAGTTTTTAAAAAGTCAGTGACGCACATTTTTTTTGTCAAAAGTATTGGTTAATGTTAGTTTTATGAAAATAGTTTTACATAATCAAGAAATCTCACATAGAAAAAGCAGAGAAATACAAAATATAGTACAAAAAAAACATCACTTTGTTTAGTGCACTTAAAAAAGTACTTTTCGAAAATCTATCTGTTTTCATCTTTTGAACTTTTTTTGACTTTTCAAAGCAACTAAAAAAAAATATTTAAAAAATTACTGGCTAATACGGAAGACAATATTTTAATAATCAGTAAGTTTATTAGGCTAGCACGTCATAGTCACCTAGTAAAGATCTCATAGAAATTATGTGTATTTCTTATATGTTCTGATCTGTAAAAATGTATTAGTTCCTATTCTATTGAGCAATGCATCAGGAATATTATTTGTATTCCACTATAATAAAAAAAAAACAATTAGTAGTTAGCAAGAAATTTTATTTAATCTATAAAAAATATTTACAAACTACCGGATATGAATTGATGTATAGTAGAAACAAACCTGAAATTCTTACAAATTATTTGTCAAGATATAACGTATTATAACCGCAAAATATGCACTAAACATTCTTTTTTCCCAAGGAGCACAATCTTGCAAATACATCTTCGAAATGGGAGTAGCCACTGGTACCATCAGAAGTCGAAGCCAAGCAACTGTCTTCGCTTCCTGTCAAACTGCCTGGACTGTCACAAGTCCTCTTCTTCTTCATACCTGGGGCTCCGTGATACATATCGTCCATGTACACCTTCTTACAATCTCTGACACTTTTATTAGCACAACTTTGCCAGTTCTTCCGATCCCCAGCGAGTTTTCTAGAAGCGCTCGCGAAAATGTCTTCAGTGAAGCTATTGATCGAGTACCTGCCGTTGTTTGGCCTGGTTTTGTTTTGTGGAAAGTTGTGATTTCCATTGAAACTAAAATCGGGACATATTGAATATCTGCCACAATCCAACGTTTTATTCTTTGTTAAGTTTCTGTTCTGAAAAGCCGCCCTCCTTCTAGCTCTGCAAATATCCTCTGGTGCTTCACTTTTCGGCTTAGAAAAACACTTTTCTGTCTTGCTAATCGAAGGTTTAGCGGAAAATCTGAAATCCACTCCTTGCTTGACACGTACTGGCACAGAATTGTTCCTTTTCAGTTCACAGTTTTCCTTGTTGTTTTTGGAAATTGTTTTTTCCGCTTCGAGAGACATTTTTTTTATGACTCTTTGTATCAAATCCTGGGCTATAATCCTCTGTTGGTTTTCAGAGAGATGCGGACGAGTTTTTCTTAGTAACAGCATGGTGAAATGGTTGACTTCATCAATTTCGTCTTGGTTTTCGAACTCGAACATTGTGTATTACGTAATAGTAACTTTACACACAAAATCTTTGTAAATATGCTTCGTAGCGTTTGCTACATTGTTTTATAAGGTTTTGGTAAGAGTGGGGAGTAATTATTTTTCTTTGCGGCTTTGGAAATTTGCCCTATAATTATTTTATTTATCAGAAATGCAAGGGGATTAGAGGATTATTCTCGGTAATGGTTGCAATTTGTTAATCCTGCAATAAATTTAATATTAAGGAACAGGTATGGTAATTAATGATACCTTTTCTCACCCTCAGGTAGGAAATTAAAAATAATATTTTTGTTAAATAGGTATGTAAGTTAAGTTGTCCAAATGTAGGCATTCTTACAGAAAGTGTCTGCGTTAAAAATATACTGGAAAATTTTTAGAATATATTCAATGGGAGACCATTAGTATGATGTAACTATTTGCAATAGAATTTTATAAAAAAAATCTGTCCTAATAATCCAGTCGGTATCTGTTTCGGGATGAATGTTTTTTATAGTAACGCTAATTTGTGTTGGAAATAGTTCTAAATATTATATGTAGAATATTAATTGCGATATGCGCCCGCTGAAAAAGTTGTGCAAAAATTTTGGACCACTTTTAATTTGAAGAGAATCTCAAACGAAACTTTTTTTCCTTTGACTATTTTCTCTAATGTCTATATTCTCCGTGTTATACATGAAAGAAGGGAGAAAAATGCGCCTTTTTAATTTTTTTTTACATTTTCTTGCGCTAACAAATATGCACAACTTTTTCAGCGGGCTCATATCGTAATTATCATTCTACATAATATTTAGAATTATTTCCAACAAAAATTAGCGTTACTATACAAAACATCCATACAACCTACTTTTAAAACAGATACCGACTGGACTATAATAGCAAACAAACAGCAACATTTGTGTCGCTATAGCATTTCTATAGCATTTCCCACTAAAAATAAGTTTCTATAAGTTTCTTATAAGTAAAATTTGTTTTCTTTTGGAAAAAGTCATATAACAGTTGTATGATTCTTTGAAGGATCTAGTAACTGTTTATAAAAAAACAGTTGAACGTCATATACACGACGATGCAAATTGTTTCTTTTTTTTTATTGAAATACTCTGTATTTTTGAATAATCTAAAACTCTTATCGACAGTGTTGATTATTCCAATTCACAATTTTATCACAAACAAATGCAAATGTAAACAGGGCCAGCCGAGATACAGATCGAATCAGCGGTTCTAAAAATTTTCTTTCGTATAGTTGTGGTAAGTCTTTCTTTATTCAAAAGAAATATTCTACTTGTAAAAAATATTTAACCTACATCAAGAAATCACTTATGTTTAATTGTTTTTTCTAAAAATAGATTTTTGAAGACCTCGAAGGAGGTCCAGCTTTTACAGGAAACCTTTTCCCCTAAAGTCAAAAATGAAAATGTTGTCAAACAACCCTCGACATATAGAAAAGTGGTAATTTTTTTATAAGATAAAAACTTTGTTATTGTCTGCAGTTGTTCTGACAGCATTAGGTATATTTCTATTTATTTTGGAATTTTGTAATGTTAAAAAAAAATCTGAAAGTAATGAAATAAACCCTTATGCCAAAAGGGTTGATTAAATGAAATTAGTAATGAAATAAACATCATTTGCAATGTCTAGCTGTAGAAGCAGGTAAATAAATAAAATTAAACTGTCAAAAATAATTAAAAAACGATATTATATTCTCAATTCTGAAAATGAAAACAGATTTTCGAAACCTTAGCACCTTACTGAAGTGCCTGATATATAAGGTGTCCCAGAATATGTGGGCAAGCTCTCGGATTTATACAGGGGACATTAAAATAACATGACGAGTTCCTATAAAAATTTTCCCTGAGATGTGTATTTTTTATTTATTAGCTTTCTTATCAGATTTTTGTGCCTGGTGCGCTGAGTTTAATTAATTAGTTTTTATATTTTTCACAGATGGAAAAATAGAGAAGAAAAAAGTGATTTTTTTTCTCTATTTTGTTTCATGCATTTTTTCATTAAATTTGATTTAACTTTGCAATTATTAAAACACATTATTACTACTACATTTTTATTAATAAAGGTTTATACACAATACAGTTGAAAAAATTATGAAATGCAAAATTTTTGATATTACCGCAAAAACATAGGTCTATTTTATGTATGAAATTCAAAATTCTCGACTTTTACAAACAATTAAAAGCTGTGATAACGCTTCTTGGGTGGCAAATTGCTATTTTGGGCGCTTACACTCATGCACCCAAACGACCTTTGAATGTCGTCTAAACTTCCCGTGTTGTTATCCGTTCTATTTGCCTCTCCTAAACTGCACAATTTTTCAAAAATATCCCCCAGATCCGTGTCCCCTTCTTCACTTAAAACTTCCTGGTCTACACTAGTACTTTGTCCACTAAAGTTCTTTACCATTGAACCATCGATCAGGAACATCTCCGTCCTCGCGCAAGACTCACTTCTGTCGCTATAAGGCGTCCTATAAAAGCGTTTCTTAGGTAAATGCAAGGACGAGAATCTCCTGCACCTACACCGTCCTCTGGCAGAAAATTTTCCACGCCTGTCGAGCTGTAACCCCACGGAGATGCAGGCTTTGCGCATCAGATCTTTTGCAAGAAAATCCCTTTCGATTTCGGTGAGGTGTGGCCTTGTTTGTCGGATTAAATTAACGGTAAACAGCTTGACGTCGTCAAAATCACTTTGTGCAAATATTGAAGCCATTTCCAGAGCTAACAACGTATACTGCGTCGAGTAAAAATTTATTCGATGTGATCTAGTAGAGAGGTATTTGAACTGGTTCTGCTAGAAACAATATTAACTGAATTTCATACTTTTTCTATAGTTATTTATTACACTTCTGGTATTGCTTAGGTATCATTTATATATAATTAGGACAGTGATTTAATTTGAGGCAAAATCCCATTGAAAAGTAATCAAGAGGAATTTAGGATTATTATTTCCATTTTGGAGGTTTACTATTAATAAATATCTTCTCAGATCCTCAGGTAGAAATCTAGAAATTAAGTTAAATTATGTAGCATGAAATCGGTACCCCTTTTGCATTTAAAAATGCTACTTATTTTTTATTCTAAAATTTTTGTCTATAACTATATCTCTTAAAATTTTTCTCCTTAAATTTATTTTTAAAATCACTTCTTGCAATTTTTTAAATAACTTTGGACTTATTCCACAAAAGATTTTCTCCCGCACGAAAAAAAATACCTTGTACAAAATTACTATATTTCCATACATCACAGGTTTTCAGTAGCTCAAAACAAAAAATAACCAACAACTCTTAATGGGACATCATGACATTGAGATTTCATTTTTTAAGGACGAAGAAACAATATCGTGACGAGGGTCATTTTTGTTTTTCTTTAAAAATGCCTACGAACTTCAAATTTGTTTTTTTGGTTATTACACCATAGGGCTCTTTTAGATAATTTAATTCTCTTCAATTTGAGCGGTTCCGGAGCCCTGTACCATGATTTGTCGCTTAGTTATCGTCGATCAAAGCAAATCAATTGGCAATCAATTACTCAAGAAATAATAGTCGTACGGAAAATCCAAGCAGGGTTTTGAAAACTGAAATGTATTCTCTGTAAGGCGTAATTATTGGTTTTTGAGAAAAAAAATTTCCAAGTGTTAAAATTGTTTTTTATTGCTAATATTAAATTTCTACGCTAAGCCTGCATTTTCACTAAAATTGAAATATCTCACAAACAATAAGTCCTAGGTATGCAGAGCCTTTTATAAAGTTCACCTATTTTTTTATGGTGCTCTCAATAATGCAGTAAAATACAGGGTGTTCCATTTAAAAATGCATAACTTTGATATGGTACGCTTTTCCTGGACACCCTGTATATTTCAAAATATTTTTAAAATGTAGCCGTAATCAACCTACACCCACCTAAACAGGTTTCTATAATATTTGCCGTTTGGTCCCTAACCACCGAGCAGTTACTGGTGTCCCACCCTGTATAGCTACATTTTTTTACTTATTTTGGGCACAAGAACACGTCTTGGAAATTTGTCGACTTAATCCTGAAACACTCTGTTTAGATGAGACGTACATTCATTCTTTGCATATCCATGCAAATTTATGGTGCAACAAAAGGCTCCGAAAATATGTATCAAAGGATGCGAAACAATTTTTTTTAACTTACAAACTAATTTGAAGTGATATTAACTATCAGAAATTACAAAAAATGATCACAAACGTAACTTATACTAAATTTGCCATCATGTTTTGTATCAATTGTTTTGATCTTTGCTTTAAATAGCCCAGGGATATGAGGAAAATGCCGTGACTGTTGCGTAGCCAAGGTTCTGTAAAGTTTTTCATAAAATTTGGGTGAATTTTAGTGTAATATGTGCAAAACCCACAGCATCAGGTGAGTTTTTTAACTAATTAACAATAAAAGGTATAAAATAACCCAAAATATCACTTTTTTGCCTACCAGAAAAAAAACGATAGTTTTTATTTTAATGTGAGAGTAACCAACTTGTAGGGAATAAAAAAACCTTTAAAATGGCGGTTTTTAAAATCCGATACGATAATTTGTCACAAACTGTCAAAATTCGATAAATAAGTTTTGCAAAAGTCAACCTACGACTTTGGTGTTGCATAAATAGTTGGCTTTTATAGTCCTTAATATGTGATTAAAATTTCAGACCGATTCATCGAATAGTTTTTGCAAAATTCTAAATGTTTATCCCAGAGGCATTATTTTTGCAATAACTTGACACGCAAAATTACCAAGATATTTTAATTCTGGGGGTGTCAAATTAAAGAGAAAGATTTCTTTTATTGGAAGAAATTATTTTATTGCACAAAAATTGTTTTTTACCATTGCAAAAACGTACCACAAAAACAATGTCATTTATTTTCCCGGGACTAAAAGTACAAAACGACTTACAATCTGTTCTATTTCTATAAATTTTCCAATTTCTTGTGAACTTTAATCTTTCCTTTAGCAATATTTAATGGTACTTTTGGAAAAATGGAAAGGTAGAGGGAGATGTTTCTTAGCAACGTAATTAATCTTCTCGTAAAATGCTGATGAAGATTCGTCAATACTTTTACAATTAGCTTTCTTAGAGCTGAGTGTAACATTATTATTAAGTTTCATTAATGCGATTGTGGATTACTACGGATTATCATGAATATCCCACGTAATTCCAATCTTTTTTAACTCTGTTCATTAAGCAGATTTGTGTGACGAACGCGTACCCCTCCAAGTAAATCGCAGCCCTAGAAAACACCACCCGCCTGTCCACCTCACTTCCTGCGCCAAATTGACAAAGAACATCAAAGGCCTCTCCAAGTTTTTAGTGTGTAAAGTGTTACCCCGAGGCCTCGCAGGGAGTTTGGAACGCATCACGAATTTTAATATGCTAATTTCGTCCTAAAAGGCATACCAAATTAACAGCAAAACATCAAAATGAATTAATCCGGCTGGCGCTTCGACGGGGACGGGGTGCCTGGGAATGTTTCACGAGTCCTAATCCACCTTTACATGAAAAAATTAATTATGTCGATACACTGAGAAACGAAACTGTTTCGTTTCACTACAAATGATTTATTATCTAGGAAGCCTTTATTTTTATCCAATTTTCTCAAACTCGATAGTATGGGCCTACATGAAACTGTTATTTACTCACTTTTTTCAGTGTAAAACTGGTTTTAGTAGAATTCAAACGTTTTTGTCTCTCGAGAAATTATCCCAAATTCGAACAACCCACTTTGGAAGTAGAACTTCCAAGTAGTTTTAAACAAATGATCGGCCACATCGACTGGAAGGCCGCATCGGCTCCCAGACACCTCCACGTCGCTCCCAGATATGGAAAAGGACGAACAAAAGCGCATCCGCAACAAACTTTTTCAATATTAACGGTTCATTAAATCGGGAAGTTTCCAGGGATAGAAGCTGCATTTTAACACACCCAGCGTGATGGATATGTTTGGTGTTTAAAAGCGCCGACTTATAAAACTATCCTCGAACTAAGAGCAAAGTTAATCTTTGTTTTGGGCGCGAGTAATGGCGCGATTTTAGGTCAGGCGCTGGACCGATGGTGCACAAAATTGCGAACGTTTAACGTTACATTAACAGAATCCATCGGAAGAACGACGCCCCGCTGTAATTTTGCTTAATTGGCAATTAGTTTTTCAATAGCGCGCGCTTTGCTGCGTCCGGTAATAGCCGGATATCCATTTCATTTAGAGAAATGCACTGGAAGCGATCCCGAGCGTTTCTTGTACGGGGTGTGACGAAAATGATTGAAAATAAAAAATTGTTGGAACACTTGATCAGTTTTGAGAAGAAACCTGTTAAAGTTTATTCTTTTCATATCTCAAATACGAAATGTTTTATTTACTGTAATTACAAAGAATGCCAAACAGAAAACACAAGTGTTATATTAAAAAAAACACTTATAATAAACTACAGCTTTTCATTAATTTTCAACTCACTGTATCTCAATCACGAATCCTTTCTAGACACATATTTTAGGAACTTTTTTGTTAAATTGTTAGGTAGACATTGCCATTAAAGTTTTGTCCGGTACTTTAGTGACATCTTGTATATTCACTTGCCGTTTATTGATTTTTCATTAGAGTTTTAAGTAAATAATTGTGTATATTTTTAATGTTCGTGATAATACTAGACATGCGAATAGATATTACGTTTTCATATAAACCTAAGCTTCTCTTGTAACACGGTATGCATATCACGTCATGAAAATGTTATTTTGATGTACAATTTATTATAATCATACTGCATTAATGCGTTTACATAAAAATAGTTTTTATGTACGTGGGGGGTTACTATATATCCACATGCATTATTATGAAAAATATTAGGATGTCATAATGTGGATGTAAAATGCTTGGAAAAATTGTATTGGCAGATTCTGCTTCACAATTTAACAAAAAATGTTCCTAAAATACATGTCCGTAAACAGTTCATGTTTGAGATACAGGGTGTTCAAAATTAGTGAAAAGCTTTGGTCTATTTCAAGCTATAAAAAACAGTTGATGCAGGTCATGTGAATAATGTTTTGTTTAATTTTTTCATTATTTATTACTTGTTTTTATTCTTAAAATATAATCCTTGCTTGGTCCTTGTGGCGGAGTGGTTTATTGCATTATTTTTTAAATTTTGTTACATATGAAATTTTTTTTAATCAAATAAATAGTCTAATTGTCATTAGTTTTTTAAATGTATTACAAATACATATATGAATTGTAGGCAAGCTACAATGCATGTGAAGGGAGATAGTGCTAAACGCATGTTTTTTATCATTGAAAGTCATCAGCAGACTAAAGTTACACCCTATATACAATAAAATGTTGAAGCATTGGATGTAGGAAGTCAGATTGATGTTGTGTATAGGTACCGATTTTTCCAAAGCTTTAGATCAGCTTGACCATAATTTATTCACATTGAAATTGAAGTCACATGGTATATCCCTTGCTTTATTATCTCTTTTAAATCTTATTAAGTACCAATTTGTGCAGTATCGTGGCTTTCAATCATGTAAATTCCAACAATCTTCAGGAGTTCCGCAAGGTTCAATCCTGGGGCCACTGCTGTTCGTTATTTTTATTAATGACTTAACTGAATGCCTCGATGTCAACTATTTACTCTATGCGGACGACCTAAAGTTGTTCTTGGAAGTTAAATCGTCTACCAATTTACTAATAGCATTTCCCCTATATCAAATGTAAACATAAATTAGTTGTTGTTTATATATTGTACATAAGCACAAACCGAGTAGGCAATGACCCGGATAAGTGTTCCTGCTCGGTTGTGTCTCGTGTTACCAGCGAAATTAGTATAATAAAGTTTTCGATGCTACATAGAGTTTTTTTCCTCACTTGAAGACCAAACCACTATAGTATGAAGATCGAATTGGTATATTTTTTTATTCTATGAATATCATAAAAAAATTGTTTGTCTAGCAAATGTAATCTTGTATATGATTATTTGTTTTATTTGTCTGTTGTTGTTTACACTTAAGTTCTTTTGTCTGGATTTTATATTTTGATTGCTCTATTTTGTGTATTACTTATATTTTTATATTTAATGTTAGTTTGTCTTTTTTCTTTTTAACTTAAGTTAGGGTTTTCTGTTTTACCTTATCCTTGTACTTGTAATTTCTAAATAAAAATAAATAAAAAAAAATAAAAAATAGATAAAAACTTGACTCCCTTTCTTCAAAACTGTTGTTTTTGTTATAAAACATTAAGCATTCCCTCACATCATACATCACATCAATTATTATCCAAGGCATGCCTAGAAAACGACGCCTGCTTTCAAGACGCCGCGCCTCCTATCCGCTTTACAAGAAACAGTTGTTAATTCTCATTACCGACGCCCGCTTTTTCGAATTACACGACGCTAGCGGGAATTCCTTGGATTACATTAGACAGTGCTGCGAGTGGTGTGCTCCTCCTACGTAGGAATTTGCATAATATAATAGCTTTTGTTGTCGCCCCAGTTTGATACGTAATATTTACGTTGACACGGTATCTGTTTCTCGTCAGCCGCGACAAACGGAACTCCTAAATTTATGATAATTGGACCAGACGCGTAATTAGTCTCCGTGGTTCTGCTGTAGCATGATACTTTCGGTAAAGGGCTGGAATGTTCCAGGGTTGTGTGTAGGCATCTCGCAATATCTACTTAGTATCTGTTCATTCTTTTGTTACAGCCAAAGTGTCTAGTTACCCTTTGAATACCGTTCATTTCGAGAAATAAGGAAAATGGTTTCATCCGTCTGCTAGTTCTACTCTAGCACCAGCACGATTTGAGTAAATCGCTGAAAATGACTGAAAATCGAAAGTTCTTCACTGAAGAAGACGATGGCTTCCAGTTTCTGAAGTCCAATCTTCATTGACCTCTGTAGAATCTTATCTATATCTATCTATCTCTTATTAAATCGATATTATGTAGGCCTCTGTAACTACTAATTTATCCCCACTCTTTTATTCTGGTGACAAAATAAATTCATGTATAAGATTTTTTTTATTGACGTCATTTTATTTTCGTATTCTTCTCAACAAACCCTTTCATTTGATACCCATATACGCTGATTTTTTTTTAATGGATTCGATCAAAAAATGGTCAAGTAATCGTGCGTTAAAGACGGACTAATCCGCGAGGCGATCACGCGGCTGTACGGTAGTCAGGAGAGGGGAGCGCTGTGACGTCATAGTGCCCATGCTGCGCTCGGCTTCTCAAAATTCTTACTTAACAAATGGATTGTAGCATTTAGAAAGCAGCTACCGGGATGCTTTTTTTTTAATCAACTTATTTTTTTCCGCTCTTTCGAATGGGGTAAGCAAAAGTCTGTGAAAGTCCTCGTCAGACCCCGAAAAATACATTTTCATTGACTATTCACGTTTTCTTTTGTAATTTTGTTATGCTTTTGATAATTTGAAAAGTAAGTAGGTCTTTTTATGTATTTAAAAACAACAGTCAATTCTTTCTTTGAAAAAAAAGATTAGTATTCTATTTACCGTGCTCGGAAGAAGTCGACGTATAAAATATTGTCTTAAAATTAACTGTTACTGTTATTGCGTAAATTGTGTCTAGAATATTATTGACTGTTACAATATGGCGGATATATGTCAGCCACTTTTACTTGCTTGGTGTGTTACTGGTTGACGAAATTCAGTTCCGTTTTACTTGTGGCGACTGATTTTTGTTTTTCAACTAGTTTTTATGTCTTCTGGACTTCACTATTTGTTCCCAGGGTTGATTTTGTTTCTTTTTTGTCTCTCTTCCTACGTTATCTTCTACACTACGTATTCAGTTGTTTTCTTTTTCGTTACAGTTGATGTTTGCATTTACGTTTTTTAATACTGAAATATGGTGGATTCTGTTTATACATTTTCTGCATATGTCGAACTTGACGATCTCGCTCCACTCAAACCTTCAGTTGCGAACCTTCTTCTGCGTATCCTGCGCTTGCAACTCGGTCGAAGTTGCACCGAACTCCGATTTATCTCTCCTCCCGCCCGAAGTTTCACAACCGAGCGGCGACACGCGCATCTTTGTTTTTCAATTTTAGGAAATAAGCAGTTTCCAAGAAACTAAATTCCAATTTGGCCCGGGAAAAGGTATTACGGGTGGATGTAACATCAGTCAGCGGCCCTCTCGCGCCGCAATTCCGGCCGACTGGGGCCGAAACGAAGTTAGAAAACAGCGCAAAGTTCTGAAACACGCCGAGTACGTGCTATCTGCGGAAGGAAATTGCTAACTTCACACGTGCGCGTCACTGCGAGCCGCTTTTAGAAGAATAACTCGGTTGCCGCCGCCCGAAAGATTCCGCGGGGGCGGCGGAAAATCTCGTTAGCTCGAAAAGTTGTCGAGAGGAAGCTGTTACGGATGACTTTTTTTCTGTAAACGTTGATAACTTTAACAGCCGCAACGTGACGGAATATTCACAAAAAAGTTCTTATAGAAGTACGGAAATTAACACAGAAGGCAATACAATTGTTTTTAAACACGCTTCATATATACAGGGTGTTTAGTAAGGTTCAGTTACAGATTGTGGATTGTGGCAAATAGGATGTTCATACAATTTATGGGAATATTAATAAAAGAAGCCCGTTACTAAAAATTTTATTACTGAAAATTGTCTACAAACGGTAGAAACTAATATTTTGCTTATGTCTGTGGGTACACATGCCGCAAGTGACCCATTTTTAAGCATTACGTCAAGAGCGCCGCCGGACGCATCAACGTTTCAGGAAGGGTCTACGGCGGGCTGGCGCCGGCGACCAGATGCGTACTCATATACCTACGACCGACTCCACACACAGGGACTCTCCAACGAACATTCGCCCCGTCAACACGTCTTTTTATATAGAAAATATTTTCTTCTTTCAAGAAAATTATTTATTTATTTAAATACTTTAAATTTCTACCCAGAAACATGGGTTCTTACTTTTAAAATAGGCAGTATTTTAAATAAATATTTAATACTTACGGTTAAACGAATTCTATTCTTAATTTTATGATCTACATAGATTTTATAGAAACATGTTTTATATTGTATATTAATGTATCGTTTGTTTAATACAAAATTGAATAGTTTTGGTCAAATGATTGTAAATACTTATTTTAAGAATATATTTGGATATAAATATTTTTCAGTAACAAAAATTATTTTGTTTCAAACAACACCTAGTACAACAGCTAGGATCGTTCGTAAGTTTAACCAGCCAGACATAGGTCGGTTCGGGACTTATTGATGGTCCTCATCCTTATGTCGTTAGAAAGACCCAGCGTAAGTGCTGGCTCCATCTATCGTGCTACTTCCCACCTACGCCATTCTGTGACCTACAATTTTCTTTCAAGAAAATATAAGTTTGATTATAATATGCTACATTTGTCTTGAATAATTCCTACATTAATATATTATATTTACAAATAATATAATAAATTCCAAGAAAAATTATAGATTACAGCCAATATTTCACATAGTTTGACGAAAGTATATACATTTGAATAGAATAAAATAACATTTACGGCAAATAATTCCTAAAACTATCTGCTCATTTGATCCAAATACTTTTTTTCAGTGTGGCAAAGCAGATTTCCTATTATGCCGAGTTCTTTTCATACACCCCTACTCGAGAAGGACAACGCTAGCTATTGTCTGTCCGAATGTCGAAATAAATAACAATTTGTTTTTTTTTCCTTACATCGACTTTAAAAATTAAACAACTGACATCTTCTAGACCCTTTCTCGTTCGAATTGAAGGCACATCTCCCAGTTACATATTGCCAGACATTACGGAACGTGCCCCAGGAGCTGGTTCACGTATACTCCCCGTCACATCCGCCAATTTCCTCGCTTCTGGTGCATCGAAACTGACTAAATGCAGTTAAAGGCTTCCCGCGCCACATTCCGGACACGTCCGTATTGTTCCTTTCCCCTTACAAAGGTAATTTGGGATCGTTTAGTAGCGACATCTATAAAGGAAGCAGTGAAATGAAAGGGCGCAGGGTTTAAGAAACGTCAAAGACGCCGCCACTGTCTTTAAGGGTTGAGTAAATTGCTTCGTTCGTTCGATAAATGTTATTTAGATGCACATCAGGTTGCTTTTCGCTTGATGTACAGGGTAAAAGTATTCACGTACGCGCCACAGTAATTTGGCCGACTGTAATATATGCCTTGCGGCACACCTAATGTGGCGACGCAACAGTCAGACTCCAATAACTTTCTTACAAGACAGAAAGGCTATTTTTCTAGAAATGAAGGGCTAAACCCCCCGACAACTGGCCTAATCAAGCAGACAGGGGCATCGATCTATCCCGGCGACCAAATAGAGAAAAATGACGGAACATAATAACTCCTTCCCCGTACCGATCTCGAGGCTGCTGCCGGCCTCATTGGCATTCCTGCCGTGCGGACGGCGTTCACGTGGGGCGTCGTACTTTCTTGGCGGAGTTAAATATTAATTTGGTTTTCCCACGGCGGTGGCGGCCCCTGGTATCTATCCGTACGGACACGTGTCGATCCTTGCCGGTGATTTATATTTCGGTCACATTGTTTTCACCCCGTAGTATTTTCATGGGAGGGAGCGTGTCCAGCGGACGGTATACATACGAATGCGGGTCCGGTTTGCCCGAATCCTGGAATCGGGGTGACTAATGAAGGCTCTAGATAATGGCAGCGATAATATTTATTGTTGGGAGGTACCAAATCTCAGTCTATTGATAAGGTACGGGATACAGAATTAGTAGCGACATAAACGTATGCATTTCAAGGTTATTCGAAGGTCAACTGTTGTTTTTTGGTGGTAATATAATTTTCGACACCGGATTCCGAAACAGCGGGAAGTTTTACGTTCGTATACGCGGTTGAGTTACTTTAAAGGGCAATTTCAAGGTTATTTGAAGGTCAAACCCTTCTGTCGATAGCGACATATCGGGAAAATAACCTCTGGAAAAGTTAATTGCGTCATAGGAGACCACGATCTGATGACCTTGGATTTGATCTTGAAAGTCGTTTTTATAAAAATCACTGGGATCGGCTTGTGGCATTAGGATAGTTGGGTTCACAGTGGGGACATCTAAAAGCATGTCAAATGTGATTGGAAACCTTGTTACCTTCAAAAAACAAGAGTTGACCTTGAAATAACCTTGAAAGTAATGTTAAAAAGTGAATCAACCCCTTAGATCAATGTTTTTAAATAATTTACTTTAATTAATTAATCATTTATTTTAATTTACAGTTTTCTTCTTGAGTTTCTCATTGCTAATTGGTTAGGTATAAGATAGATGGCACTAGTTCTAAATTTAAAAAAACATTGGTATAAAATTAATAAAAATATAAACTTCACTCATTTGTCCTGAAAAGATATATTTAATAATACCTGTTTGTAACGTTGTTTTGTATTTGATCTTTAAAATTTGTTTTTTAAAAAAGTAGAATTTATCTTGTTGACAAAATCTCAATGTTTTGGATAGTAATATGGTTGAATTTTCCTGTAATTGTGATATGTAAGAATTGTATACAAAAAAGATTTATGTTGTAATTTATATTTATTATGTTTAAATTTAAGTTTTTAAGAAAGGTTAAACTTAAAAAATAATTTAAAAAAATCAAATAGTCTGTATTTGTAAAAATTAATAATTATTAAATATGTTAATAAAATAAAACATAATTTGACTTCTATAAAATTAAAATTAAATCTGACATATTTTTAGAAAAAAATATTATATTTTAGCATTGTAAGACCTGAAGATGAGGTGTAAAGTTTGACCTCGAAACCGGTAATCTTTTGAAAAATAAAAGGATCCAGAGAAAATTGGATCCTTACAAATTAAAAATATTTTTTTAAGTTTAACACACTATAATTTTTTATCGAAGCGTCCTAGATAAAAATTTTATACCCCTTAAAATTCACCAAAGAATACGAGGGGTTTCATTTTTGGTCACCGTTTGTGGATCACTCTGTATAATAATTCAATGAGTTCAAATAAGTGTCAAATTGTTCAACATCTCTTTTCATGTATCTATAATGATACACATTTAATCAAGGTGTGCCATCAGAAATTGTAAATTGTAATTGAAATGTCGTTGATGTAAACAAGAAGCCGGAAAGGTTCCAAAATGGGCCCTTGAGGAACTCCCGAATTTGGAATATAAATAAACGTCCGAAATCTGCGTTTTTGAGGCTTTGGACTGAGAAATGAATATTCGTCGATCGAAATGCTGTCAAAGAGAAGGGGTAATTACGAGCTGGCGGCAATTGTTAAATAATCTCTTTCATCTCAGGGGAATCTTGCCGGATTTTAACAAAATTTAGTGCGAAACGAAGTTAATAGATAAAAGTAATTCCAGCGAAATAACCTCATGGCGCTTATTCGGAGAAAATCTAATAACAATTTGGCCTTTGTTACTTAATTTGCTGAAAAGTAATTTTCAGTCGAGTTGAATATCTTTGTTTTTCTTTGTGTTACGATTCTCCTTCGCCGGGCCCTCTCGTCTGCCAGCCCCATAAAAGATGAGATACTAAATAAATTTGCATGCAATTTAATAATTTCTTTAGCCGGTTCAGTAAGCCACGAAATGAAGGGCAATTTCTTGGTAGCGCCGCTACACGTAATCTCTTATGAATTCCTGCTGTATCAGCGGCCGAGGGATTATCGCGCCCTCTACTCAGAAGGGCTCTGTGTACTCTGATGGAAATTAGTCCACTGCGTCGCCCGAATTCGCGTACAGGATGATTTTGCATCGAACGCGACCCGAATTCAAATTTTCAAGTAGGAATTGCAATTTTTTATCTCAAAATTCCAACTATAAGAGAATTCCTACGGAACAAAGACTGAGAATGAGTTTAAAATCTGCATTATTTTCTTTAAAATAGGAATTTCGTGTTTAAAACTGCAGTTTAGGGACTCAAGACACAAATCAAGAATTGTGACTTGAGTTTAAAATCAGAATTTCTAGTTTAAATTGTTTTTTCAGCAATACTGTCATTTTCTTGCATGTTTCTCGTCGTATGTCCGTAGTGAAACTGTTTCTCCTTTGAGATTTAAGTTTACAAAACTCGGGCGACTGTAAACCGAGGTACAAGACGAGACACGGACGAAATTGGGAATACAAACATTATTCTCGATTGTGTTGAAAATTCTACTGGGATTAAAAGTTTTATAGGGGGTATGCATTAGCATAAATATTGGATTTTCATGCCGCGGAACCCGCGTGTACAGATGTATGCATTATTGCATTTTTATGCAGGTTTCCGTTTTATTTACGCGCTAACGTTGTTTGGTCCGCAGTCCAGAGACTTGTTCGCAAGAAATATCCGATAAAATGCAGACAGTTGTCATATTTACGGGAAAATATGTATTGAATAGACGCTGTGTTGTCTTGATGAACAGAATAATAATATGCCGTTCTTCGATTTAGTTTTTGAATTGGACTACGGGACGTCTTGGAGGATATCATAGGCCTATCACTAGAGATTTTGTTTGTGATAAAAATACTAGTAGCAAACAGACTGTGCCATCATATAGAAGACAGCCTCTAGATATATGCTTATATGTTTCCCACTCCAATTTACCATTAATAAATTTTTTATAAACATTTTTATGCAAAAATGCATTTTTTTTTTAGTTTTTTGCTTATAGAACCTAAACTAATGAAGCAATCTGAATGTTTTGAGACAATTGTAGAGAATCGAAATACGAATAAAACGAGAGGTCGATCGATCCGGTCGGATAATTAGAAACGAAGAAAACACGGCAAAATCGGAATTTTCTTTTTAAATTTATTACTCCGTCATTTTTTAAATTGTAGAGCTGCCCCTGTGCGCAAAAGTAGTGAATTATATCTACTTTAAGTGTGCACAAAGCAGGCGCTGTCGGACCATTAATTTTAGCACAATTGTAATTTAAATTTTTTGGTGCACTATGTTGCAAAGTTTCTAGATGCGTTCCGATTTTAATTTTTCAGCCGGATTTTAAAAGTAGAAGTATGATACTACAAAACGTATATTCTAATAATAATATATATGCGAAATAGGTAAAAAATTGCTCCAAACATGCTCAAAAACGCGAAATCTTGACATCAAACAATGAATTTAAAAGTTTTCTTACAAAAGTACTTTTCTGTTCAAAAGAATACATGTTTAGGTGTCCTTGTTAAGGTACGAAATATTTTAGGGGGTGGTTGCCGAAGTTATTTTGTGAAAAAAAGTTCATACAAGATAGTGTTTAAATTTAAATTTTTTATATATTTTTATTAATTATCTCCAAGAGTTTTGAAGACTCGAAATTTGAAAGACGCTTTGGAGGGATAAATGTGCATTTTTTGGGGTGGTCCGAATATTTCTGCTTGCACCAGGAGCGTTCGTACGAGAATGCCATGATGACACAGTCCGTTTGCTGTCATAAAATTACTGATTTAACGCTCTATTGATTGGTCTGATCAGAGTGAATCTAGGGGCTCTAATAGTGGATCCGCCTCCACAGAACCTAGCCCGAGAGCTTCTACAATTTTTCTCAAATAAAGTGTATATTTTTAATAATTATTTTTTTCAACGAATTATAGTATTTCGATACGTCAAACGTCGGCTAGCAGTTATCCTGTTCCAAAACCAAGCGGGCGGCCGGCAACGAAAATATTAATTCAAAATATAGGGTAGCCACCGCGCTCGGGTTAAATAAATACTGGGCTGCCGCGGGCCTAGAAGTCCTCATTTGCCGGGACGGGATACAAATAATTAAAAGTAAACATTAAAATAGTTATTAACCGCGCTCAGCACGTTCCACGGCATAATTGAATACGTCTTAAGTGCGAGAGAAAGGGGGGAAGAGCGTAGAGACGGCCGCGAACTGGTACGTTTTGAGTGATGGGGGTACCATTAAAGGCCTGAATGCAGATTAGCTGCCCCGGGACTGAATATGTTTATGCTGCCGTAAATTGTTTATATGCGGGGAGCGAGTCGGCGGCAGCGTCTGCAAAAATCCGGTAGGCCGGTTTTTACTTTTCCTGAAATAATTGTTTCTATCGCTTCTAGATACACGCTCATTAGCGAATAAAATTGTAAATCCACAATGAGGATTGAAGTAGAACCACTCGTATTTCGAGTCCCGAGTTGCATTTCAAATTTCACTCAACTTTTGAATTGAATCTCATCTACGAAGCCATTTGTAGAGGCCTTAGTCGCGGACAATCCAGTCAAAAGTAGTTGCCGGCACTCGAGGATGTTTAGAGAGAAATTAAAATGTTTACCCATGTTTCGAATTCAACCGCCGAAATTGCCCAGAAACTGCGAAACTCTGCAAATATTTCAAGCCACAGCAGCCGACGCGACGTCTGGAGAGCCCGGTGTAGAGCGACCGAGAAAAGCGCCAATGTTTCGAATCCAAGACAAGGAAGCAAACCACTTTTCTGATCCTGATTGAGCTTCATTTTTTCGAGCCTCTACATCAATTATATCTTTAGATCTGATAGAAATGGTGATATCATCGGCATACAAGACGAATGTCAGGAAAGTCTTTGATAAAGGCATATCATTATTATAAATTAAAAATAACAAGGGTCCCAATACCGAACCTTGCGGTATACCTATTGTCATATCCCTCCTGTCAGATATTTCATTATTAATTTCTACTACTTGACTTCTATTAGCTAAAAATGATTTTATTATTTTTAAGTCACATCCACTAATTCTATATTTTCTAAGATGTCGTGTGACACAGAGTCAAAAGCCCTACTTAAGTCCAAGAATATAGTATCACAGAATTCAAGATTTTCATATGCGTCTATAACGTTATTTTCAAAGGCCAGTATTGCACTTGTAGTATCATGATTCTTTCGAAAACCATGTTGACATTCTGTGAGGAGTTTATTTGACTCAAAATACGTAGTCAGTCTATTGCACAAACATTTTTCTAATATTTTTGAGAGAACTGGAAGCACCGATATTGATCGATAATTTGCTGGGTTATCTAGGTTACATTTATTGAATATTGGTGAAACTACTGCCACCTTCAATATATTATTAAAAGTACATTGGGAGACATTAATTTATTAGTTTAGTTAATGGATACACTATAAGATTCTTTACAATTTTTATGATTTTTACACTTAAGCATCATCATTTCAAAGTATAGATGACTGAAATTAATAAGAACAGCTATTTTAGTCATTCATTTCTAGAAACTGCTACACTTTAGTATTCAAGTTAATCAAGAGCGTCAAGATACCTCGCAAGGTAATCACAATTTTAATGCATTCTGTCGTTCTTAAGTTATTAGAATTGTATGCCTCGGGGGCAAATAGAGGCCTTTTCTTCAAGAGTCTGTTTGCCTTTCGGATTTTAACATTAATAAGTAATCTCTGTACAGACAGAAATTCGCTGACAATAACGGAACCCTGAAACGAACATTTTAATTTTGCCTCGGTCAATATTGGATTTTTCAATGAATAACTACATTGGATTTCATTTCCTGCAACCGTTGCAGGAAGCGCAGCAGGAAAGTACTGGCGCGAATGTTAAAAGAAATGTACAGAATATTAGATTTATATAAAAATCGTATACTACCTTAGTTCTTGGATAAAAAAAATTATCCAACCTTTTTGTGTGCAATTTTGAAGAGCATCCGTCGAAATTACGACCGCTGTTTGTTTCACCGTTGATAATTAGGTCAGCAAGGGTTGCATTTTGGGAATTTCAACGGCTATTACCTGGCATTAAGTTCCACAAATTGAATTTGTACTTTATTAGTTCATCCGTTTTGCTCCTCCGTTTGTCCGCAGCACAATGGGAAGGCTGAAAGTTAATTAAGGTCTTAATGGGACTAATAATTCGGCGTATCAGTCTTAAATGGTGGGATTTGTCATTTCGGTCGCATTAGAATGCCGCAGGCGCCGATTCCTCCTCGGCGAAATTAAAAAAACTGCTAGTGTAACACGTTTAGGGGTAATTTTCGCGCTTTTTAATTAATTGAGGGATTAAATCCTTCCGCGGTAATGTCTTTCAGTTCTCAGCAAACATTTCTACTCTTGAAGCAGCAGAAACTGGATCGATAAATGTTTCCTGGCCAAAATAGTGATGGAATCGATTCGATTTGACAACAAATTAACCCAGTACAGCGAAGACAGGGTTCGAGGTGTTGTCCCGTTAGGTGGGATCTTAATTGGGTGGACGTTGACAGCCGTTTATAAATACATAGAAGAGGCGAACGAGAGCTAATGTAAAATTCATTGAAGGCCCGGAGTCAATTTAAAATTAATGGATTTGAATAGTCCCGGCACGAAACTATTTTTAAATTGAGTTTTAATGAAATGTTTATTTAACCAACTAAACCCTAAGACGGTGGGTTTAACAACCTCTTGGCAGGTGTTTTGGCATCTTCATTTTCTGTCCGCGATCGCCTTTTAACGTGAACGTTGTGAGATGAAACCTAATTTTTCGGATTAAGCCTAAAAATATCTGAATGGACTGTTTAAACACGCGAATGGTGATCAAATAACGCATTTTCACACATAGTAACAGTTTTCGAAACATTATGTTTATACATATTTAACTGAAAACTATGAGATAAGGGTCCATTTGCTTCTGCAGCTGATTTTTTTCAAGATCCTAGGGAATTACATTCAGTCTACGCCTAAGGCGCGCTAAATATTCCGAACACACGTCTGCAAATGTAATATTCACCTGAACACATCCCATTGTGACGGGTGAAAACGCACAATGTGTCAATTTACGTCGACGTTCCTCAGGGAGGAAAGTTATGTTTCCTTTAATCGCACACGAAAATTCAAACATAAAAAATTCCCCACCTTGCCGGAATACAAAGAGGATTGCTTAGTAAGTAAATAAAAGCCTTTCCGAGGGATTTTGTTATTTCTGCAACGTTTTTCCTATTTCTCAGTACAGGTTGATGAGCACTATTTAACAAAATACTTGTTTGTATTCCCAATAGTTATTATTTACACCATAGAGGAGGTAAATTCTTCTTCTTTATGGTTCATGTACCAAATATTAGGTTTTATTTTTTGATATTTCTTAATAAATTCATTTTGATATTATTAAATCTTGCAAAATAGCTTTGGTTGTTTGGATTTTGTCGTTTCTAAGGTGTTTACAAACAGAGCTACATAAAAGTTGCAATTTTGCTGGTTTTGAATCATTATTTTCAAATAGAAAGTGCAGCAAATGCTGCCTGCGAATTTTTATTGCCCGAGAAGTCGAAAGTACTGGCTAATATAGGAGTTGCTGTATTAGCAATCAAGAGACATGGTGGGTGGAAATCAGCCACAATTGCAGAAAGTTATGTTGCTG
Source organism: Anoplophora glabripennis (assembly GCF_000390285.2). Lineage (NCBI taxonomy): Eukaryota > Metazoa > Arthropoda > Insecta > Coleoptera > Cerambycidae > Anoplophora > Anoplophora glabripennis. Next base: position 871,539 of record NW_019416242.1, read on the forward strand.
ACAGTTTAAGTAACAAAAATGAAATAGCCAACAGGATACTTTACAATGATCCAGGTACTAGTAGTACGTCACATCATGTTGTTTTAATGCATTTGAACTCGCCAATTTTAATAAAGTTTTGAAGCAGTTTTCCAAAAATTCTTTGAAATGCACTTGGGAAGTCGCTTATGCCTTCGCGATTGTTTTTTTATTCATTACTGCTAGCAAAGAGACTTTTCTTTCTTGAATACAAAAACGGTTCTCCTCAAAGAAGAATAATAAATAACTGTTATTGTCAGTTGTTATATAATCGATTTTTATACTTATGATTTATCTAAATTCTGCAAAAAATGTCGTGGTGTTAAATCAGGAAATCTCGATGGTCACCACAAAAATCTGATAGTGATAACTTTCATGTTTCCGAAGTTTCGCTGCAAAGCAGTAAAGAAACCGTTTATTTTACATGCCTCTGTGCCTTTCCCACATAATCGTCCGTGTAAAAACCGCTACGGGCCATAAAAACAAATTATTAAGACAGTCCGAGCAAGAGTGGCAATCACGCTCGGTGCGTCGCATTCGGTAATCGACTAGAAGACACCATGCGGCGATATTTGGCATAAAATGATATGATTTTCTAGTAAACAACTCTCGGCTGACACTTTTATGGCCACCGAGGTGCATGGCTTGTGTTCATAGCCCACTGGTGGGATTTATTGAGGATATTCATTTAAAACGTTGGGTTTTTTATATTTTGGGCAAAAATTTTCTATAAATCTACGCCGTCGCGGGAGAATTGTTTTGCGTGGGTTTCCCTATTACGTTTTCTTACGTTAAGCTCGAATAACGTGTGTAAATAAATATTAGGCGTTTGAAACTCGAAACTTGGGTGAAAATATTCACAACGCTGTGTCCAACTTTGGAGACGTGCTGTGTTAAAATTAATTTGTTTAAATGCATTTAAAAGTGGCCGCAGGTGTTAACAGTTTACTATGTACTGTAATAGATGCAACTAAAAATGCATTAGTAAACTCTGTGGTTTCTAAAACAGCTGACGTTCTTTGGTCGTATCCGTTGCTTAGTTGGAAATCTAAGACGAATAATGAATTTCAAATGAACAATGCAGGTGTGAAGCGACTAATGTTTTATTAAACACGATGTGTCAGATCTGTGAGAAGACAATACAACACCCAACGAAATACGTATTACAATATATGTATGTACAAAAAATGCCTATGTCTTCCAAATCTTATTGGTTTCAGGGAAGCATAGAATCTGAAACTATGTTTATGAAAAACGTTATCCAGATTGCGTTATCCTACTTTGTTTCTCCTATGGGGCGTAATTCCGATATATTTTTGGATATTAGTTTACTATTTGGCAGAGAATTAGAATGTCTCGCACTATTAAAGAGACGTTGCTCTGGCTAAGTCTGGATTGGGTGACTTCCCAGAGAATCACTCTCAATTATATAAAACTTATTAACCACACGGTCTACGTACTTGGCCGGAGCAGCAAATTAAGGCTTTTAAATTAATTTTCCATCTCATTATCCCGGCAAATAGGAGACATCAATTCCACGTCCGTCTATTTGAATGCCTATAATTAAAATCAATTTATTATGCAGAAATTCACTGGAACAATAATAAATTAGTAATGGAAATATCGCCGCGTGTAGTTGGGCTTTGATTTATACGCACAAAGACTGGTTTAATTTAAAATAACAAGTTGTTTGATTGGTCGTAGGCCGGAAGATTTAGAAGTTATTACCAGGCTACGGATTTTAATTGCATGCTCTTGCTCGAAAAATACTCGGATACAGCGGCAGTTTTTCGTTTTATATAAACGGTATCTGTAATTTGTTCGGTTTCATAAATAATTATGGGAGGACGTAAATCGTAGTCCTAGTTGCTTCAACCCAAAACGGACGACAGAGGGAGTCTCGTTAGCGAAGATTCCATTGAGACAGCGTCAGCAAAGGGGCATATATTATAATAGAATGAGTTGGGGCAAAGATTTTAAAATATCAGAGAGAAAGGCAAATTTGGGAAAATAAAATTGGTAAAATTGATTTAAATTATAAGTTGAATAAGTGTGACCAATAGGAGTACAGTAGATGGTTGAAATTGAGAAAGAAAAGATAAAATAAATAAAAATTAGTATATGATAAATTAAAAATTTTCTTAAAAATGAATTTCAAACAAAATTTAAACAAATATAATGTAATAAAGTATATGCGAAATTGAAATTGTGATTGGTAATAAAAATTCGGATTACTAGAATTAGAAAGTGATTTAAAAAAAATGTGGTGCGTGGAAAGAAAAAGAGTGAGGAACTAAGAAAGAAAAATAACAAATTGGAGAACTGACAGCTAAAGTTTTGAAAATAAAATTTTTAATTTAAAAGGAAGATAATTTGATTGCCATATAGAAACAAATGTATTCAATAAAGAAAAACCATTTATAAGAAGGAATAGAAGAAAACAGTTTCAAGAACTAAATTAATTGAAGACTTTGACATTCTTAGCAGTTAGAAGAAATAATAAATAATGCTTTTCATCAGATTCAAGCAATACAAAATTTCGGACAAATTACATTTTCGTGACTAAAAAGATGTCGTCCCTGTGTTTGTGGAAATGGAGGTATTTTTAAGCATTTACTCAAATAAAATCATTAAAATGATACTAATGTTATTAATTTCTTTATTCGAATAAATAACCGATGATTAGTGTTTGTCACATCAAGTAAAAGTATTTTCAGTTCGGTTTTTTAAGTTTTACTCGAAAATCAGACGTTTTTCGAACAGCATAAGTAGTAATTTGTACCGTTTGTGAATCACCCTGTATAATTTAATGAGTTCAAGATAAATGTCAAATTCGTTATTCTCTTTTAATGTATCTATAATGATACACCTTTAATCAAGGTATGTCATCAGAAATTGTAAATTAATTTTGTTGAAATGTCGTTGATGTAAACAAGAAACCGGAATGGTTCCAAAATGGACCCTTGAGGAACTCCCGAAATTGGAATCTAAATAAACGTCTGAAACTGCGTTTTTGAGGCTTTAGACTGAGAAATTACTATTCGTCGATCGAAATGTTCTCAAAGAGAAGGGGTAATGAGCTGGGGACAATTGTTGGGTTTCATTTTTGATCACCGTTTGCAAATCACTCTGAATTGTAAGAATAAAACCCTCAGTCTCAGGGTACAACTACCTTTCTGGAGCAACAAACATACAAATTACTGTATGTTTGTTTCCTATTAATCTCTTCCTGATTGGTTTTATTCTAGTGTCTATAGTGAAGCGAAGCGAAAACAAAAGATGAAAGATTTTTGTATCGATAAAAATAGTGCTGCAATTTTTTTGTATTTGTACTGTAGACCTACGGAATGAATATTCTTTAGTTGTTTTTTATCGCAATTTTCCTTCCAAGTGCGATAAGAGACACCAACTCTCCCATACGCGATATAATTTAATCCAGCCATCTTGAAATAGCATTGCATGGTGTTACGCCAACTGCTGCAGTCATAACTCCTGCAGTTTTTCGAGGTGCATATAATTAGAATACCGCAGCACCGGCTAATATCCACTTGTAGCTCGCCAAAACAGGCGCGAAGACTAATAAATTCACAGTTATATATTTGATCATAAACTTTGTCTGACGGTCTTAATGAACACAAAACCAGATCTCGTTACGTAACGTATATCATTGAAAACTTCTATTTATCTAATAATAATACGCCGTCCCCTCCCTAGGAACACTCGATCACATTGTCACGAGATGAATTTTGCCTTCCGGCGACGTCCGACCCGTTAGGGGTTCATTGAAATGGAGCCGTATCCCGTTTATAACTTTTATTCCGCCATTGTGGCATAATTAGGTGCTCTCCGAACATTAATAACGTCGCGTGGACGCCAGAAAACATAAACACAATAGTGGGAAAGCATGTCCCAATTACAAATTCAAATATTTGTGTGACACACATCCGAATTTAAATTCGTTAGCCGTGTAATGAAATTCCGAGAAGAAAATACATACGTTCTCTTTACGGTAATGTATTCGGCAACGTACTCGGCCTAATGAATACGCACATCACTCGGTGTATTACGGGGTTTGTTTATCAAATAAACCACCGTGTTGGTTTTAGGAATACCGGGTTATAGTTGAGCTCGACGGGAGCGTGCAGCTGTCAAAATTGTGGGGAGATATTTAAAAAATGTAATGTGCATTTTGTAACGTTATTTACTTTTTATTCAAAGTGAATCAATAATTGGCTGCAAAAAACCTAAGTACATTTAAATAGCATTCAGCTAAACTACAATCGGGTTGCAGTGAGATTACAGCAAGGTCGTGGGGTTGTAGTACAAAATTCTTTATGTGTAGATATGCTCTTATTCTACGAGGAAGGAATTAAATAGGACTTAAATAAAAGATTCTTAAAACAGGTTCAATATAAATCTACGGCTAGTGCTTATATCAAAAATTGACTAGATATATCTACTTGAATATTATAATTTTCAAAGCAACAGCAATGATGTGATGATAGCTTCTACAAGATTTGGTAACGATATGGATGGGTCTTACTCTGTTCCAAGTTGTAATATATCTGAGGGGGTATTGACTCTATGGTCATCTGTCAAATGTGGATAGCCAAGTGATTATCGGTCGACAGACTCCATGACAACCTCCTCCCAAAGATGGTGATTGTTACGAGGCCCTGGATCCAATCGAACGTTGTCTTGGATCAGAAGATCCGTGATATGGTTGGTTTCAATTGCAATTTGGAAATAGAAAAAAAATATAAGCAAGCCACGATCTGCTACCAAAGGTAAATCGGAAGAGAGTGCAACTCCATAATAGAGGAAGTTCACGGTGTTAGTGGTGAGAAATGGTTGGGTAACTATGGAGTAAATAGAGGCTTTATGTAAAATAAAGTTTATACCGCGTGAATAAATTCAAATGAAACGAAATTAATAAAAATTTCGTTACAATTTTTAAGATGAGGCATCTAGATGCAGAACTAGATAAATCCATACAAACAGAAAATGGGAAGTCACAAAAACTGTTAATTCCAGAAGAGAAGGGAAACAAATGAAACTTTTTTATGTCTAGGCAACTGGTGCTAATTGTTGAAATGAAAACTACACGATACTCGTGTGAGGCGGGTATGGCTAATTACTACATACAGCTACAATTGAAGTCAAAAGTATACGGAGCCTGTGTGAGGCGGGTACGGCTAATTATTCCTACAAACAAAGGGAAACGTTACTGCCGTGCTTTCAGGGTTTCGGGACGCAACCGACATCACATTCGGATGTTCCGCCGATGCCTGTCCAGTAAATAGAATCGACCGCATAAGAAAAACGCCCGCCAGTGTTTGAACAGCGTCCCGGCCGGCATAATTTAAAGCTAACGACTGACAGAATAACAATGCTTGTCGCGATAAAACCGAATTTACGACAGGATCACAGGATTAGTGACGTGGAGCTATCCAGGACACGGGCTTAATGGAACGGCTCGTCCTGATCCCGTAATCTAATTATTTCCTGCAGGACAAGTAATGGCGATATTTTTGTGGATGAGCCGCGTAGTTTTCTGAATGGTCGTGATTTATTCCGCCCTTTTTTACTCTGACGATTAAGGCCGTAATTTTATGAGAGGTTTTCCAGGTGGTCTTATATTCGTGAAACGAATTTTACACCAAGAAACGGTTTTAGTTCGGAGATTTCCTCTTCTCTTTTTGAGTGTGTGAAGCTGGTACAAACAGCTGAGAAAAAATTGGTTAAACTTGAAAACAAGAAATAAAATAGCTCAAGAAACAAAAGTTAGGTATACAGGGTGAGTCAGTTTTTTGTGGTAGGATTTTAACAGTTGATAGAGATAAATTTTATAATAAGAAAAGTTCTTATAAACGTAGGTCTTAGAACGCTTCGTTTGTGAGATATAGGGTGTTGAAAACAAACTTTTTTTAAGAATTTTTTTTAATATCTCTAAAAGACCAACATATATTGAACTGAAATTTGGTATTAATAACACATTAGTTATGGTGAATAAAACAAAGATATCTGTTATCCATTTCACACACCAGTGACGTGCCTGAGGTGGGTTGCTGCCCCCTTTAAAAAAATAATTCGTACGCCCGTGGATTCTTCTGGAAAATAACATCCTTTCTAAAGTTTTTAATCAATTCTGAACAAAACAGATCTCTTTCAATTTTTTATAAAATTTTTTAGAAAAATTCTTAAAAAAAGTTTGTTTTCAACACCCTATATATCACAAACGAAGCGTTCTAGACCTACGTTTATAGGAACTTTTCTTATTAAAAAATGATTCTCTATCAACTGTTAAAATCCTACTACAAAAAACTGACTCACTCTGTATAATGCCGATGAGCGCTTTTGCCCAGGGGGTGGAAGCCACCCCTTCTAAGGGGTGAAAAATAAAATGGAATCACTAAAGCGATCAATTTTAAGCAAAAAGTATCTTATGAACATTTTTCGATAAGTCAATATTTAGTTAGTTTATTGGTGATTGAAAATGTACATTTTCTATTAAAAAAAGACGTTTTTCAGTAGTTTTTCTCGAATAACTCGGAAAATAGACATTCTATGAAAAAAAACCCGAAGAAAATGAAGCTTTAAGAAATTTAAAATAAGACTTTAAGGTGGCCATATTCCTGGCCGAGAAATAGTGAAATTTCTGGCGTTTTTAAGTACTGAAATCTTTAAAAGTAAAACGTGTAGAACAAAAGTAAGCACAAAAATAAAATCCTTGATGTTTTGTTTATTCATTGTTACCATTTAAATTTACTCAAATAAAATAATAACTAAAAAAGCGTTTGTAAAATATGCGTTTGCTGTTATTCTAACCCCACATTTTAAGAATATTTTCACGTACTTATAAATAAAAGTAAACAATTTTATATGTAGGACTAAGCAAGAATATTTACATGTGGAATTATATATAAAAAAGTTAGTATTTTCGTAGATTTCAGTACCTAAACCAGTTTGATCGTTTTTTGTACCTATTTATTCGGTATTGCGGCGCCTTTGAAAATATTCAGGTGGCATGACATAACATTCCTATTATTTGATAAGCTTTAGATTATTCAGTTATTAAATGTTTGAAATTATTTGTCTTTGCGGAAAACACAATTTAAAGAATATGGGGCCCTTAAGAAATCTTTAAAATAAACTTGACTTTAAGTCATTAGCATGAAAATGAACAGAGTTATGGTCAAAATAAAACTGTTAATTCGCTTTTTCGGAAAAAAAAATCATTACAAAAACTGATGAATTTTTTCACGAGATTTAAAATTAAAGGCAATCCTTCTACAATTTACATTTTTTATGTGCTAACAATAATTACACAAGTTTAAGCGGTTTAGAATGCATATTTTTGAAAATATTACGTTTTGATTGAAAAACAAATTTTTTTAATTGCAAAAAAAAGAATATATTTTTGAAAATAACGATATATGTTTAATTTTAAATACATATTTTGACTTCTCTAATTTTAGAAATTATAATTGTAACCTTGTAAGACCTGAAGATGAGGTGAAGAAGTTTGACCTCGAAACCGATAGTCTTTTTTTAAAAAATAAAATGGTTGTGAGAAATTGGACTTTTCTTCTTATTTCTAAAAGAAGTTATAATGGAAGAAATCTCACATTTATCAATTTTGAATTTAATTTCAAATTTTCATAAAAATCGGATCTATCCGAAAGTATTCGGAGGTTTTACCCTCTTTTTTCCTTAATTCCTTGGACTATGAAGTCTCTTATATTATTCGCCTATTTTACATCCTATATACATGTAATGCAGAGGAAATAAAATTTGAAATCAAGTCCGAGATGACACACGCCGAACTGTCAATCGTCGACGAGGGAAATTTGACTAACAACCTACGATTAAGGCACGGCAACCCCCACATGTGGCTGCGGACGTGTTCCGCCTTATCGCTTTCCAACTTTCGAGTCGGTGGCATAAAGTTCGCGGACTGGCAATAAAAGGTGACAGGATATGGACGGGATCATGGGGCCCCGCTTCTATTAGACGCCGGGATCAGTTTTATTTGACATACCGGCCTGTCACTTTCTATAGTTCGATAAATAAGCGAAATTTACTCGACGCCCTGCCCCAATGAATAACTGTCAGCCGAGCGGACGTGCCGAGAGGAATTCGGGGTGGTTTGGGGATTATGGGGTTACGGGACGTGGTGCCTCGATATTTACGTGCTCATTCACACTTCATACGCCGCGTGTAAACAGAGAGGGTCCAATTTATTTGATAGGGATACATTTTACATAAAATTTGCTCCAATATAGGCATAATGTCGTAGTATGTTGTTGAAGAAAATAAACTACACTGCAAGAAATGAAGGAATAATTTCTGAGCAAAATGATGGAACAAAATTCATGTTTTTTTCCAGTTCAGGTTTTAAAAAATGACTGATCTAGTGAACATTTTACAAATATCAGGTAAATATGTGTTTGTAAACAATTTTTTTGTAAATTTCGGGTTTAAAGAATGTTAATTTCGTTAATACAATAGCTTCAATGCTCACGAATTTTCGCGCTGTCCCAAATTAGAAAAGAATCATCTCGATACGTTCATTATTAACCGAGATGGGGTACATTTTTCCAGCTCCATCGATTTGATGCCGCTCGATCACTTTTCTGCGCGTGCGCCGCCTCGCTCTCCACAGTCGTTCGCTAGACCGAGTAGTAGAACCACAGAGCACAATAGAAAGCATCGCCGCTATTTTTTTTTCAATTAAATAGTTGAATTTACCTTAATGTTAATGTAGGACATGAAAATATAGCTCAATGTATACTCTCTCCAAATTTCGGCTCTAATATTAATAATTAAATAGCGATTAAATAAAAAAAATGTATCTCAGCTTCTAATCAACTTAGAACAACGATTTTTTTTTAAATTCGAAGAAAAATAGTACTAACTAAACTAGAGGTTACTATTTCATTTTATAATAATTACCTATCTTAACAATTTAATAAATATTAACATATTTTCAGTCATTTAAAAAAAAAATAAATTTGAAAAATTAAATTCTCAGTAAATCCTTATGTCAATACAACTATTTAGGTACAAAAGCAACTAATCGAAATTCTAGAACGCCTGTGAGCTTGTGAAAAATGAATTGAAAACAGTATCTTCTTAGATTGCATTAATTTATTAGCAATTGAAGAAAACAGTCATTTTCGACCATTTTTGAGCTCTCGCGCATAAACAAATTATCGGAATTTAATCAGACTTGTCTCATTTTACAGGTTTATTTAATACCTACCTTTTTTGTATAAAGCTTTTTTTGTTATGAATAACAGTATTTTACGCGAGTGAAAAAAACACTTTTCCATAATTTTCACTATTGTTTAAATAAAGTTTCTCAACTAGTCTCGAGTTGAATTTTTGATATTTTGTTTACAATACGTTTCCGAACAATTTTTCGCAGAGAAATTTCTAATAGTATTTTTTCCGAAACAAGCTATTTCATGTCTATAATGACTGGAATATTACTTCACCATAAATATCCAGACCAGAGAATTAGTCGAGCTGCAATACGTAAAGTATCCAAAATGTTTGAAGAAATCGGAAGTATAAAAGATTTACCTGGATCAGGAAGGCGTATAACGGTAAGCGAATTTTTGTCAGTGTAAAAGGGCTATCTATAGTATAAAAATAGAGGGTCCTGTTAAAAAAAATGTCGGTAATGTTATAGGTCTGTCAAACGTGGCTCAAAAAAATAAAAAAATTGCAGAAAAGTGACAATTTCTATTTACTAATGGACCTGCATTGAAAAAACAAGTATTTGGAAAAAATGAGCAGATAGCTTTAAATGGAATTATTTGCCGTAAATGTTATTTTATTATATTCAAATGGTCAATATTTTCGTCAAACTATGTGAAATATTTGCTGTAGTCTATAATTTTTTTTTAGAATTTGTATTATATATTTAAAGTATTTAAATAAATACCGGCCGGATATTTAAAGTATTTAAATAAATAAATAATATTCTTGAAAGAAGAATATTTTCTTTTCTAAACAGGGGGTTCCTAAATATCATGTACATAAGGAAGAGGGAAATTCTTTGGCTTATTTCATGACTAAAAGTTCATATAAACATAGGTCCGCAAACATTTCGTTACCGATTTACAGGGTGTTGAAATTTTAAGATTTTTTAGTTTTTTCTCTATAGCTCCCACAGTTTTTGAGATATTCAGCTCAAATTTGGAATATCTATTACGCTATAGGACTTACATCATTGGGCATGCCAAATGGTCGTGATATTATACACAGTGATATTTTTTCGGGGTTCATGCCCCCTTTTCTTACCCTGAACTTTTGTGCGGTGCGCCGCTGGTTTGAATTTTTTGTTTTATTGAGAAACTTTTTTGTCTCTTATGATTTTTTCGTATCTGCAGCCGTTATCGAGAAAAAAAAACGATTTTTTGTAATTCGTTTGATGAAATTGAAATTCTTAAAATAGTCCAGTAGACTCTGGCTTTATTTAGATAATCTCTTGTTTCTGAACTTTTAGTCATGAAATAAGCCAAAGAATTTGCCCCTCCCTTATGTACATGATATTTAGGAACACCCTGTATAAACGTGCGATACCTTAAAATCAAATGTTGTACATTTGAAGCAAGAATTTTTTCCTCCTTGTGTGTGTCGGCGATTTTTTTAAATTTCAACTGGAACAAAATATGAATTTTGTTCTATCATTTTTGGACACAGTGTATATTCTGCAAATTTTCTTTTCTCTTTACACTGCAACTTGATCCAACTATGAAACTTGGATAGATCTGAGACGACCCTCGCGGTGGTGTTATTAAACACTCTCCGAAACTTTGATCGTTTCAATAAACATTCCGATGGTTTTATTTAAATTAGATATCAGTCTGAAGCGGCGGAGTCGGATTAAAATTTTCGATTAAGCAGATTAATTGGCGCTAGCGTGAATTCGAAAGCATTCCCTAATTTAGAAAATTCCCATCGCGTCGGCTAATTCTCCCTTGATTAGCGCGGCCAGACGCATTTCAACCGCGTTCAATCCCAGATATTACCTGTGCATCGCCGCCTGTGATGCGTACGGTTTTTTATGGCTTTAAATCCATTCGACTGCGTTAATTTGATGTGCATTCCAGTGAAAAATCACGCCGGAAAATGCAGGGAACGCCAAATTGAAAAGTCTTTATTGGGCAGTCGAAAAAGTATCTCTAAATGTAGGGTTCTCGCCGTAGCATTCCCATGGAATCGTGTCAGTCGTGATTGGAAGTACCCTGTGGAAGTACCGCTTTCGTCAACGCTCTCGAGTTCTCCTGATAAATCGCCTATCTCTGCCGCTGTCAAACGAAGCGCACCATCGCAATTAATAAAGTAAATAAATGCATTCCTTAATGGCGTTTTTATCAGCAGATAGGGTCTTCATATTCAATAATGCGGTCCCCCACTTAACATCTGTGTTATTCGAGAGTCGAAACGCTCGGACTCGCGCGCGGCGTTGCCAAATCGACGTGTTTTTCAGGGAATCTGAGGAATTGTATATTCTTAAGTTTAGTTTAGTTTTTAAAGAATTGCATTGCATGTAAAACAATTTTCTTACAATTTAAAATAGTTCTGTGGTGAATTATTATAATTAAACAATTGTAACTGATCTCTGGAATATTTAACCTGATATCAAGGGTCTTTAAATTGTTGTTGGCAACGTTGTCTGCACTTCTCTTAACAGCGTGTCCATTAATCACTCCAAAGACGAAATAAATACGGACGAAGAGCGTCATCGGTCCGTAAAATATATTCATTCCATTATAATTTAATTATCCTTCAAAGTAATTATTCAAGTTGCATGTAAGTACTTGCGATATCCGCACGCTAATTGCGGTCTAATGGTAACTGTACCAACCTCGACGCGTTTATAACGACTTTATGAAGGAAAATGATGCAGGAGATGGAATTAATAACGTTAATTTTGCCCAACCAGCGGTTCCACAAGGACCTGCTGTAGCGACACGCATACAAATTTATAAAAGAGGAATAGGAAGAAGTTAATTTAAAATTATGATATCAGAGCCACCTAAGCTTCTGCCTACGAACTGAAGAGTTTGACAAAAGAAGGGATTATGCAGTTAGTTGGACTTCTATCACGCTGTTGGACTTCAATCACGCTGTTAGACTTCAATTTGAAGATTTGAATTAAATTATATTCTAAGAAAAAATATAGATTACATCAAATATTTAACATAGTTTGACGAAAGAATATACATTTGAAAAACAGTTGACCTGGTTATTTACTCGCGTTTTGGATAACTTCAATTTGTTACCGAATATAGAAAAATACCGCCGCAGGCGAAAGATGGCGTGCGTTAATTAAATATTTTGGCAACAAATCACCCATGGGCACATCAGACCAAAGAAACAACCGAAGACGAATGGTCGCCATCGCCTTTTACCGCTACATCCCCCATGGTTATAATTATTGCACGTGAGATTCCTTCTGCCTCGGCCGGAATATATATTACCCCCGATATTTATAAATAAGACTGGTTTTATTTAAAAACAAACGCTTCACATCCAATAAACTTAATTTACGATTGAACGAAAGGTGGGCTCAAAATCGATATTTATGTTTATACCCTTCCGATAGCAAAAAATCTATTAAAACCTCTCCAAAGGGGACCATCGCTAATAACTCAGCTAAATTCATGTTTACTACACAATTGCATGTAAGTAGGTAGTTTACCAGATAATAAATAGCGCCAGGCCATGCCTTCGGCCCGAGATCTGTGCCTGATCTCATGCTCCCGAGGACCAAGGCCGTACGGTCGTCTACAATCTCCCAACCGAAGTAGGACCACAAATTAATTCAAATTAATCAAGTTTTCTATCTATAAAACGCTCTAAATTGCAACATATTACAGTGCTTTCTGATATAAAGTTATACGGGAAAATTTGATGTCCAAATGACCTGCACGAACATACCAGGTCAAAAATTAGGCGTTCTGTTTAATATATCCTGGTTGACCTTGGTTTAACCTTGAAACTTAAGGTCAGTGCCAAGTCCAAGGTAACCAGTATGTTGGTTTCTGGATATCCTACAGCTGTTGCTTGAAACTTTTTTGATAGGGAATGATCTTGAAATGTTATTGGAGGGTTCGTGTCTCTTTGGGACACCCTGTATATTGGAGGTAAAAATTTAATGCTAGTTGGGGTATACAGCACATAGTAATAGTAATAGTTTTCCGTAATATCAGCAATTAATTATCTGCGTGGTTTTGTTTTTTGTATTTGAATTAGCTTGGTACAATTATAATAGTAAAAACATATAAGTGTTTCACCGCCAATAATACGATCACTGAAATTGATGAAATTATTGAATTATTATGGTGCTAATAACGTTGAATTTGCCATTGTATTATTGTACTTTATGCATCATTTAATCAATTCTGCATGTGACTCAATTCAGACATTATTAAAATTTAAGTGTTGATATAATTAGTACAATTACTATGAAATATTGTACAGATGAAATGACTATAATTAACTTGGATATCAGCAGCATAACAATAATAATTATTATTAATGTACATTAATTTTGATCTAAAAGGTATATAACGAGCGTTCAAATAAAAACGTGGTCGAAGTTGGCTCTGACACATTGGACGTAGGGCGTAGCTTATAGCGACCAACTTAACCTCATTTCTCAACGAGCTGTATAGCAGCTGTCAGTTTCAATAACAAAGCGGCGATACAGCGCTTTGACAGATGACGTTTAAGTTCATTTGCTATACGCTACGCCCTACGTCCAAATTTTCAGAACCAACTTGACCACGTTTTTATTTGAACGCTCGTTACAAACAAGCTCAACACTCACAATCAGTAAAAGCAGAATGCTGACATTCTTAATTATAAAGATACAAATAACACTAATTTTGCACGTAGCAAGAGCTGTCACATTTCGTTTGGCATAATTTTTCAGTTGTGTATTTTCATAGGGCATAGCCTGCCTGGTTATGGAAACAATAACCTTTATAAATACTCAGATATATGGAATTAATAAAAAATTAAACATCGCAGTTATCAAAAAAATGTCAAAGTATAGCAAGTACTTTTTTAAAGACAAGGACATCACCCTGTATATCCATTTAATCAATTCGAAAATTAAAAAACAAAATCTTATCCAATGAAGTCAAACATTTACATTGTCATGGTGTACATGCCACTATTGTATAAAAAAATAAACTAAACCATCCTCACCAATCATTATAATTAATTAATCAGTAAATTGTTCTAATGTGGTGGTTGATTTTACCTGTATAATTTTTTCCGCGTAAATTATGTGGACGAGTGTATGCGAATGCATTAACATACGTCTTTGACGCTAGATAAGAATTCAATAAAATCATCGAGGAACAACTTATTGATGTACCCAGCGGCGAAAGATTAATAATATTAAAATATAAAACGAAATATGACCGCCTGTTGCGATGTTTAACGATGCCGAGGCACGTAGATATCCATTTGAATTTTTAGCAGAACGATTTCGCATCGATTTACATATTTTAAAGGAGTCCGCGAATGCGGGGTCGTTTTGGAAAACGACCTCTCTGTTTTGACGGCGAAGGAAAGGGCCGGTGTCCATATATCACCCCCAGGGTGGATCGGAATTCTCAAGAAGGAACATAATTTGTTTGAGTAAACTACCCCGGTGTATTAAAAATTCTTTGATTGATCCAGTCTTCTTAATTTGATGTATTGTTACACTGACTGTCTATTAAACCAGGTAGAAATACTTTTCATAGGGAAGGATGTAAATACTATACCTGGAGTTGAAACGTTTGGCCTACCTTTGGCTTTTAGAAACACATAAGTTCGTTTTTTCAAATTCCTTCTTGAAAACTATTTTTTTTTTGTAACCGTAATTGTAATTTTCATACCCCCTCCTCTGGACAAGCTAATGTGACCTCAAACTATGAAACAGTACCTAACAAGTGATGAAACAGCAAATTCAAACAATAAAGAAATTAAATTCTTCTCTTAAATGTTGAACCAATTTTATAATCTTACATTTTCTTATTCGGTACGTGCGAAAATCTTATGTCGTCTTTTTGCAGCAGCATCATTTTCTCCTGACAAAAGGTTAGAACCCACCTTTTCCACCGTATCAATTCTTTCTTAATTCGTATAGGTAAATGATTTTTCATGTCACACAGAAAAACTTTTTTTTTCAAATGGAATGACCCATATTAAAGCATGGGTGAATGCAAAAGTGAATGCCCTTTTGACTGATATATGGTTGTATTTTCTAAAGTTCGAAAAAGTAACTATGTAATTGCAATTGTATTAGTACAACATCGATACATAGGATTTTACAAAAGCACAGCACAGCACATCCTTATCGCATCCAGTTACACCAAGAGTTACTAAAAGTAGGCTCTCAGAGGAGACTGGAGTTTTGTTAGTGGGCAGCTGAGATGTTAAATCAAGATGATGATTGATGATGATACTTTTCATAAAAATTGTTTCGGTAATAGTCATAATTGTCATTATTATGACACAGTAAATCTTCACCAATTCCTGAGAACTAAAAAATAATTTCAGATTAGTATTGCACGTACTATTACTCCTAAGAAACTGAAAGTCGTAACCTGTGTATTTCTTAACTTTTGTTACAAAGCCTTTCCAGCGCTGCCTTGGTCTCGAAAGTTACTATATTTTCATCGTTTTGGAAGAGCTTCACATCTGTGAAGTAAATATTCATGCGAACCTGAGAAGCAGCTCGTATTATTTAAACAAGTTATGATAATAATACATCTGGTAAAAAACGAGCGCTGCGAGCGACCATATACGGCAGAAGGGGCGTGTCCGGCTGTTAATAATCATCCTTAAACGGCCGCATAAAATGACGACAAAGCAACCTCTAGATAAACAAAGCGCCCACAATCGTATTTTAGCAACATTCGTTCTGACACCGGAAAAAAATGGGAGAGGAAAAAAACGACGCGATAATTGTTGGGCTCGCGTTTTGATTGATTAATTACGTGTGCAGGGATGACGGCTTCAAAATTCTATTAAACGAATTCCCTCATACGCGTAACCGCTCGCTGCGTGTGTGTTTCAATGGGCGGTATTACATGTTTCGGACGGCCTGGCCCCACGGGTGATTTCGGATAGGTAATTATAGCTGTGATCTAACACGTTATTACGTTAAGTGGCGTGATGGTACACGAACTTTACTTAACATCATCTGAGACTTCCCTTTCGTAGAAATCGAGAAAATTGTGCACCAAGCACAGGACAATGTTAAGAATTAGACAGCAGAACGCTTCCAAAGATTACAAAACCTAGGATAAAACAAAGAGACAACTATAAAGTAAAGCTCTTACTAGAGTTAGGCTTCCTTCCCCATTACAATCTTCTCTCTCTATCAAATATTGAAGAACAATATGAAGAACTAGAATAGCATATTGAAGATACTGTGGGTACACATGCCGCAAGTGACCCATTTTTAAGTACGTCAATAGCGCCATTCTGACGCCATCCCGGACGCACCAGGGTTCCCGGAAGACGACCCCGACAGATTGGCGCCAAGGACCAGGTACTTTTGCCAGCGACTCCACACAAGAAGGGACTCTCCAGCAAACATTCGAACCGACAACACGTCTTTTTCCACAAGCTTAATTTTCAATAAAAATACTTTATTTGTACCGTTGACAGAGCGTTTTATTTTTGCTGTATAGCGAAAGCAACCCTCAAGACTTTCAAGAAGAATAATGCCAAGAACGAAATGGACGAATGATTCCAGAAGCAAGACCAAGAACAGAAATGAAGACAATTGTTGTTTCTAGAAATACATTATAGCATACAACATTGCTAGAACATCCTTTTACCAGTTTCCTTCTTTTTGAAAGTGTTTCTATTCCTTTATTCCTTGATTCGGGGCCTTCTTCACTGAAATATTCTTCAGTTGAACAGTTCTCTTGAATAAAATATGTAATTTAGGTGATGAGACACTATTTGTAGTCGTGTCCAAGGAAATTCTCGATCTCTTTAACGTACAGAATGTGTCCGGAATGTTACGTCTAGCTTCTAGCGTCAAAGATTTAACCCCCTCGTCGAACAAAGCGCGTCGACGTCAGGGACAATAGACGATATGTAGATTGATGCCTCCACCTCCCCAGGGTAGTTAGGAGAAGTGCCCTTCAGGCGCGTCCTACAAATTATGCAGCCGCAAACTCCTTGTGCCACGGCAAACATCCCTAATTAAGGGAACTTTATTCCATTACAATTTGGAAGTGGTCCTGCATTCGGCATAATCCTTCATTAGCCCGGGACAGGCGCGGACCGCTGCGGTCCAATTAGGAGATAGGGCGCATTTAAATTATAATACTCGCTCTTTGACCATCGACCACAGTCCTCGGTCTCTAACTAAGCCCCGCAGTCTTTGCCCTCCGTAATCTCGTTATCCTGCCGGTATTAGTGTTGCTGGACGAGCTCAGGAGCCGACCCGGCTTCTTTGCACGGCGCGGCGGTGAGTTTCTGGGATTTCGGACACGCGCCTGTCTACGGAACTTTAAAAAATAACCTATCAGAGTATCCATGAAGTTTGTTTTGTGAATGTCCAAATAAAAGTTACGTCAATTGCCATTAAACTATACAGAAGGCGGTGTTCCGGATTATACGTTTAGTTGGAACATTTCTAAAACCAATTGGTACTTTTATAAATTCGTTACAGAACGATATGAATCTTTGTGACTGTAAATGTACTGACAAACGTCTGATTGGCAAAGATATTTCCAAGAAGGAAGATTCTTTTATATTCATTTATTTGTGTTCTGTCAAAATCTAGTGGAACCCAGGAAAGAGAGGCACTTGCGTTCTGTCGAGAATCTAGTAAATCAAGAAGTGAGAACCGTATGTATTCTTTAAAAAAAAATAGGAAAACAAGAAGTCAGAGTCGTCTTATTAAACATCTGATAGAATCAAGGCATTAGACTAATTTTCGTACTGTCAAAAGCTATTTATCTTCCGTCAAAAATCTGTGAAAACCTATGAATTATCTGTATTATGTCAAAGACCTAGAAGAGCCTTATATAAAAAATCTTGTTCAAGGCTGAGAAGTGTCTGTGTGTCAACAATCTAGAGAAAATCTAGAGAAAATGTGTCTTTTGCTTATTGACATTGACATTCTATTACTTTGTAGAAACAGTATAGAAGGAAATCGATTTTCATGGTTGTAATTATACTGACAAGCAACTAATTTCCGGATATATTTCCAGATAGGGAGTTTCTTTTACTTTTTCATGGAAGTAAGGCTGAGGGTCATCTGTATTCTGTCAAAAATCTAGTAGAACCAAGAAGGAGTCACTTGTGTTCTGTCAAAAATCTGGAATGAAGGGAAATTTCTGTCCTGTCAAAAATTTCGGAAACTAAAGAGTAACTAGATGTCATTTGCCTTCTATAAATAATCTATGAGAACCAAGAATAAAGAATTATCATATATCCAGAACTGAATTATCTGGAGTGAGAACTATCTACGTTTACTCAAGAATCTATAGAATATTTCCCCTTTGTCAGTCCATAAACAAATAAAAAGGAATATGTGACTATGCTTCCTTACCTTTTACGTTTATAAAGGTTTAGAAAAAAATACTGTGCCTTCCATTCTTCCTCTTCTTCTTCTGAGTTTCATCCCATTCAATAACATATAACACAGCTTTATTATTTTAGCATAGAACTGAAACATAAATTTTGAAATAAACCCCTCCCCGTAATAATACTCAACACTCTCCAGTTCCTATACAGGAGTTATGGAATCCATATACCCACCAGTTTAGTATCGCGAAATATAAAAATTTAGTCTTATGCGCATTTGCATATCACCGGTAGTATATTTTCATACGGCACAGCGTAGTTTCAATCATAAGAGGAGGCAGCACCAATAAAACCCAAGTAGTTATTTTAACGTTCTGCTACGTAGGGAGTGAGTTCTACGATACTCGTCCATTCATATATTTTTACGACAGTTTTATAACGGTTGTAGAGAATTATATTTGCGATGGTTCAGCATACACCTGACAAGGAAGCGAAATTATATACGATTGTTTCGTTCATCGTGTAATAGTAAAAAAAATATTTCTCTATTAAATCTAATAATCTTATTGTTAATAAAAGGATTACCAGAAATTTTTGGGGTTAAATATTAAAAGTTTATCCTGTACACTTGTTGTAAAAGCTCCTTATTGTATCTATGTTGTATATTTCCATGTGGCAAGTATCCAGCCGTCAGCCGAGTAACGCTCGAACATAAAATATACGCTCAACAACGAAAATAAACTTTTTAGACAACATAAACATCCGTAAATACATCTGAGGATAGGCTAATTGCATTATTAACTGGTAGAGCCAAAGTGCTGAGCCCAACTCCTTCGGAACAACCACCCGGAAAGCTAATTTGTTCATTAAAATTGTGTTTATGTTTATATTCCATTAAAAATAGAACAACGGGGAACTAGAATTAACTTTGTTTGGAATATATGGCAGTGTAGCCGCTGCGGCTGCCTCTGCTACCAGCCTTAGAATTAATTCGGAATGAAACACGGATTCAGCACAATCCGCAGATTGTCCTGAGGCCGAATGGGTTACTAACGGTAAATATTGCGAAACTCGATGCTACAGGGCGTATGGTATCCAACAAAAAACGAGCTCTCAGAACCTGCAGCATCTTCTAACCTAATATTACCTCAAGTTCTGACCTCCAAGCGTCCCAAATTTTATTTACATTTTTTTGTATTCTCACATTAGGCCCATATTATCGAGTTTGAGATATCATGTACAAGTTTTAAATAAACCTTCAACATGTACGGTTTGCTTTTACCATCGAAATGGATCGTGCGCTTATTGACTCGGACGTGTACGGTACACTTAATTTTGTTATTATGTTTATTGTGTATCTTTTGAAATGCATCCACTGGACACCCTGTGTGTATCCGGCGAAGACGAAAACTGCGAACTCTCAGGAAGCGCGTAGTTCCACTTCGTTAGCCTCATCTCGGCATTTACACAGTTTATTGTTATTAAATTCCGCCATAAACTCGAGAAATTTAAGTAAGACCGTTGCGAAAGCTTTCAAGCTTAAATATATTTAGACTTCGAACATAGAAAAGCTCGACGAATACCAAACAGCGAGAAACGGTTAGTAGTGGGCCTCAGCTCGCCAAAGAAAGGCCTTCCGCTTTTAAATTTCGCCTTATAATTCCGGATTGCGAATAAGTTTCGCAAAGTTTGCTCTGCTCCCCCTCCGTTGCCCCCGGATCGAGTGGGAATTTATTTTGTATAAGTGAGAGGTCGTGTCTGGCGAAGAATCAAGTCAGATTTATTTTCTATATAGAGATTTTTACGTGCCCGAATTTAGTTCAGTAAGCAGATACGTAAAAATTCAGGCTTTATTTTCAAAAAGGCGTCCAAAGTTCGCAAAAACTGTTTTTTCATTAAAATAAAAACTAAACATTTTAGAAAAAAATGTTTTAGACAAATTTTGTGGAACTTTTTATAACAAAAATTTTGAGCTCAGCCCGATATCAATTGATAAACAAATGTACCTATTAGTTATTGCAAAAAAACGGCTAAAAATCGCATTCTTTAAAAAACTTCTATATCTAAATCGAACCATTTTTTTTTTCGAAACATTCAGAATATGGCAAGAAGAGTACATGGATTTTTGTAAAATTGCAAAATATTTGATAGTTTTTGCAAAAATTGAGTTTTTTCACAAAAAGTAATGCACTCTCGTGACCCATCTTGTAGATGTCATGTATTGTAGAATAAGAATCCGAGTTTGCCTATTAGACCAAGCAAATTAAATTTTTACTCGAAAAAAGTCTTATCCGCGAGATTATTGTAAAATTGTCTAAAGGAACATAATACAAGACATCTCTCATATCGTGAGTCAAAAACTTTTATTAACAAACTTTTCTATTTAAACAAATAAATGAGGAAAACAGTTTTTTTACTTTGCAGGGAAAACCATCAATTTTAGCGAAAAGTGACTCGCAGACAGCTTATAGGGAGTAAAATTATCTACAAAATGAGACTTGTTAAATTAAAATCGGTTAATAAACAAAAAAGTTATTGCAAAAAAACAAGAAAAGTGCCCATTTTTAAATTTGTTTATAACTATCGCATTTATTGTTAAAATTTTATAAAAGCTATGACAAGTTGAGGGTTTTGTCATACTTTAAAAGTGTGCCAAAAGTGGGCGCTGTAGGTACAATAGTTTTCGCACAATTCAATTTGTTTATAACGGAGGCTCCAAAAGTTATGAACTTTAAGCCTCTGTACAAGCGTTAATTTTCAACCAAACATGATTCTGAAAGCGTCATTGTAATCTTAAAGACGTAATTAAGCGACCTATTAAAAAATATCACTGTTGTTTTGACACTAACTAAAATTGTTAATGTGTTTATATGTATTATTATTAATTAGATATTTCAAAACATTAACCTTATAAAGATTGACATGAATAATTAATAACTATGAAGTGATAGCTCAGTGTGTAAAGCATTGTACTGCCACGCTGGGGTCCCTGGTTCGATCCCTGATCCAGGTATGACTTTTTTTCAACTAATATTTATTTCAAATAGCATGAAAATTAAAATCGGTACATATTGCGATGAATTTGATATACTTTTCAAGTTAGAAGAAATTTTAAACACCGCACCGCTGAGGTTTGTGACGACGACGATACATTGTTGCCAATTAGGATATTCAACTTACAATTAGGTGTTTAGTATTTACATTGTGAAAAGGTGACGATTTGATTCTTAAAAAAGTTGTTGAAAATAGTAGTTTATTATAACCTTTGTGTCAATATCTCGTTAATTTATATGCTTTTGTTTTTATTATCATTATTATTATCAGCGTTTTTTTGACATTAACATTCTCAAATTGTGCATTAAAAAAACGTGCGTTTTTCGCTTATAAACAATTTGAGTAACATAACATAATAATAACATATATGAACATAAGCTGCTGTTAGATCGATTCGAAATGCAGTCTTTGCAGAATAGAAGAATACTCAATAGTTTATCTTTCCTATTTAAAATTTTTCATGCCAGAGTTGACTCAGCATATCTACTGGGTTCCTTCAATATACGAGTTCCTAGACATGGGTCTCGTGCTGATTCTGTGGGAATGCTAAAACCAACATACTTCTTAAATCTCCCATCTATGTCATGGCAAATAATTATAATTTAATATCTACGCAGTGTGATATAAACCACTGTACCATAAATAATTTGTTATATGTAGCAACTCAATTTTTTAATTTAATAATTTTTAATTGATATTGTAGAAACTAGACCGTATTTTGTAGTTTATATATCTATTTGTATTTATTTAGAACTATGATTTTTTATATTTTTAGTGTTTTATACTTGAATGTCTATACTTTTTTGTCCTGTAATTAGAACATTTGTTCTGTTGGGCAATAAATGCATTATTATTATTATAACATTGTTGCTATTTACGCTATCTCACCGAAAATAGATGCAATGGATAAGCGGCAAAAAATAAAGTTTTGAAATAAAAAAGTACCCTCTACGACCAACAGGAGCCAAGATAAGATTTTTTTAATCGTAGCGCAATTGTTTATAAATATTTAGACTTGAATTTTTCGCAAAATACAGTTTACGACGTAAACTACGATTTCCCGTGAATTGAATTGAAAAATGTGGAAAATAAGCGACTCACGCGCCCTTTAAAGAGAAGTTACTCAAAAAATGCATCTTTTATAATATTTATTTTTTAATTTACAAAAATGTGACAAAAATATTGTTAAAGGAAATATTAATTAAAATGTCAATTTCGGAATTATTTTACTATTATTAAATAAATAAATGAAGCTATCGTTCATTTAAAAAGTTATTTTTTTACATATTAAGGCAGAGTAAACTTGTTTTTTCAATATTTTGTTAGCTATTTAATTACGATTTAAATGTAAAATTAAAGTGAATTTGTTAGCGATTTTGTTATTACACCAGGAAAATTAGCGAAAATAAAAGAGAAACTCGAAAAAAGTCCTATCCGCAAGATTATTGTAAAATTGTCCAAAGGAACACAATATCTCGCATCTCGTGAGTCAAAAACTTTTATTAGCTAACTTTTCTATTTAAACAAATAAGTGAGGAAAACAGTTTTTTCACGAATGTATAAATCTTTACCATGGAAAATACTTTACAGCACTATACTTTCTCTAAACTGACAGATAAATAGGTCTTTTTTAAATATGTAACAATTTATTTTTTATTGTTTTTGATAATTTTTCAAAATATGCCAATAATATTACTACTGGTATCCAGCCATCTGCGAATATATTCATTATAATTATTGTTTATATCATAAGAGGCACAACGTTAACTATATAAGTCATGTTATCGAAACTAAACAAACGTGGTCTTGTGGCTTAAAGCTTTGCGCGTTGGCATACTAATCTAAAGGTTCGGGGTTCGATCCCTGATGAGGTACGGTTTTTTTTCAATTAATATAATATTTCGAATGTAATTTTTCATAGTCCACATTTGAAGACAAATATTTCTGCACCAGTTGCTGGTCACGAAGTGAATAATTTCTCGGTGTTGCCAAATATCTGCTGATTCGAGGCGCGCTAGATTGATTGTTAAATTCTACCAGAAAATCGTGAAATATAAAATACAGATAAGTAGGTAGAGATCTGCCGCGAAATGCGCGAAAGGCGGGGCGTATCCCCATGATTCTTCTAATAAGCACGTTGTGAAAACATTGACTCAGAATTAGAACACGTGCCTCATTACAACTAGAAATGAACTAAGGCGCTCGGGCATCAATAAAGTCAACTGGCGAATATTCGTTATATATATTTTTATTGTTTAAATTAAAATAATAAAGAATAGGGCATTTTATTATGATATTTGTAATCGGATCAAAGGCTTGTTTACGCTAGAGCTCGAGAGAGACTGTGAATAATAGGTGTAATGTTTTAGAATAATTTAGGCGACGGTCGGAATTATGTTTCTGCGCATATGAAGGTCAAAGCTCATAAGATTTTAAAACATCTCTACAGACCAAGCAAATTAAATTTTTACTCGAAAAAAGTCCTATCCGCGAGATTATTGTAAAATTGTCTAAAGGAACATAATACTAGACATCTCTCATCTCGTGAGTCAAAAACTTTTATTAGTAACTTTTCTATTTAAACAAATAAGTGAGAAAAACAGTTTTTTCACTTTGCAGAGAAACCATCAATTTTAGAGAAAAGTGACTCCCAGACAGCTTATAGGAAGTAAAATTATCTACAAAATGAGACTTGTTAAATTAAAATCGGTTAATAAACAAAAAAGTTATTGCAAAAAACAAGAAAAGTGAGCATTTTTTAATTTGTACAATTGTACATTTGTACCAGGAGCAATGTTATTCAAATTGTTTATAATCGAAAAACGCACGGTTTTTCAATGCACAATTTGAGAATGTTAATGTCAAAAAAGGGTGATATTTTTTAATAGGTCGCTTAATTACGTCTTTAAGATTACAATAACGCTTTCGGAATCATGTTTGGTTGAAAATTAACGCCTGTACAGAGGCTTAAAGTTCATAACTTTTGGAGCCTATTAGGGTTGATGACTATAAAAACAAACCATATACAAATTATTGTTGATACAAAGATTTTATATAAAAGAACCTGCCTTATAGTCAAATTTCAAATATATGACAAATTAGTGATAGAAATCATTTATGAATTTTTGTGTTATTTAAAAACTAGTCTAACGTCGTAAGGGGCAATTGAACAAGAAGCTAGTAGCGATCCTATTGCATAATTTTGAAGAAGAAGAAAATATCAAAATTGTCCATCAAACCCTGTTACCCTGTTTCCTGTTTTTTAAACAAAAGTGACAGTAGTGGCACTAGTGACAGCAGTCTATCAATTAAGAGTATTTGTGATAGTTATTATTAATTTCCTGATTGTAATGTATTCAACAAAATTTAAGTGGTGTTTTGTTCCACATTCCACATAACCAATTGCATATTCTCCATAAGACTCCCGAACTGTACTATAATTTTCCGCAAATAAATAGGTATTTATATTTATTATTTATATTATAAATAAACACAATAAAATCATTCATAAAATATGTTAATCCTTACCTGAATGCTTTTATACCTCTGATTTCGCCAATATTAAAACGGTCGTCTCTTTTTAAAAATTCAATTCATGATCATAAAAATATCAATTTTCGGTAAAATTTGCCAAGAAGTTTTCACAAGAGAGA